>NC_044565.1:100113458-100416964 GCF_007565055.1 Rhinopithecus roxellana
GAACTTGTTTCCTGGCTCACTGTGGAAGCTTCTAGCCTTCAGAAACCCATAGGTGAATCACAGCCTATGACTTGAATGGGTGGGGGTGGGATTCAGCAAGAGAACAAGAACTGGAGTCCAAAAGAGGCTGCACACAAGAATTTTGTACCTTTCCTAAACCAGGAAAAAAGAAGGCAAGAGGTAGGGAAAATGAACCAGGCAGTGGGCCTGGATGTCCTCAGGAATTCTAAGTGCTGCCCTGAAGCAGAGCCTCCTGCCCACCTCTCCAGCTTCCTCTCCTACCACTGAATTTTAAGCTCCAACAACACTAGAGGACTCAGAATTCCGGCCCACACCAAGCTGTGCCTTGCTTCTGTGTCTTTGCTCAAGCTGTTCCCACTGCCTGGAATGCCTTCCCTCTCCCACTTCTCTTCAGCTGGCTGACTCCCACCTACCCCACGAAACACAGCACAGGTGGCCCTCCCCCAGGAAACCTTCCCTGACCCCCAACCCCCTCAGTAGGCACAGCCTTCTGAGCACAAGGTCCACCTTGCTTTACGGTTGTCTGTGGATGGACTCTTTCCCCCTCAGGTCTGAGTGCTCGAGCAGATCGTGGTGTATTCGTCGGTGTATCCCAGTGCCTCACACATATTAGGCACTCGATATAAGTTGGCTGAATGAATGTTGATAGAGAGGGACTGATGTAGGCAAAAGCCTGGCAGCAGGACCTACTTTGCCTGGGTGAAATGCAGCAAGGCTAAAAGTCACCATTCGGGCCCAGGGTCAAAAAGACAGGCCTGGTGTACCTGCTCTGGTCGCTCATCTAGACAAAGGATACAGGTCACCAAATAACAACCATAATTTTATTATTTTTATATTTAAATATTATATAATACAAAGTAGAGATGGGGTCTTGCTATATTGTCCAGGCTTGTCTCAAACTCCTGGGCTCAAGAGATCCTCCCACCTTGGCCCCTCAAAGTGCTGGGATTATAAGCATGAGCCACCGTGCCCAGTCAAAAATAACTTTTTTTTTTGAGACAGAGTCTTGCTCTGTCACCCAGGCTGGGGTGCAGTGATGGGATCTTGGTTCACTGCTACAGTGCAATGTCAGCGCACTACAAATCCTGGCTCCCAGGTTCAAGTGGTTCTTGTGCCTCAGCCTCCTGAGTGCTGGAATTACAGGTGTCTGCCACCATGTCTGGCTTATTTTTGTATTTTTAGTAGAGGCAGGGTTTCACCACGTTGGTCACGCTGGTCTTGAACTCCTGATCTCAGATGATATGACCGCCTCAGCCTCCAAAATGGTGGGATTACAGGTGTGAGCCACTGAGCCCAGCCCCAACAATAATTTTAAGAGTTCCTTTTTCTCCTTTTATAATCAAGCAGAACATGCATGGCCTGAGGCTCCTGTAAAGAAACAGAACCTCTATGCTGAGCGTGGTGGCTCATGGAGGTGGGCAGATTGCTTGAGCTCAGGAGTTCAAGACCAGCCGGGCAACATGGTGAAACCCCATCTTTACAACAAATACAAAAATTAGCTAGGTGTGGTGGCACATGCTTGTGGTCCCAGCTACTTGGGAAGCTAAGGCAGGAAAATTGCTTGAGGCCAGGAGGCAGAGGTTGCAGCGAGCTGAGATTGCTCCACTGCCCTCCAGCCTGGGTAACAGAGCAAGACCCTGTAAAAAAAAAAAAGAGAAAAACAAACAGAACCTCTAGAGCAGGAAGAGATATTGGAGTTGGTCTCACTCAGGCTATATAATTCAAGTGGGGAAGGTGAGACAGCAGCGCAGGGGTGGGGGTTGGTTAAGGGACTTGCCTGCCTGGTCCCATAGCAAGTTAGTGGCAATGCTGGAACTAAATGCCAAGTCCCTGATTCCCCAGTTCCACAGTGTGTTCCCGTATCACTGATTGCACAGAGCATGGATGGAGATGAATGGAGTAACCACTACCTGGGACAAGAGACATCCATCCTACAAATGAGTGCCAGATGAGGCTGTCAAGGCAGGTGGGAGGAATGACAGGCTTGGGAGCTGCTGCACCTTAGGAGCTGTGGGAAGCCAGCAAATGATGGTAGTCCAGCACCGTCCAACAGGAAGGTAATGCCAGCCCCTTGTGTCATTTTAACATTTCCAGTACACACATTTTTAAAAGTAGAAAGAAACAAAGTAAGTTTTTCCTCCAGTTTCCAAAGGCTTTATTAGCAAAGAATGACTGATCCTATTGCCTCTAAGTCAATGGAATGACGAGCTGTGTCTAGAGACACAGGAAGGGCATCAAAGCAGACTGCTGCTTTGACCTCCTCTTATTCATAGATCCAGTCATAGGCACAAGACTTGTAGTCAACCAGTTCTTCTTTTTTTTTTTTTGAGACGGAGTCTCACTCTGTCACCCAGGCTGGAGTGCAGTGGCCGGATCTCAGCTCACTGCAAGCTCCGCCTCCCGGGTTCCCGCCATTCTCCTGCCTCAGCTTCCCGAGTAGCTGGGACTACAGGTGCCCGCCACCTCGCCCGGCTAGTTTTTTGTATTTTTTAGTAGAGACGGGGTTTCACCAGGTTAGCCAGGATGGTCTCGATCTCCTGACCTCGTGATTCGCCCGTCTCGGCCTCCCGAAGTGCTGGGATTACAGGCTTGAGCCACCGCGCCCGGCCCAACCAGTTCTTCTTCTTTAAGCCATTTCTTTTCCAGCACTTTGTACTGAATCACTGCCACCAATGATGTTCCCGCCTATTTTAGCACAGAAGTCCCTGCGAGTAATAGTCCCTAGCATAGATCCCACTGGATCGGTCTCCCTAAGCATCCTTTGCCCTGTCTTTGCTGCATTTGGTCCCTCCAGGACCATGGCCACAACTTGCCCTGAGTTCATGTACTTCACTTATATTGAGTGCCTAATATGTGCCAGGCACTGGGATACACTGATGAATACACCATGATGTGCTTGAGCACTCAGACCTGAGGGGGAAAGACAGTCTGTCCACAGACAATCATACTGCAAAGTGGACCTTGTGCTCAGAAAGGTCTGGGAAGAATGGGTGGTCTTTCAGGTTAGTGTAGTGCTACTTCAGGGGTTCCTCAGAGGCCCAAAGAACTTCATGGTCACCAGGTAGAATCCCTTCTGCTCAGAGTATTTGATGATTTCACTCACCAGGCTGTGCTGAACACCACTAGGCTTGATAATGATGCTCTCAGTGCTGGCCATGGCCTGAGGATCTGACAGTGTCAGGTGGTGCGGGAGCCAAGACATTATTATTATTTTGAGATGGAGTTTTGCTCTTGTTGCTAAGGCTGGAGTGCAGTGGTGCTATCTCGGCTCACTGCAACCTCTGTCTCCCAGGTTCAAGCGATTCTCCTGCCTTAGCCTCCTGAGTAGCTGGGATTACAGGCACGCGCCACCAAACCCAGCTAATTTTTTGTATTTTTAGTAGATTCAGAGTTTCACTATGTTGTCCAGGCTGGTCTCAAACTCCTGACCTCAGGTGATCTGCCCGCCTCGGTCTCCCAAACTGCTGGGATTACAGGCATGAGCTAACATGCCCAGCAATAAATTATTTTTAATAATATATTGGCTGGGCCTGGTGGCTCATGTCTGTAATCCCAGCACTTTGGGAGGCCGAGGTGGGCGGATCACCTGAGGTCATGAGTTCGAGACCAGCCTGGCCAACATGGTGAAACCCCATCTCTACTGAAAAATACAAAAAAAAAAAAAAAAAAAAAAGAATTAGCTGGGCACAGAGGCAGGTGCCTGTAATTCCAGTTACTTGGGAGGCTGAGGCAGGAGAATCACTTGAACCCAGGACGCGGAGGTTGCAGTGAGCCGAGATTGCGTCATTGCACTCCAGCCTGGGATAGAGAGCAAAACTCCATCTCAAAAATAATAATAATAATATATTTAACTCAGTATATCCAAAATGTCATTTTAACATATGAGCAATATAAAAAGTTATTGATGAGATATTTTACTTTTTTTTTTCACAGTAAGCCTTTTAAATCTGATGTGTATTTTACACTGTGTATATTTTGTACTGGCCACATTCCAAGCACTCAACAGCCATATGTGGTGAGTGGCTACCTTACTGGACAGCATAATGTAGGACAAAAATATTTCCTCTACCCTTTCCGAGTTTTCAGCTGGAGCCTCCCTTAACAAAAGACAGCTAATAAGAGAAAAACAAGCAGAAGTTTATTAACATGTACACCCAGAAAAATGACGAAATCTGTAAGAGGTGATTTCGAATTCAAGCTTAAGTACTATCATCTGTTGATGACTGGTTATGGGAAGATGACCAGGAAAGGTATGGTAAACAAGAACACGATTTTTATTTTTATTTTTATTTTTGAGACAGAGTTTTGCTCTTGTTGCCCAGGCTGGAGTGCAGTGGCGTGATCTCAGGTCATTGCAACCTCCGCCTCCCAGGTTCAAGCTATTCTCCTGCCTCAGCCTCGAATAGCTGGGAATACAGGCGCCCACCACCATGCCTGGTGAACTTGTATTTTTAGTAGGGACGGGTTTTACCATGCTGGCCAGGCTGGTCTCAAACTCCTGACCTCAGGTGATCCACCTGCCTTGGCTTTCCAAAGTGCTGGGATTACAGGCAAGAGTAAGATTCGTTGTGCAGATTTAACTCAGTGCCTTCACCAATGATAACGTAAAAGGGTCTGCTGTTCCTTGCTTGTAGAAAGAAGCCAAAATAATAATAAGATGTGATAGAAAGAGAGCAAGACTTTATGATCTGTGCCAGCAAGAGGAAGAGCAGGTGAAAAAAAATTCCACTCTTCAATTTGCGGAGGGAACGCCCAGGTTTTTAAAGAGCGGGTTTGGAATGCAAAAGAGGCAGGAGGACTGGGAGGTGCCATGTCGTGTGATTTGCTTCCACAGCTCATCTCATATTATTGTTCCCTCTGGTGAACGGGCTGGTGCCATGGTGGGTCTTACCAGGTTATAAATTAATCGCAGTCAATCTAGTAGCCAGGAGTAGGTTCCAGCCTTGAAGTCATCTTTTGTTAGAGAGAGACTTCTGAAGGTGTCAGGTCTATGTCAGGATCTGACCCTTGAAGCGTTTAAGGACATATATGACCAGATAAGTGAGTATGGAACACTCCGAGGCTATAAAATTTATCTCAGAGCTATATCTTGAAACTTGTAGGGCAGGGAGAGCAGCAAATGGAAAAGGAAAAAATGTTTTATTTTTTATTTATTTATTTTTTTGAGACAGAGTCTCACTCTGTTGCCCAGGCTGGAGTACAGTGGTGCTATCTCAGCTCGCTGCAACCTTTGTCTCCTGGTTTCAAGTGATTCTCCTGCCTCAGCCTCCTGAGTAGCTGAGATTACAGGCGTGCACCACCACGCTTGGCTAGATTTTGTATTTTTAGTAGAGATCGGATTCACCATGTTGGCCAGGCTGGTCTCGAAATCCTGACCTCAAGTGATCTGCCCACCTCAGCCTCCCAAAGTGCTGGGATTACAGGCATGAGCCACTGTGCCTGGCCAGTAAAAAGGTTTAAAGAAAAAAAAGTTGTCTTTTTTTTTTTTTTTTTTTGAGACAGTTTTATTTTGAGGAATGTGTTGATGTTTATCTTTAACAAAAACTTTGTATCTTTTTTTTTTTTTTTTCTGACATGGAGTCTCACTCTGTTGCCCAGGCTGGAGTGCAGTGGTGTGCTTGGCTCACTGCAACCTCTGCCTCTTGGGTTCAAACGATTATCCTGCCTCAGTAGCTGGAGAAGAAGCTGGCACTACAGGTGCCCACCACCATGCCCAGCTAATTTTTGTATTTTTAGTAGAGATGGGGTTTCACCATGTTGGCCAGACTGGTCTCAAACTCCTGACCTCAGGTGACCCACCCGCCTCAGCCTCCCAAAGTGCTGGGATTACAGATGTGAGCCTCCGCACCCAGATGGAAAAAAAAGTTTTAAAGAAAAAAAAGTTTGAGGCTAAGCCACTAAGCTGCTCAGTTACAACAAGAATTTCTTGTGATTTAGTCATCTTTCTCTTCCTGGTACAGAGAGGAGACAGCATTATAAATGGAGGTTTCCTTTATAGATGTAAATTTCCCTTACAAAAGAGCAATTTTTACTCTGTTTTCAGACCACTTCCTGTGTCTGCTGTTTCTCAAAAATATCAGCTCAAAATAGTCCTTATGTCAAAGGACGTATTTTGGGGTGGCATATTCTGGTCTCCTACAGTCATGTTTTAGGGTGGCATTTTGGTTTGCAACAATAGGAACTGGTAGTGATAGGCCACACCCACTACACCACCCAGTAATATCGGTACCACTGGTTTGATGTAGTATCTAAAATCCCCACCATTAGCCACTCTTATGGATAGAAGCATTATTTTCAGAAGGCACATGTGCCATCCACGAGGGAAAAACATTTATTTGGTAGACTGTGCCATTAGAACAACAGCCACTTGGACCCATAATGACTTGGAGGCAGAGGATGACTGCTGTGACATTTTATCCCCTACCCTCACTTATCTAGAAAGGACTAGGTCTGGTCCTTAAGGGAAATGCTTTCCTTTTAAATTCTCTAAGCCTAGTTGGCTGCTTTGAAAGCTCCATGTTTTCAAAAGTTAAGTTTACCCCTACTATCTTAAGGATCTCACTTGAGCACTCTTGGACTTTTGGCATGGATCTCTGCAGAATTACAATGCCCCAAACCCTGCCTTCTTTTCTGGGCCCTTCTCCCACTGGCCCCCAAATATTACCCCATCACCACCCTCTAGGGCCCCATTTCTTTTGAGGTTTTGCCAGTAAATCCCTTAAGTCAGTGTCTAAGTCAGTATGAGCTGCCTTAGCAGGATAAACTGGAGCTTGGAGATCTCAATCCAGGAAGATTAGAGAGTGCTTCTTAAATAGGTTCAGTAGTTAAAAATAGAGCCAATTTCCCCATTAATATTTCTCTACTCTAAAAGGGAGGTAATCAAAGTTGTGAGAACATACACTGTTTCCAAGAGATACAATAAAGCTATTTTCATATTGAAAGAGTAGAAAATGCCTCTTGAAGGCCAGGCATGGTGGCTCATGCCTGTAATCCTAGCAATTTGGGAGGCTGAGGTTGGTGGATCACTTGAGGCCAGGAGTTCAAGACCAGCCTGGCCAACTTGGTAAAACCCCAACTCTGCTAAAAAAAAAAAAAAAAAATTAGCCAGGCATGGAACCCAGAAGGCAGAGGTTGCAGTGAGCTGGGGTCACACCGCTGCACTCCAGCCTGGGTGACAGAAGGAGACCTTGTCTCAAAAAAAGGAAAAAAAAAGAAAATGCCTCTTGTAAACATTTTTATTTGATATTTCTTCTTTCTCCTCTTTTTTTTTTAATTTTTTTTTTTAAGACATGGTCTCTCTGTTGTTCAGTCTGGTCTCAAACTCCTGGGCTCAAGTTATCCTCCTGCCTCAGCTTCCCAAATAGCTAGGATCACAGGTACATGCCACTATGCCCAGCTACTTTTATTTTTCTTCAATAAAATTTTATGTAAAACATTTCCCAGAGTGAAGAGTTCTAAAGTTTTGGGGTAGATCAGTAAAACGTAAAAATTAAACAAAACAAAGAAAGATACAAAGAAAACTCAAAACCATTAGGTGACCAAAAGCACATTAAGGAAAGATTTCCAAAACTTGGAAATAGGGAAAAGGGATTACTCCCTTTCTTCTCAGGGTGCTGCTGGGCTTTGTCTAGTAAACGTACCCAAAGATTATCTGATGGGCTAGGGGCACGTGCCTTCCTTTGAATTGCTGCTCTATTGAGTATTTAACTAGAAGACTAACTGGTAGAAAATGAATAGGAATTTAAATTAATTATGTCCTATAGAGATGCTGATTATTTTTGTCCTTTAGAGAAGACAATCCCAAAGGTGACAGTTACTGTAGAATATTAACCAGTTTTCACTGGGCACAGTGGCTCACGCCTATAATCCCAGCACTTTGGGAGGCCGGGGGGGGGGGGCGGGGGTGGATCACCTGAGATTGGTAGTTTGAGACCAGCCTAGCAAACATGGTAAAACCCCGTCTCTACTAAAAATACAAAAATAAACTGGGCATGGTGGTGGGTGCCTGTAATCTCAGCTAATTGGGAAGCTGATGCAGGAGAATTGCTTAAACCCAGGAGGCAGAGGTTGCAGTGAGCCGAGATTGCACCACTGCACTCCAGCCTGGGCGACAGAGTGAGACTCAGTTTTGAAAAGAAAAAAAAATTATCCAGTTTTGTATCTAAATTGGCAAACTTTTGCATTCTTTCTTTTAGCCACTATAAAGGCTTCACTCTCTTTAATTCTCTTTGAACTAGCCTTACCATTTTGCTGGTTCCTTCATTAATGAGTTAACTAAACATTTGACGTGTGCTCATTTTTTTATTTGCGTGAGATTCATGTTTTTTAACTTTTTGACAAGTATACTTTCTCAGTAAGGTTGGCAAGGTTTATTCCGTCAAGTAAAAACAGAAAATTTATACCATCTACTATCTCCATAAAAGTAAATATATTTAATACAAAAAATGAAGGCTATAATGGGAGGTAAAGGACAATATTTAAATGGGTAGTGTAGGAGACCAGAATGTGCCACCCCAAAATATGCCTCTTTGGCATAAAGACTATTTTGAGCTGATTATTTTGAGAAACAGCAGACACAGGAGAAGCTCTAAAAACAGAGTAGAAGTTACCCTTTTGTAAGGGAAATTTACATCTATAAAGAAAATCTCCATTTGTAAGGGTGTCTCCCTCTTTGTACCAGGAAGAGAAGGGTAACTAAATCATAGGAAACTCTTTTCAATGGAGAAGGCACCAAATTAAATCTGCATAATAAACTTTAATCTTGTTTACCATGTTTTTCCTGGTCATATCCTTATAACCAGCATCCCCCATACTCTTTTTCCTTTGATTTTTAGCTGAATATACAATATAAGCCTGAATTCTAAGCTACCTCTTGGAGAGTTACACATTTTCTCCTGGCTATTTCCCACGTATAGGAAGGAAATTAAAATATTTCACCCCAAGATAAACTTCTTTGACATGTTTTGAGACGGCTGTTCAGAGGGCCTGCAAACAGAAGTAGCCCTGCAAAGCTGTCTTTTGTGGGTAAGATTTGCATCTGTAGAGAAAATCTGCATTAATGCAGCCATTTTTCTCTGCATTTTCTCTTTCCTCTAAAGCCTTTCCTTCTCTGAATCTAGGAAAGATTAACTGAGAGTCTTGTAACCACCCGATGGGTTCACTTTGTTCACTGCCTAGACAGAGCGAATTTATCAAGACAGGGGAATTGCAATGGTGAAAGAGTAATTCATGCACAGCTGTCTGTGTGGGAGACTGGAATTTTATTGTTACTCAAATCAGTCTCCCTGAGCATTCAGGGATCAGAGATTTTAAGGATAATTTTGTTGTGCCCGAAGTCACGAGACCCCAGTAAGTGACCACCAGAGTCCAGAGTCAAAGCCAAATAGCCGGGGTCGCTTTATTACGAGTTCGAACCCGGACCTCTCCGCTTTATACAATGGCAGGTAAAGAGAGAGGCCCCGGCTGCTGTTTTAGGGTTTCTTTTATAGCGAGGTACAAACAAGTCACAGAGAAACAGTAGTTACAAGCTTATTATTGGTTAACATTTAAAGTTGAACATTCAGCAGTTTCTGGTTGGTTCCCGCCTTTTTTGCAACCTCAAACGGCTGGGGGTTTTCCAGATAAGTTGTTTGTGTAAGCCCGGGGGGTGGTCACATGCATGTATGTTGCAACCTCAAACGGCTAGGGGTTTTCTAGATAAGTTGTTTGTGTAAGCCCGGGGGGGTGGTCACATGCATGTATGTTTAGAATTTTTCCCTTAGGGGCTTTCTATCTCATTCCCCCCTTTTAGTTGTGTCTTCAAGAGCCAATCTTGGGTCTTATATGTCTGTTTCAATTGTTTTATTGATGATGGGTTGATATCGTGTTCTAAGGACCATTAACTGGACAGTGTTGATTCTATCTTTGACAAAGTTTATTATTCTGTTTAGTATGCACGGCCCTATGGTGAGGAGGAGGAGTAGGCTTAGCAATGGTCCTGCTAGGGGCATTAAGAGGGAGTACACGGAGGAGCTCCACCAACTATCAGTTGCGGAATTGAATTTTTGTTTTTGTAGTTCTAGGCTGAGTTTGTGTAGCTGTTGGACCCGCGTCTCTACTAACCCAGATTCATTTATGTAAAAACAGCAGTCTTCTTTGAGAAAAAGGCAAGTTCCCCCTTTTTCGGCAGTAAGCAGGTCTAGGGCGCGCCGATTTTGCAAAGTAACTTGGGCGAGGGAGGTCAGTTGCCTTTGTAATGAGGCTAGGGATTCGGCTGAAGCTTCCATTGCTATGGAGAATTGTTGGGAGAACTTAGCGGTAGTAACGAGAGCGTGGCCTAGGGCTCCTCCTGCTAACCCTGCCGCTATTACGGATGTGGTGAGTGAGACACCGGCTACTAAGGGAAGAAATACAGCCCTTTTTGTCCTGAAGGAAGGCACGTAGTCTCCTTCTAGATATTCAGCAGGGGTTCGCAGGGTTAGTTGGGGAACTATTGTAACAGGGAGACATAGGAGGCTCTTAGTGGCCTGAACAGTGAGATTCTTTTTTTTTTTTTTTTTTTTTTTTTGTTGAAAACTAATAAGATGACCGTTTATTGAAAGAACAGCAACACAAACCAAAATAAACCTATAAGGAAACAATGGACATAATGAAACAGAAAACAAAGCTCAGTGGGGAGGATACATATTTGCTCAAACATCATGGCAATTCATATCTAGGGCACTCCCTCTGTGTGCCAGGCGCCCTTGCACGTGTCAAATGTCATCTGGTAACATCAGTGAAAAATCATCACTCACTTCTTCTTCGTGCAGAAGGCATAGACCGGATTATGCCATCACTGAGAAGTGGCTTCTGGATGTGTTTTCTGGTGGCGTCTTAACAACTTCAGCCGACCAAAGGCTCTTGGACACTTGGAACATTTATAGGGTTTCTCTCCCGAGTGGGTGCGCTGGTGCTCCTTCAGGCTCCCCCTGTAGGTGAAAACTTTCTTGCAGTCTTTACATTCGAAGGGCTTCTCCCCTGTGTGGCTTCTCTTGTGACACTTCAGGTAGGACTTCTGGGTGAACTGCTTCTGGCAGACGTCACACGTGTAGGGCCTCTCGCCGGTGTGGGTTCGCTGGTGAAATTGGAGGCTAATGAGCTGCATGAAACGCTTCCCACAGAGATTACATTGAAACAGTCTCTCTCCTGTGTGTGATCTCTTGTGGATGACTAGCTTGGAATTACACGTAAACCTCTTATTGCACACGTCACATGCAAAGGGCGGCAGTGCCTTGGCTTCTTGGCCATCAGGGTGACTGACTGGGCTGGCAGGGCCTGGGGAATGAATTGAATTCATCCCAACTTGTCCTGGGGATTCTCTGTTGCCCACAGGTGTGGCTTCTCCTTGAGGTTCTTCTTGGGAAATGGAGGAGGCGTCCCGTTTGCTTCTTTTGGGGCCTCTGAGATTCGGAGCGTCTCCTCTGTTCCCGCTGTGAGTCGAAGCTTCTCTCTCCACAACGCAGGCAGAAGGTGTGTCGGCATCCACATTTTCCACAGAGGCTCTTTTTGGGGGTTCCTTCCCCTCCTTTGCTCTCACCAGATCTGTGGGACACTTTGGAAGCTGAGGCTCTGGGGATGTAAGTCCTGGGTTCTCTTCCCTGTTTTCCTTCAGATCCTTCTCCAAGGTCGGCTTGGGTCCTGGAGACTTTGGGTCACCTTTTATGTCAATACTCTTGTGTAGCAGATAGTCCTCTCCCTGCCTCCTGAACAGTGCAGGGACCCTGGGCAGGGTCTGCAGCTCTCGGCGGGCCTGGCCTTCCCCCGGACGCATCTGGTTCACAGAGGAGGCCCGCTGGCTGGACACGTCTCTCGGATCATCCCTGACGCTGGCTGGGGCGTCAGCCGTCTCAACATCTGAGTCCTGTACAATATATTCCTTTCCGTGGAAGGTGACTACAGACCATTTCTTGGGTCTTCTGTTATTTCGCAGCAGGTCCTCCAGGTCTTTGCAGCTCTGCACGCCGTTCATCATGACTAAGACCTGGAGCTCCTGGGGCATGGAGATCATGAACTGCTCCATCACCAGCATGTCCAGGATCTGCTCTTTGGTGTGGAGGTCGGGCCTCAGCCACAGATGGCACAGCTCAGTGAGTTTCCTCAGAGCCTGGATGGGGTCCGACTCCTTCGGGCAGGTGAACATCCTGAAGTTCATGTGAGAAATCTCAGGGTCCATGTCGTGATTTCCAAGTTCAGTTTCTGAGGATGCCATAGACCGTGGCAGCTCCAACCCAGGTCTGTTGCAGGGTTCTCTCTGACGCCATGAGGATGTGCAATTTGCAGCCATATCGCCTTCCCGGCTTCCTCCTCACTCTGCGATACGCTCTCCAACTCGAGATTCTTATATAGAGTTCCATTACACGAGAAGAATGAGCCATGAGGGGCGTACAGAGTGGAGTTGGGAGGAGAGGTTATGTTGCAAAGGGAGGTGCTAGCGTTTGAATAGCAAAATAAAACCTGTGTTTGTTCGGGGTTTAAAAACAAAGGAACATCTGAGATGGGGGAGGATCCTTGGCTGGAAGTTGTTAGGGAATTATTGAAGGGGGCTGGGAGCGGGACGGCCGTCAGGGGTGGCTGTCCTAGGGTAGCACAAAAGAAACATGCAGAGAGGTTTCCCAGACCGGTGGCGTTCGCGAGAAGTAACCCCTCCCTCAGCAGAGATAACCAGGAGAAAGGGCGGGAGGAGGTTAAAGTGGAGAGTTGTTTGTTTAGTTCTGTTTCCTGTTTCTGAATGTTAGCGTGGAGGGTGGTTTGGATCTGAACAAGTGAGCGCCATAGATAGAGGTGGCTGCTAGGCCACTTTGTCCCAGATGTCATGTACATGGCCCCCTTCTGTTGGGAGGTCCAACGGGAGTCCCAGGGATCCCAGATAACCCATGTGTAGCCTGTGGCAGTTTTAAAAAATTATGGGAATTCAGGCCGGGCATGGTGGCTCAAGCCTGTAATCCCAGCACTTTGGGAGGCTGAGACGGGCGGATCACGAGGTCAGGAGATCAAGACCATCCTGGCTAACATGGTGAAACCCCGTCTCTACTAAAAAATACAAAACTCTAGCCGGGCGAGGTGGCGGGCGCCTGTAGTCCCAGCTACTCCGGAGGCTGAGGCAGGAGAATGGTGGGAACCCGGGAGGCGGAGCTTGCAGTGAGCTGAGATCTGGCCACTGCACTCCAGCCCCGGCGACAGAGCGAAACTCCGTCTCAAAAAAAAAAAAAAATTAAAATTAAAATTTAAATTTAAAAATTAAAAAATTAAAAATTATGGGAATTCCACACTTGGCCCGAGAGGGTTTCTGAGGCCGTGAGAGTCTTGACAGTGTGGATTTTACATGAGCTATAGGGGCAACCGACGCTTTGTTCAACCCATGTGTTTTTACAATAGGGGATTTGTTGGTCAAAGAGAAAGCAAATAGCTGGGGTGACTTTTCCCAGTTGTGCCCCCCTTTTAACAGGTATCCTAGGTAGGTTACCTCTGATTTGCAGATCTGAGCCTTCTTTGCCGAGGCTCGGTAGCCTAGATCTCCCAAAGCCTTTAGGAGGCTTTCAGTTCCTTGTAGGCAGGCCTCTGGGGATTCAGCTGCTATTAAAAGATCATCAACATACTGTAAAAGAGTGATCTCAGGGTGCTGTCACCGGTACTCACCCAGATCTTCGTGGAGGGCCTCGTCGAACAGAGTTGGGGAGTTTTTGAATCCCTGTGGTAGCCTGGTCCACGTTAGCTGGCCATTTACGCCCCTCTTGGGATCTGTCCATTCGAATGCAAAAAGTTCCTGACTCTTAGGGGCTAAAGGCAGGCTGAAAAAGGCATCTTTTAAATCGAGGACGGTGTACCACTGTTTTTCAGGGCTTAAGGTGCTTAAGATGGTGTATGGGTTTGGCACAGTGGGGTGAATGTCCATGACTCTTTTGTTGACTTCTCTTAGGTCTTGTACTGGCCTATAATCTTTACTGTTAGGTTTGCGTACCGGCAGCAACGGGGTGTTCCATGCTGAGTGGCAGGCGCGTAGAACTCCCTGATCTAGGAGCTGGCAGATGTGTGGTGTAATACCTTCTCTGGCTTCTAGGGGCGTCGGGTACTGCTGTACCCGAACAGGATCCGTCCCAGGTTTAACTTCAACAAATATGGCAGGACGGTGTTTTGCCAGTCTCAAACCTCCTGTTTCTGCCCAGGCCTCTGGGAAGTGCTGTAGCCAGGGGCTGATATTCTGGTCAGGAGGTGCCGGTTCCTGATGGAGTCTATACTCATTTTCTAGGGCAATTGTGAGGACAGATATTGGCTTGTCTTGAGAATCAGTTACTCTGGGGTCCCCCAGTTGGAAATGGATTTGGGCTCCCATTTTTGTCAGCAGATCTCTCCCTAATAGAGGACAAGGGCTCTTGGGAATAACCAGGAAGGAGTGGGTTGCCTCTCCCGTTCCCAGATTTACAGTTCTTTGAGTTGTCCAAGGGTATCTTTTAACTCCTGTGGCCCCTTGTACCCAGGATAAGTTATTAGATAATTTCCCCTAAGGCTTGACCAAGACTGAATGCTGTGCCCCGGTATCGACCAGAAACTGAACCGGGGACCCCTCCACTTGTAGAGTTACCCTAGGTTTGGGGAGGGGGTCCGAACCCCATCTTCCCTAGTCATCTTGGGTTACTAATATTGATGAGGCCTTGGGCTGCCATTGTTCTTGCCCCAGTTGGTGCTGTTTTTTCTTGGGGCAATCTTTTACCCAGTGACCCGTTTCCTTGCAGTATGCACATTGATCTTTCTTTAAGTTGTGTCTAGGAGTACGCTTGGGTTGGGCGCCCTCTGACTGTAACTGTTCTTTCTGAACTACTGCGGCTAAGACTTTGGTCATTTTTTCAGTGGCCCTAATCTGTCTCTCTTCTAGGAGGTCTCTACTATTGTATACTTTTTGGGCGATTCCGAGGAGGTCCTGGACTTGTTTTCCCTCTGGATCTTCTAATTTTTGGAGTTTCTTTTTAATGTCCGGAGCTGCCTGATTTACAAAAGACATGACAACAGCTGCCTGGTTTTCGGGTGCCTCCGGGTCCATGGGGGTAAACTGTCTAAAGGCTTCCATCAATCTTTCTAGATAGGTAGCTGGGCTTTCTGTTTTTCCCTGTAATACGGAATATACCTTGGCCAAATTGGTGGGCTTGTGAGCGGCAGCCCGGAGACCCGCCATTAGAGTCTGGCGATAAACGAGTAGCCTTCCTCTACCTTCTGCCGTGTTGTAGTCCTATGCAGGTCTGGTCAAGGGAAAGGCAGCATTAATGAGGTCAGAGTTGGCGGTAGGTTGGCCGTCATCTCCCGGAACCAGTCTTCTGGCCTCTACCTGTATTCTTTCTCGTTCCTCTGTTGTGAACAAAATTCTGAGGAGTTGTTGACAATCATCCCAGGTTGGTTGATGGGTAAACATAACACTGTCTAAAAGAGCTGTTAAATCTTTAGGGTTATCAGAAAACCGAAGCATTCTGGGTTTTCCAATTGTACAGGTCACTAGTGGGGAATGGCCAGTACTGGAGTCTAGGATTGCCCATGTCATCAGGGGGTCCTATTTCCCTCAGTGGGAGAGCCACAGTGGAATCAGGGGGGCACGAGCTTATTTCCTGTTGAGCGCGTCCGCGCGGCCGCCCTGCCGGCCCCCCAGAATTACTTTCACTTTCGACGGCCCCAGCTGCAGCAGCAGCTGCTGCTTCCCGCTCTTCGAGGTCCCCTGCGGGGGCTGGGGGCTGAGGGCCAGGAGGGGGATGATAAGGCGGGGGTTCTAAAAGCAGGGGATCCTGACTGTCTTCTAACACAGGGGGTGGGGGAGCGGACGGTGTTTTTGGCCTACAGGGGTGTTCTGTCGACTGTACGACCAGAGCCCTACATGGCTCTGGCGTCAGCACAAAAGGAGTTAGCCAAGGGGGTGGGTTTTCCACAAGGTCTTGCCACACCAGGATGTAAGGGATCTGATCAGGATGTCCTGACTGCCCCGGCAGGAAAATTTTTGATTTTACCTTAATGATAATGGGGAGACAGAAGGTCCCCTCAGCTGGCCACCGTACACCGAAGGTGGGCCATTCCGAGCGGCAGAAAGTTACCAATTTCCCTTTTCTGAGTTCTATGCTAAGGTCATGGCCCCTTGCCTTAACATCGTTAAAGTTATTTATAAGAATGGAGAGTGGAGTACTCTGGCTATTACCCATGGTAGTAGAATCCTAGAGATAGAGAAAAGAGAGATAGAGAAAAGAGAGATAGAGAAAAGAGTAAAACCAGAAGTATTGTACTCTTTTTTTTTTTTTCCTTGCCAAGTAGGTCCTGAAAAATGAAAGTAAGTTAAGTAATTAACATAACAATAGTCGCCAGCAGTGTCTCGGGTTTAGCTCCCGATCAGAACCAGATGGGCTAATAAATACAGAGCCCCAGATGGGTGCCAGGGTACGTCTCCCACCGGCCCCTGGTGGCTGTCTTATAGCGCGTCCGCCAAGACTATGCCGACCACCAATACAGACCCCACGGGATTTTTCCAGACGACACAGAGACTACAGACAACACAGAGACTCAAGCCGGCCGACTTACCGAATCTGCTCACAGCGACGACCCGTTGACCTGGGGTCTGGTGGGCTTAGGGGAATCCCGGACGAGCCCCCAAATGTTGTGCCCGAAGTCGCGAGACCCCAGTAAGTGACCACCAGAGTCCAGAGTCAAAGCCAAATAGCCGGGGTCGCTTTATTACGAGTTCGAACCCGGACCTCTCCACTTTATACAATGGCAGGTAAAGAGAGAGGCCCCGGCTGCTGTTTTAGGGTTTCTTTTATAGCGAGGTACAAACAAGTCACAGAGAAACAGTAGTTACAAGCTTATTATTGGTTAACATTTAAAGTTGAACATTCAGCAGTTTCTGGTTGGTTCCCGCCTTTTTCGCAACCTCAAACGGCTGGGGGTTTTCCAGATAAGTTGTTTGTGTAAGCCCGGGGGGTGGTCACATGCATGTATGTTGCAACCTCAAACGGCTAGGGGTTTTCTAGATAAGTTGTTTGTGTAAGCCCGGGGTGGGGGGTGGTCACATGCATGTATGTTTAGAATTTTTCCCTTAGGGGCTTTCTATCTCAATTTGGCAGGTAAGGGCTCAGGAAGTAGGGAGTGCTGAGTGATCAGATTGAAGATAAAATTACAGGGCGTCAAAGTGAGTTCTTGCTGACTTCTGTTCCTGGATGGGATCACAGGACTGGTTGAGCCAGATTAGCAGTCTGGGTGGTGTCATATGCTGCACTGGAATGCAGGTTCTGCAACATATCTCAAACACTGGTCTTAGGTTTTGCAACAGTGATCTTATTCCCTGAAGCAATTTGGGGAGGTTCAGACTCTTCTAGCCAGAGACTGCATGGTTCCTCAATCATAATTTCTAATCTTGTGGCTAATTTGTTAGTCCTACAAAGACAGACTCGTCTCCACCCAAGAAGGTCTTTTTTTTTCCAGAAAGAACTATTATCAATTTTGTTGGTTCAAAGTTTAAACTATAAACTAAATTCCTTCCCAAGACTAGTTCAGCCTACACC
This sequence comes from Rhinopithecus roxellana, assembly GCF_007565055.1. NCBI lineage: Eukaryota > Metazoa > Chordata > Mammalia > Primates > Cercopithecidae > Rhinopithecus > Rhinopithecus roxellana. Next base: position 100,131,026 of record NC_044565.1, read on the forward strand.
CAGGAATGAACAGACAGCTTAGAGGCTAGAAGCAAAATGGAATCAGTGAGGTCTGATCTTTTTCACTGTGATAATTTCCTCAGTTATGATTTTTGCAAAGGCAGTTTCAGTGTGACACCTTTAAAAGTCTGAAAGTGTAACCACCTGATGGGTTCGTCCTGCCCACTGCACAGGCAAAACCAATTCACTGAGACCACAGCATTGCAATAAAGAAAGAGTTTAACAGATACAAGGCTGGCCACGCCACGTGGAAGACTGAATTATTACTAAAATCAATCTCCCTGATAAATTCAGAGGTTAGAGTTTTTAAGGATGGTTTGGCAGGCCAGGGAGCCTGCTTTTGGGTGGGGCCACATGACCAGGTGGCAGAGATCAGCACATCTGAGTGGAGCCATTGGTTCATCCGCGGTCAGAAATGCAAAAACCTGAAAAGATATCTCAAAAGACCAATCTCGGCTGTGCGCAGTGGCCCATGCCTGCAATCCCAGAATTTTGGGAGGCCAAGGTGGGCGGATCACCTGAGGTCAGGAGTTTGAGACCAGCCTGACCAATATGAAGAAACCCTGTCTCCACTAAAAATACAAAATTAGCCAGGCCTGGTGGCACGTGCCTGTAATCCCAGCTACTCAGGAAGTTGAGGCAGGAGAATGATTTGAACCTGGAAAGCGGAGGTTGTGGTGAGCCGAGATCGGGCCACTGCACTCCAGCCTGGGCAACATAAGTGAGACTCTCTCTCAAAAAACAACAACAACAACAACAACAGCAACAAAAGACCAATCTTAGGTTCTAGTAGGCTGGTGCAAAAGTAATTGCAGTTTTTGCAATTAAACGTAATAGTGATGTTATCTGCAGGAGTAACTGGGAGAGTTGCAAATCTTATGACCTCCAGAATAATGGCTGGTAATTGTTTATGTTTACACCTTATCAGAATTCAGCCTGCTCACATCCTCCTAACCTGGTAGTCTCTCATTAGCTTTACAAAGGTGATTTAGTTTTGGGGAAGGGTTATTATCATTTAAACTATAAACTAAATGTCTCCCAAAGTTAGCTTGGTCTAAGTCCAGGAATGATTAAGGGCAGTTTGAAGGTTAGAGGCAAGATGGGGTTGGTTAGGTTAGATCTCTTTCACTGTCATAATCTTCTCACTGTTAGAATTTTTGCAAAGGTGGTTTCAAAAGAAACATTTATCATCTATTCTGAGGACTGCTACCTGTGAGGTTTCATCTGCATAACAAGACCATCTTTGCTAGTCAGGCCTCCTCCCCGTGCCAGAACCTGTTTTGCCACAACCAAAGCCCCCATTCTTTCTGGAACCTCAAGATGACATGTAAGCTTCAGAACCCCATTGCGTGCTAGAGATAATCACTCTGCAGTTCTCTCCCATATGCACGTTAATACACTTGTATTTCTTTTCTCCAATTAATCTGCTATTGTTAGTTGATTTTTCAGCAAACCTTCAGAGGGTAAAGGGGAAGTTTTACCTTGGCCCCTGCAGTTTTGGCGCTGTGAGCAGGATACCAAATCTCTGCTCTTCTGGAAGCTGCAGTCATGGGAACCAGGAACCTGATGAGAGAGGAGAAACCGGTCAGGCAGGCAGATAGAGTGGATCCTTACTTGAATTATTTCACACAAAAGAACGGCCTAAAACAATCATGCTGGAGGCTGGGCTTGGTGGCTTACGCCTGTAATCCCAAAACTTTGGGAGGCCAAGGCGGGCAGATCACGAGGTCAGGAGATCAGGACCATCCTGGCTAACACAGTGAAACCCCATCTCCACTAAAAAAAAAAAAAAAATTATCTGGGCGTGGTGGCAGGTGCCTGCAGTCCCAGCTACTCTGGAGGCTGAGGCAGGAGAATGTTGTGAACCCGGAGGCAGAGCTTGCAGAGAGCCGAGATCATGCCACTGTACTCCAGTCTGGGAGACAGAGTGAGACTCTGCCTCAAAAAAAAAAAAAATATATATATATATATGTGTGTGTGTGTGTATATATAATATATACATATATATATATATATACACATATATATAAATTAAACAAGCATGGTGGTGCACACTTGTAGTCCCACCTACTTGGGAGGCTGAGGCAGGGGAATCCCTTAAACCCAGGAGGTGGAGACTGCAGTGAGCTGAGATCACACCATTGCACTCCAGCCTGGGTAACAGAGCAAGATTCCATCTCAAAAAAATAAAAATAAAAAAAAAAGGGCCGGGTGCGGTGGCTTACACCTGTAATCCCAGCACTTTGGGAGGCCGAAGTGGGTGGATCACGAGGTCAAGAGATTGAGATCATCTTGGCCAACATGGTGAAACCCCATCTCTACTAAAAACACAAAAATTAGCCGGCTGTGGTGGCAGGTGCCTATAGTCCCAGTCAGTTGGGAGACTGAGGCAGAATAACCACTTGAACCCGGGAGGCAGAGGTTGCAGTGAACTGAGATCGTGCCACTGCACTCTATCTAGCCTGGCAACACAGCAAGACTTCGTCAAAAAAAAAAAAGAAAGAAAGAAAGAAAAGAAAACAAAGGATAAATTAGCACATATCTAAGTAGATTGCCATTTAAGTGATTATTTTGAAAAGACTTCTGAATTTCCTCTGGGCTTTTCTATATGTTTCCTTGTAAAACCCTACAGTGAACTCATGATATTGTATTACCTTGGCATCCATTTTTAATCTTCCCCTAACATACCCAAACTTCTTGAAAAAGCTTAAATTCTCTCTCTGCGCTTTGAGATACAAATTTGCCATTCAGTTTTCTCTAAAACTTGGTAGGGGCCTTGGACTGTGGGAGAGATAAACTTTAACTTTCCCACTTACAAAGGCACAGTGTGAATCCAACCATCTTAATTTTCTAGACAGGGTCTCTCTCTGTCACTCAGGCTTGAGTAGCATAATCAGGGCTCACTACAGCCTCAACCTCTCCAGGCTCAGTAGATCCTCCCACCTCAGCCTCCTGAGTAGCTGGGACTATAGGCACATGCCACCATGGCCAGCTAATTTTTTGTATTTTTTGTAGAGAGGGGATTTTGCATTTTGCCCAGGCTGGTCTTGGACTCCTGGGCTCAAGCAATCCACCCATCTTGGCCTCCCAAAGTGCTGGAATTACAGGTGTGAGCCACCACTCCTTGTCGATCTAACTGTCTTGTGGTTGCCCAAGACCACGCTTCTGTCTGTAAGTTCCCCAGTAAAATCACCTCTATGATGACATGCTGGACTTGTCTCCTCCTTCTTCGGTTTCCTGGGTCCTTCTGTTTATCAGGGTCACTTTGCCTATATGACCTTTTCACAAGACACAAGTTACTGTGACTTTAGCAGTCTTTTGGTTTATATTTAAATTTTTTTTTTAGACCAAGTCTTGTTCTGTCACCCAGGCTGGAGTGCAGTGGCACGATTTCAGCTCACTGCAACCTTCACCTCCTGGGTTCAAGCAATTCTCCTGCCTCAGCCTCCTGAGTAGCTGGGATTACAGAGGCGCACCGCCACACCCAGCTAGTTTTTTTGTATTTTCAGTAGAGATGGGGTTTCACCATGTTGGCCAGGCTGGTCTCGAATTCCTAACCTCAAGTGATCCGTTCGCCTCAGCCTTCCAAAGTGCTGGGATTACAGGCGTGAGCCACTGTGCCTGGTCAAGGACTAGTTTAATATTGTTGGTTTAATAATAAAAAAAAAAAACTATGTCTTTTGAGTTATCAGCAAACTATACATGTATTTAACTTCAAAGTTCTTGCTTTTTTGATACTTGCCTAACATATAAAAATAGTTAATAAAAAATTTAACTTGAGATAAATGACTGAATTTGTTTCATGTCTCATACAGTTTTTCAAACACAATTGTTAAGAATAAATAAATGTTGGCCGGGCGCAGTGGCTCAAGCCTGTAATCCCAGCACTTTGGGAGGCCGAGACGGGCGGATCACGAGGTCAGGAGTTCGAGACCATCCTGGCTAACACGGTGAAACTCCGTCTCTACTAAAAAATACAAAAAAAGCTAGCCGGGCGAGGTGGCTGGCGCCTGTAGTCCCAGCTACTCGGGAGGCTGAGGCAGGAGAATGGTGTAAACCCGGGAGGCGGAGCTTGCCGTGAGCTGAGATCCGGCCACTGCACTCCAGCCGGGCGACAGAGCGAGACTCTGTCTCAAAAAAATAAATAAATAAATAAATAAATAAATAAATAAATAAATAAATAAATAAATGTAAATGAGATAAAAGTTTACAAATGAACTTTCTTTTTTTGAGACAAGGTCTTGCTTTGTTGCCCAGGCTGGTGTGCAGTGGTACGAACATAGCTTACTGCAGCCTCAACCTCCGGGGCTCAAGCAATCCTCCTGCCTTAGCCTCCCAATGTATTGAGATTATAGGCATGAACCACCTTGCCTGGCCTACAATGAACTTTTAATAACAGTTACGTTTTATAATGTGTTTTCTTAAAAGGGTTTGTCAGAGGCAGGTGTGGTGGCATATGCCTGTAGTTTCAGCTACTCAGGAGGCTGAGGTGGGAGGATCAATTGACTCCAGGAGTTTTAGTCCAGCTTGGGCAACAAAGTGAGACCCCTGTCTCCTATAGAGAGAGAGAAAGAGTTTAAAAAAAGTTTCTAAAATATTTTTGGTAACTCTATACCCTTAGAGTTTTGCTGAGACAAATTAAATAATACATATTTTTAGCTGGGCTTGGTAGTACATGCCTCTAGTCCCAGCTACTTGGAAGGCTGAGGTGGGAGGATCAATTGAACCTGGGAGGTCAAGGCTGCAGTGAACTGTGATCACACCACTGCACTCAGCCTGTGCAACAGAGACCCTGTCCCAAAAAGAGAAAAAAATTAGGGTCAGGTGTGGTGGCTCATGCCTGTAATCCCAGCACTTTGGAAGGCCGAGGCTGGTGGATTAACTGAGATCAGGATTTCGAGACCACCCCAGCCAACGTGGCGAAACCTCATCTCTACTAAAAATACACAAATTAACTGGATGTGGTGGTGGGAACCTGTAATCCCAGCTGCTAGGGAGGCTGAGGCAGGAGAATCATTTGAACCCGGGAGGCAGAGGTTGCAGTGAGCTGAGATCACACCACTGTACTCCAGCCTGGGCGACAGAGCAAGACTCTGTCTCAAAAAAAAAAAAAAAAAAAAAAAAGAAAGAAAAGAAGAAAAAGAAGAAAAAGAAAAAAACAAAAAAACCACCAGATATCCAGCCATGGGCAACATGGCAAAATCCCCTCACTACAGAAAATGAGCCAGGCATGGCGCCTTATGCCTATAGTCCCAGCTACTCAGGAGGCTGAGATGGGAGGATCACCTGAGCCCAGAAGGTTTAGGCTACAGTGAGCTGAGATTGCACCATTGCACTCCAGCCTGAGTGACAGAGAGAGAGACCCTGTCTCAATAAATAAATAAATACATAAAAATAAATTTAAGAAATAAAAGGAATGATAGATAAAATGGAATGCATATAAAAAGCTAAAAGAAAGAGAATGAAAAAAATCATGAGAGGTTCTAAAAGGTTTATGGAACTCTTATTGTGTATGGTCAAACTGATTGAAGTTGGGTGAATTTGTTTATAAGGTTTTGTTAAATACACTGATGCAAAGGTAGAATTTTGAATGAGATTCTCATGTAGTATTAATAAGAGATAATAATAGATTTTTGTTTACTTTTAAGTATACTGAAAAAAACGAGGGGAGAAGGAGAGACAGACTGCCTCATGCTGTCTTTCTTAAGTCTTTTGATTGTTGGGAAAATGAGTCTCTTCTCTATCAAAGAGTAAAGTTTTTGCTTTTTGAAATCTTTGAATTATCACTTTGGCTCAATGAATGATTATTATTTTACAGTGACTGTGATCCTATTTTGATAAAATGTTTTAAACCTTTGATATTTGACAAACTTTCTAAAATTAAATTTCAAGTTCCAAAAAGAGCCTCTGGAAGTTCAAGAGAGACACATTAAGTTTATTTTGTATGTAAATATCACACAGGAAGCATTGTCACGTAAGAAATGGTGTTTAACTTTCTCTGAGCTCTATTTGTATAAATGTGTTGTTAATGTGTTCCAAAATTGGGTGAGATTCCTAAAATTCTGATGTCTTAGTAAATGGGATCAATTATAATGATTATTATGTTAAACTTTTGTATGTCACAGAAATAACCAAATTTTTTTTTTGTCAATCACATCTTCTTGAGACAAAGTTTTGCTCTTGTTGCCCAAGCTGGAGTGCAATGGTGTGTGCGATCTCGGCTCACTGCAACCTCCGCCTCCCAGGTTCAAGGGATCCTCCTGCCTCAGCCTCCCAAGTAGGTGGAATTACAGGCCTGCACCACCACACCCAGCTAATTTTTTGTATTTTTAGTAGAAACGGGGTTTCACCATTTTAGCCAGGCTGGTCTTGAACTCCTGACCTCAGGAGATCCACCTGCCTCAGCCTCCCAAAGTGCTGGGATTACAGGCATAAGCCACCACGCCCAGCCTGTCAATCACATCTTTAACTATGGCCATCCTAAGCCTTTTGTCATCCACAGATAATGATTTTTACATTGATTTTTCTCAAAAAGCCATTTGTAATAAGATACAATCCACAATCTTCTGTTTCTTCAGGGAAATTCATGGAAAGCACCCTGACAAGCACTTCTGAATACAGGTTTCTGATAACTTTGGAAATCATAGCATTGTAGTAGGTAAAACACTTCCAGGAATCTAATTTAAAAATTGGTGCAAGCTGGCCGGGCGCGGTGGCTCAAGCCTGTAATCCCAGCATTTTGGGAGGCCGAGACGGGCGGATCACGAGGTCAGGAGATCAAAACCATCCTGGCTAACACGGTGAAACCCCGTCTCTACTAAAAATACAAAAAAACTAGCCGGGCGAGGTGGCGTCCCAGCTACTTGGGAGGCTGAGGCAGGAGAATGGCGTCAACCCAGGAGGCAGAGCTTGCAGTGAGCCGAGATCGCGCCACTGCACTCCAGCCTGGGGGCAGAGCGAGACTGTCTAAAAAAAAAAAAAAAAAAAAAAAAAATTGGTGCCAGCTGGGTGTGGTGGTGCCTGCCTGTAACCTGAGCTGCTTAAGAGGCCAAGGCAGGAAGATCCCATGAGCCCAGGAGTTCACGACCAGTCTGGGCAACATAGTGAGACCCTGTCTCCAAAAAAAAAAAAAAAAGGAAAAAAGCTGGTATGTTCATGAGGGTTACTAACCCAATATCAAGCAGAACAAGAATTACTTGGGACTAAACTGAGAGAGAACTAAACTAATTTTTTTTTTTTCTTTTGAGATGGAGTCTTGCTCTCTCACCTAGGCTGGAGTGCAGTGGTGCAGTCTTGGCTTACTGCAACCTCTGCCTCCCGGGTTCAAGTGATTCTCCTGCCTCAGCCTCCCAGGTAGCTGGGATTACAGGCCTGTGCCACCTCACCTGGCTAACTTTTGTAGTTTTTTTTTTCAGTAGTGATGGGGTTTCACCATGTGGTTCAGGCTGGTCTCAAACTCCTGACCTCAAATGATCTGCCTGCCTTAACCTCTCAAAGTGCTGGGATTATAGCCACTGCACCCACCCTAAAATGCTTTTTTATGACATTTTTGTTTGAAACAGTGCTCATTCTTTTTGTTTCGTTTTTCAGAGGCAAGAAAAGTTTTTATTTGCAGCTTACAATAATTATGTAAAGTTTCCTTTTCTGAGTAAAATTGAAACATTTGCCTTTTATCTCTACCTGATTTCTCCAGAATTTGGAGAATAATTGTGAGTGTTCTTAATCTGTGGCAACATAATTATTTGTATAAGTCCAATAAGAATCTGTTTTCTTTCGTAACAGAACACAATTGGAGACACTGGTTATTTTACCAAGGCTTTGAGTAGAATGGCTTATATTCAGATATGACCAGAATGCTTGGAGGAATTGAGATTGACTTTATAGAGTTGATAAAATGCCCCTTGGAAAGACTGGCCTGATACCTTGTCCACAGGACTTCTTTACAAGATTCCTGACTTTGAGGTAAGTAAAGAATGTCGGCCGGGCGCGGTGGCTCAAGCCTGTAATCCCAGCACTTTGGGAGGCCGAGACGGGCGGATCACAAGGTCAGGAGATCGAGACCATCCTGGCTAACACGGTGAAACCCCGTCTCTACTAAAAATACAAAAACTAGCTGGGCGAGGTGGCGGGCGCCTGTAGCCCCAGCTACTCGGGAGGCTGAGGCAGGAGAATGGCGTAAACTCGGGAGGCGGAGCTTGCAGTGAGCTGAGATCCGGCCACTGCACTCCAGCCTGGGTGACAGAGCGAGACTCCGCCTCAAAAAAAAAAAAGAAAGTAAAAGAATGTCACTGACATGGTTTGGCTGTGTCCCCACCCAAATCTCATCTTGAATTCCCACATGTTGTGGGATGGACCCAGAGGGAGGTAATTAAATCATGGGGACAGGTCTTTCCTGGGCTGTTCTTGTGGTAGTGAATAAGTCTCATGAGGTCTGATGATAATGTAAGGGGGAGTTTCCCTGCTTTGTTCTCTCTTTGCCTGCTGCCATCCACGTTAAAATGTAACTTGCTCCTTTTTGCCTTCTGCCTTGATTGTGAGGCCTCCTCAGCCATGTGGAACTATATTAAACGCTTTCTTTTTTAATTGCCCAGTCTTGTGTATGTCTTTATCAGCAGCATGAAAATGGACTAATACAGTCACTTTCTGATAGGCCCAGGAAACTAAAAATATTTTGGAACTTTGAGAAGTTATACAGAATTCATACAGATATGACAAGCACTGTCTGATGCAAATTCTTGGCTTGGCTTCCTAGCCTAGAGAGACTTTTAAAAGCCTAGTCTGATATTCTTTATAAAAAGTTCCAGCAATGCAAACTTCAAAAAAGCCTATATGAGGCCGGGCGCAGTAGCTCACGCCTGTAATCCCAGCACTTTGGGAGGCCGAGACGGGCGGATCATGAGGTCAGGAGATCGAGACCAACCTGGCTAACATGGTGAAACCCTGTCTCTACTAAAAATATATTTTAAAAAATTATCCTGGCTAACACGGTGAAACCCCGTCTCTACTAAAAATACAAAAAAAATTAGCCGGGCGTGGTGGCGGGCGCCTGTAGTCCCAGCTATTCAGGAGGCTGAGGCAGGAGAATGGCGTGTAACCCGGAAGGCGGAGCTTGCGGTGAGCCGAGATCGCGCCACTGCACTCCAGCCTAGATGACAAGATTCCATCTCAGAAAAAAAAAATTAGCCAGGCGTGGTGGCGGGTGCCTGTAGTCCCAGCTACTAGGAAGGGAGGCTGAGACAGGAGAATGGCGTGAACCCAGGAGGCGGAGCTTGCAGTGAGCCAAGAACGCGCCACTGTACTCCAGCCTGGGGAACAGAGCGAGACTCCATCTCCAAAAAAAAAAAAAAGCCTATATGGCTAATCACTATTCTTGCTGCACTTAATGCAAATAATTGAGCCAAGTATAATAAAACTAAAATGTATTTTCAAATAAATTTGTCCTACTATGATTTGTCTTTGGTAGAAATGGGGGCCTAAAAACAGAGAAAAATTATGTTTCAGAAGAAAACCATAGTATACCTGTTATTAGATTCTAGCCCTGTGTGTTTGAATTTTTTGTTATTTGCCTAAAATTTGGACTGAATCCTGAATTCTTTCCTGACCATAAGCCTCTGAACTAATGTTTTCAATTATTTCTCCATTTTTCTGACTTGGACTCACTAGAAATTAAAATTGCGCTTTTCTTGAGGCCCTGTTAACCAAAACTAGACAACTTAATATAAACTTTGGGAGAGGCCGGGCATGGTGGCTCATGCCTGTAATCCCAGCACTTTGGGAGGCCGAAGTGGGTGGATCACTTGAGGTCAGGAGTTTGAGACCAGCCTGGCCCACATGGCAAAACCCCATCTCTACTAATAATACAAAAATTAGCCAGGCATGGTGGCGTGCACCTGCAGTCCCAGCTACTGGCGAGTCTGAGGGACAAGAGTTGCTTGAATCTGGGAAGCGGAGGTTGCAGTGAGCTGAGATTGTACCACTGCACTCCAGCCTCACACTGAAACTGTGCAACAGACTGAAACTGTGTCTCAGAAAGCAAAAATAAAAACAACAACAAAAAAAAAACTTTGGGAAAAAGCACCAGAGCAACGTATATATAAACAGCTTTCATACTTGCTGATGTATGAACTACTCGGAGAGTTCACCTGAACACCGTATTTGTTTTTGTTTTTATGAGACAGAGTCTCACTCTGTAGCCCAGGCTTAGTGCATTGGTGCGATCACAGCACACTGCAGCCTCAAACTCTTGGGCTTAAGTGATCCTCCTACCTCAGCCTCCCTAGTATCCGGGATTACAGGTGTGTGCTACCAAGCCCGGCTATGTTTTTTGTATTTTTAGTAGAGACAGGGTTTCATCATGTTAGCCAGGCTGGTCTCAAATTCCTGGATGCAAATGATCCTCCTGCCTCGGCTTCCCAAAATGCTAGGGTTACAGCTGTGAGCCACTGCACCCGGCCTGAACACCTTATTTGAAATACAACCCAGAACAATCTGTCTGATCACCACTGCAATCTGTAGATGTTTTAGAGACCCTAGAAACATAAGTTTAGATATCATTCCATTTTTTTTTTTTTTTTTTTTTTTTTAAGACAGAGTCACGCTCCATCGCCCAGGCTGGAGTGCAGTGGCACGATCTCGGCTCACTGCAAGCTCTCCCTCCAGGGTTCAAGTCATTCTCCTGCCTCAGCCTCCCGAGTAGCTGGGACTACAGGCGCCCACCACGACACCCGGCTAATTTTTTGTATTTTTAGTAGAGACAGGGTTTCACCGTGTTAGCCAGGATGGTCTCAATCTCCTGACCTTGTGATCCACCTGCCTCAGCCTCTCAAAGTGCTGGGATTACAGGCGTGAGCCACCACGCCCAGCCATACTATTCCATTCTTAACCTTGCTTTTCTTCTGTTTCCATAGAAATGCCTCTTATTAAAGATCCATTTGCCTGTGTCACATATAGAGGCCAAGCCCCCCAGCAATGCCACCTCCTAGAATGAGAGACAGCTATTCGCAGGACTATAAGACTGACTCAAAGAGATATGGGACAGGGCCAGGCATGGTGGCTCAAGCCTGTAATCTCAGCACTTTGAGAGGCCAAGACGGGCAGATCACTTGAGCTCAGGAGTTCAAGACTAGCCTAGGCAGCGGGGGAAACCTCACCTCTACAAAAAATACAAAAATTAGCTGGGTGTGATGGCATGTCCCTGTAGTCCCAGCTATGTGGGAGGCTGATGGAGGAGGCATGTGATGGAGCCTGCAGTGAGCCAAGATTGTGCCACTGCCCTCCAGCCTGGGCAAAAAAAGCAAAACCCTACCGTAAAATAAATAAATAAATACATAAGTAAATAATTAAAAAAACATTTCTTTGTTGCTGCTTATCCCAACTTGTCTTTCCCCTCCTTTGCCTCTCTACTATCTAACAACCTCTAATCCAAATCTCTCCAAAACTATCAACATGGCTTTTAGTTTCAAAGTGGAAGTTGAAGTAAATCAAAATATTTCACCCCAAAATATACTTCTGTGACATATTTTGAGATGACTATTCAGCGGGCCTGCAAACAAAAGTAGCCCTGCAAAGCTGTCCTTTGTAGGGAATAGATTTGTGTTTGTAGAGCAAGTACGTATTGATATTGCCAGGCTTTCTCTGAAGGCTTCCCTTCTCTGGATCTAGAAAAGATTAACCAAGAGGCTGACACCTTTGATGTTCTGAAGGGAATATTGCCATCCATTCTCTCTGAGTACTGCTACCTGTGAGATTTCATCTATACAACATGACCATTTTTGCCAGCTTAGCCTCTTCTTCTACCTCTCTCATAACCTGTTTTGCTGCAATCCAAGCCCCTATTTTATTTTTTTTGAGACAGGGTCTTGCTCTGTCACCCAGGCTGGAATGCAGTGGTGTGATCACAGCTTATTGCAGCCTTGATCTCCTGGGCCCCAGTGATTCTCTCATTTCAGCCTCCCAAGCATCTGGGGTCACAGTTGCATGCCACCACATCTGTCCATTTTTTAAAATTTTTTTATTTTTTAAAGTTTTATTATTTATTTATTTATTTTGAGGTGGAGTTTCACTCTTGTTGCCCAGGCTGGAGCCCAGTGGCGCGATCTTGGCTCACTGCAACCTCCGCCTCCCGGGTTCAAGCGATTCTCTTGTCTCAGCCTCCCGAATAGCTGGAGTTACAGGCGCCTGCCACCATGCCTGGCTAATTTTTGTATTTTTAGTAGAGACGGGGTTTCACCATGTTGGCTAGGCTGGTCTTGAACTCCTGACCTCAAGTGATCCACCCGCCTTGGCCTCCCAAAGTGCTGGGATTACAGGTGTGAGCTACTTGAGAGGCTGAGGTGGGGGAATCGCTTGAGCCTGGGAGGATGAGGCTGCAGTGAGCCGTAACTGCGCCACTGTACTCCAGCCTGGGCAACAGAGCAACACCGTCTAAACAATAATACTATGTTTTTTGTTATCAGCATCCCAACTAATAACTCATAAAGGGGGAGTGGAAATTGTTATTTTTTCTTTCCTACTGTTCTGGTGAGGAGGATGGGACTGCCAGGACACCCTACTCAGTCTGGAGCCAGCACATAATGCCCTTGGAAAGCTGGCAAAAGCTGGCAAAGATAGAATCCTTACCATATCAACTTTCTCACATCTGTCTGTCGTGCCCAGTCAAGAGTGGACGGTAAACATTTCTGGTAGTCACTTCCTTTCTAAATCAGATTAACAGGAGAGAAACACATTTGTAAGCATTAGTTCTTTGAAGTCTGAATTTTATAAATTTGGTGTTAGGGTACCCATTGGTTATTAATCCTTACCCTCCTGGAGAATGGCTATTGGTTTTCTGTCATCTTTTGTGTCCTGAGAGTTTGGGTTGGCTGTCTGACTGTTGGGGTTTGTCGGTTATTGAGCCTGCATGTGCAGACAGCCAGTCATGTTTGAGGCTCTGAGAACATGGCCAGGTGGAAATGTGGGTTGCACCTTGTTTTTAGCTGGCATCCTGCTGACCACGACCAACTCTTCAGTGGGCTGTCTAAATCTTCGGCTATCTTTGGGAGTGGCTCTGGATCTTAGGAAGACAATATCTTTTGCAGTATCTTTGGGGACACTTATTGTATCCAGGATTAAACCATAAAATGCTTCTTGATTTTAAATCATAAAAGACTTACACTGATTTTGGTCTTGAGTCACTTCACAGATATACCATTGTTTTGTATAAAAAGAAAAACTCTTCAATAGCGTCAGGACTATTTACTGCATATCAGCTGAAACCTGATAATATTATTGAAATACTTTTTTTAAAGGCACAATATGGGCAGAAGTTGGCCAGATTGCATAGCTGGGCTTGGTGGCGCGTGCCTGTAGTCCTAGCTTCTTGGGAGGATGAGGTGGGAGGAGAGCTTGAGCCCAGGAGTTTGAAGCTGCAGTGAGTCATGATTGCGCCACTGTACTCCAGCCTGGGCGACAGAGTGAGGCCCCATCTCAAAAGATATTTAAAGAATTAAAAACATTAAAAGCTCAAAATTCATGCTGTTTAAAATGGTTCTTTAGGATACTAGTCAGCCATCTTCTCGGTTTCTTGGCTTTCTGAAATAAAATCGCTTTTCTTGCCCCAGCACTTTGTATCTTAACTTACTGGCTGATAGGTGGTGAGCAGTACAAGCTTTGGACTCAGCTATGTTAGCTGGAGTACAAGCAGGGCACGTGCAGATGAGGCTCCATCCACCTGACATAGCTTTCCTAAGCCTTGGAGGACTGACTTGTGTTGTTCCTTGCTGCCTCTCTGTAAGTAATAAATCTGCTCCATGTAACTTGTGTGTGTGTGTTCACCTTGCCAGCATCATACAAGTTGATAACCAGTGAGTGCATAGTGCTTCACAGAAAGCTATGTGTCTATCTACATGTTTGTAGGTATGTTATATATATGAACTATTTTTCTACCTCCAGATAATGCCAAAATTAATTTGTAAAAGACCTCTGCTTAATGGGCTTAAAGAAAAATAACTGGTTACAAAAATTAAGTATTCCTAAAACTCTCAGAAATAGAGAAACTAATCCAAATGTCTTTCAAGTTCACATCATCTAGGATAATCTTTGGTAAATAAAGCTAGTTTATATTTGATTTAATTAAGATAGGCATATCTTCAGAATTGTCAATATTAAATATAATATAGACATACAACTTATTCGACCTAGGCTTACTAGTGAAGTAAGCTCCTGGTTTTTTTTGTTTTTTTTTTTTTTTTTTTTTTTGAGACAGATTCTCACTCTGTCGCCCAGGCTGGAGTGCAGTGGTGTGATCTCAGCTCACTGCAACCTCCGCCTCTCGGGTTCAAGCGATTCTCCTGCCTCAGCTTCCTGAGTAGCTGGGATTATAGGCGCCCACCACCATGCCTAATTTTTGTATTTTTAGTAGAGACAGGGTTTTATCATGTTGGCCAGGCTGGTCTCAAACTCCTGACCTCAAGTTATTCCCCCCATCCCCGCCCCCGCTTCCTCCACACACATCGGCCTCCCAAAGTGCTGGGATTATAGTGAGCCACGGCACCTGGCCATTCATTCTTCATTCAACAGGTAATCAGTAGCAGGAAATGGCCTAGACAGGGGGTGTCCAAGAGAGAGAACAGTCATGGGTTCTTAGTTTCTGTTTCTGGTTAGGCTAATAAAGCCCCTTCATCTCTTTTCTGCATTTCACTAGAGACAGAAACTAAAAGTCATAGCTTCAGGCTGCTAAAAGTCTACAAGAAAACAAAACAGAACATGAACAACAAAATTAAGGTAGGTTGGATGAGTTGGCCTGCAGGGTGGAACGGGTGGGTGCACTGAGGAATGGAATGGGAAGTCTGTGCTGGTTATTGGTGTTTTGCCTCTCACCTCCAAAGCCATTCTTTTTTGCCTGCTCCGTGTAAATGTATCTGGGCCTTTTAAGTATTTTTTTATTTTGTTTCTTTGCCATCTGGCACTATGTTGTCAGTAGAGGCTGGGAAGAGTGATTGCAGGAGGAAAAGCGTTTTGCTTCCTGGTTCCACTGCCCGCTCTGCAGGCCCCTGCGGTGTGCAAAGCCTGCCCCAGCACCAGGGTTCTGCAGTGGATGTGGTTTCCCAGTGCCTCATGCCAGCAGCAAGGGTGGCTTCTCCAGCACAGCTCCTTCAGTGCTTGAAGCTTCTCCAGACTCCGGCAGCACACCTGGATTCCTCAGTATCTGTCTCTTGCAATGTGTAACCAGCAGCACCTAGTACAGTAGCTTTCCATTGTATCCCCTTCTGAGGCTTTTGTAGCAACGCGTCTGCACTGAGATACTTCCCTGTGAACAGCCTTCCCCCCAGCATCCCAAAAGACAGATTTCTAGCGTGTTCCACTGGCGTGGCGCCTCAGTGAGGTCTCTGATATTTAGTGAGTTATAGCCATGCTTCTCCAGCAAGGCCTATATCTCAGCCCAGGGGATAGCACTCCATCTCAGCCCTGGGGTGGTGGCTTTTTATATTATATTTGCCACGCGCATCCATGTAAAGAAACCACCAAACAGGCTTTGTGTGAACGATAAAGCTTTTTAATCACCTGGGTGCAGGTGGGCTAAGTCCAAAAAGAGAGTCAGCAAAGGGAGTTAGGGGTGGAGCAGTTTTATAGGATTTGGGTAGGTAGTGGAAAATTATAGTCAAAGGGGGTTGTCTTGCAGGCAGGTGGGGGCAGCAGGGGAGGGGAGGGGGGGCGGTCACATGGTGCTTAGTGGGGGAGCTTCTGAGCCAGGAGAAGGAATTTACAAGTTAATGTCATCAGTTAAGGCAGGAACCGGTCAATTTTCACTTCTTTTGTAATTCTTCAGTTGCCTCAGGCCATCTGGATGTATCTGTGCAGGTTTGGACTCAGAGGCCTGACAATATTAATCTTCCATTATCACATCAATTATATCTGCTATTCCTATATTAATTTGAGTTATCTTTATTTCTAACTACCCAACCTCTGGTTATTCTGTCTAATTCCATGTTATTGTTAATAATTCTTTTTTTTTTTTTTTTTTTTGGGATGAAGTCTCACTCTTGTCCCCCAGGCTGGAGTGTAATGGCGTGATCTCGGCTCACTGCAACCTCTGCCTGTTGGGTTCAAGCGATTCTCCTGCCTCAGCCTCCCGAGTAGCTGGGACTACAGACGACCGCCACTACGCCTGGCTAATTTTTGTATTTTTAGTAGAGACGGGATTTCACTATGTTTGCCAGGCTGGTCTCAAACTCCTGACCTCAGGTGATCCACCCGCCTCAGCCTCCCAAAGTGCTGGGATTACAGGCGTGAGCCACCACACCCGGTCTATGGTTAATAATTCTTTACATTAAACTTTTTTCTATTTGAACTACTGTTTTTTTTCTCTCTCTCGATGGGACTGAGACTGATACAATACATTTATTCATTCTGGCCAAAGACAATAAGACATGGGTTTTGGATGGGTGTGGACTTATGCCCTGTAATCCCAGCACTTTGGGAAGCCAAGGTGGGATGTTTGCTTGAGCCCAGGAGTTCAAGACCATTAATTAATGAGTTAAATAAAATCTTTGACATCTGTTTGTTTTATATTTGTATGAGTATCATCATTTTACCTTTAAAAAAAATCTTACGGCCGGGCGCGGTGGCTCAAGCCTGTAATCCCAGCACTTTGGGAGGCCGAGACAGGCGGATCACGAGGTCAGGAGATCAAGACCATCCTGGCTAACACGGTGAAACCCCGTCTCTACTAAAAAATACAAAAAACTAGCCGGGCGAGGTAGTGGGCGCCTGTAGTCCTAGCTACTCGGGAGGCTGAGGCAGGAGAATGGTGTAAACCCGGGAGGCGGAGCCTGCAGTGAGCTGAGATCTGGCCACTGCACTCCAGCCGGGGCGACAGAGCGAGACTCCGTCTCAAAAAAAAAAAAAAAAATCAACAGTGACCAGCAATAGAATCCTGCAAAGAGAATGGCTTAATCATTTGGGGAGCACCATACAGAAGGAGAGGCAGGGCAACTTAGTGAGATCCTGCCTCTACAAAAAATTTTAAAATTAGCTGGGTATGATGGTGTGCACATGTAGTCCCAGCTACTCGGGAGGCTGAGGTGGGAGGATCACTTGCGCTCAGGAGGTTGAGGCTGCACTGAGCCATGATCGCACCACTGCACTCTAGTCTGGGTGACAGAGTGAGACCCTGTCTTTTTTTTTTTTTTTTTTTTTTTTTTTTGAGACGGAGTCTCGCTCTGTCACCCAGGCTGGAGTGCGGTGGCGCGATCTCCACTCACTGCAAGCTCCGCCTCCCGGGTTCACGCCATTCTTCTGCCTCAGCCTCCCATGTAGCTGGGACTACAGGCACCCACCACCACGCCCGGCTAATTTTTTTTGTATTTTTAGTAGAGACAGGGTTTCACCGTGTTAGTCAGGATGGTCTTGATCTCCTGACCTCGTGATCCGCCCATCTCGGCCTCCCAAAGTGCTGGGATTACAGGCGTGAGCCACCGCACCCGGCCGACCCTGTCTTAAAGAAACAAACAAACAAACAAAACCAGGGGTCATGTCCCACAAGAGCTCATAGTCTAGTGGGTGGAGGAACAATAAAACAGATACTAGTGTAAGGAAATACAAGGGGCTATAACTGAGATATGACTACAACCTATGGAGGTCCAGCAAGGGGGCTGAAGGACCTGAGGTTTTCCCTTTTTTTTAAATAAAAATATTTTTTTGGCCAGGTGCAGTGGTGCCAGTAATCTCAGCACTTTGAGAGGCGGAGACGGGCGGATCACCTGAGCTTAGGAGTTCAAGACCAGCCTGGCCAACATGGTGAAGCCCCATCTCTACTAAAAATACAAAAAATTATCTGGGCATGGTGGTGGCAGGGGGTGGGGGGTGGGTAATGAGAGAGGAGAATCGTTTGAACTCGGGAGACGGAGATTGCAGTAAGCCGAGACTGTACCACTGCACTCCAGCCTAGGTGACAAAGCAAGACTGTATCAAAAAAAAAAAAAAAAAAAAAAAAATTTAAATTTAGAGACAGGTTCTCACTATATTGCCCAGGCTGGTCTTGAACACCTGGGCTCAAGAGGTCCTCCAGCCTTAGCCTCCCAAAGTGTTGGAATTACAGGCGTGAGCCACTGCGGTGGCCCAAGATTTTGCTCTAAATCTGCTCTTTTGACTACGGCAGCTGGAGAGCCCATGAGGAAAAGAACTAGAGACCAGCTTGTGATAGTGGTAGGAGTTTGATAATGTCCCGGTGGCCATGTGGTTTCTAGCCTATTTTCAACTTAAGGTGTCAGAAAAAATTGTGAAAGACTTTGGAACGGGCAGAAATTTCTGGATGTCCTATGTCCTGTCCCGGGTACCCTTCCAGGTTCTGTGAGTGTTTCATTTTCTGACCTGAGAGTACTGCAAGTGATCCTTGTCCATAGAAATGCTGATGAACTTTGCCCAGTGGAATAAATGCAGACATTGACCAGTTTTGCTTGTTTTTGGAAATTCATTTTAGTATTCCGTTTGCCTATGTGTATGTGTGTTCTTTGAATTCTCCTTTGAATCATTTATAATATCCTATTGCTCCTCTCATTAATTAATGAGTTAAATAAAATCTTCGACACCTGTTTATTTTATGTTTGTATGAGTATCATGATTTTACCTTTAAAAAATCTTTCAACAGTGACCAGCAATAGAACCCTCAAAAGAGAATGGCTTAATCATTTTGGGAGGACCATGCAGAAGGAGAGGCTGAGAGACCCGAGTGCGAAAGAAAATCCAAGAATGGGTTAAATACCAGAGGTCAGATTAATCTGAATATGCATTCTTTAGTGAGCACCTACTGTAAACCCTGAACTCAATATAGGGAGGAGGCTGTGGCCCTGTGTGCACGGAGCCCAGGCCAGTGGCTCCCGACTCACCCTGCAGGAGGCCAGCCCTTGAGCCTCCCATCCACGCTCTCCTCCTCCTAATGTCTGAGAGGGTCAGATGTGGGGTAACTGGAGCCTGTCAGTGGTGCTGGAAGAAGGAAACTCTGCTGGACGCACCACTCTTTCTTTTTTTTTTTTTTTTGAGACAGAGTCTCACTCTGTCCCCCAGGCTGGAGTGCAGTGGTGCGATCTCGGCTCACTGCAACCTCCGCCTCTCAGATTCAAGCGATTCTCCTGCCTCAGCCCCCGAGTAGCTGGGACTACAGGCGCCCGTCACCACGCCTGACTAATTTTTGTATTTTTAGTAGAGACGGGGTTTCACCGTGTTGGCCAGAATTGTCTTGATCTCCTGACCTCGTGATCCGCTCACCTCAGCCTCCCAATGTGCTGGGATTACAGGCGTGAGCCACCGCACCTGGCCAAATCTCCACTTTTCTAATAAAGAGGCCACTTTAATCTCAGAAACAAGACAGAGACAGTATGCTTGTCCAGAAAAGCTGTCCACAGGGACAGATTCCCCATTCCTGAGCAAGTTTGTTCTAATAAAAATAGAGGCAGCAGTTATTGGACACATTAATTTCCCTAACGGATTCTCTTTGGTGTCAAGGCTGGGCCTTTGCTGCTCGGTCCCAGAGCTGGCACTCTGGTGGATGGTGCCAGGCTGACGTGGGTACTCTGGAGAGCTGATGGTGCTTGGGCAAGGCCAGGAGGTAGTTGGGGGGGATGCCCAGGGCCTTGCAGGCAGGGCGGGGCACCCAGTGGGCTTCCTCACATCATTTTTGGGGTATGCTTTTGGGGCAGACAATCTTCTCCATGCAAGTTGAGCAATGCATTGGATCTCGCTGGCTTGGTTATTACCTTCTTTTTGAGAGACTAAGTAAAGGGAAAAATACTTGTTCTTTTTCCTGAGCATAAAAGATATGTTCAGAGGGAAGAACTATTGGTACTCACCCCTACCACCAGGTAAATCTCAACTGAGATGGATTACCTATAGGTGAAGATAGGGTGAGAACCCAGGGGCTGTGGGGAATGGAGGGGAGGAGGGGAGGGTTGAACATTTTGGGATCTGGGATATCTCTACAAGAACTAGGCCATGTGAGGGGAGGTGGGCAGCCATAGAAGCTTGAAATTTCACTGAATCCAAAGTATATTTGCTGTTTATATAATTTTATATATGACATATAATTTTATATATATATAATTTAAAAAAGGAAAACTAAAAAAGGCAAATATATATATAAAAGAAAAACTAAAAAAGGCAAATATATATATATATATATATATATATATATTTGAAACCTCTAAAAATGGCCAAGATTACTACCTGTCAGGCCTCTGAGTCAAAGCTAAGCCATCATATCCCCTGTGACCTGCAGGTACACATCCAGATGGCCCATTCCTGCCTTAACTGATGATATTCCACCACAAAAGAAGTGAAAATGGCCTGTTTCTGCCTTAACTGATGACATTACCTTGTAAAATTCCTTTTCCTGGCTCATCCTGGCTCAAAAGCTCCCCCACTGACCACCTTGTGATCCCCACCCCTGCCCGCCAGAGAACAACCCCCTTTGACTGTAATTTTCCTTTACCTACCCAAATCCTATAAAACAGTCCCACCCCATCTCCCTTCGCTGACTCTTTTTGGACTCAGCCCGCCTGCACCCAGATGATTAAAAAGCTTTATTGCGCCGGGCACGGTGGCTCAAGCCTGTAATCCCAGCACTTTGGGAGGCCGAGACGGGTGGATCACGAGATCAGGAGATCGAGACCATCCTGGCTAACACCGGTGAAACCCCGTCTCTACTAAAAAATACAAAAATCTAGCCAGGCGAGGTGGCGGGCGCCTGTAGTCCCAGCTACTCGGGAGGCTGAGGCAGGAGAATGGCGTAAACCTGGGAGGCAGAGCTTGCAGTGAGCTGAGATCCAGCCACTGCACTCCCGCCCGGGCGACAGAGCACGACTCTGTCTCAAAAAAAAAAAAAAAAAAAAAAAAAAAAAAAAGCTTTATTGCTCACACAAAGCCTGTTTGGTGGTGTTTTCACACGGATGCTCATGAAATTTGGTGCTGTGACTTGGATCAGGGGACCTCACTTGGGAGATCAATCCCCTGTCCTCCTGCTCTTTGCTCCATGAGAAAGATCCACCTAACCTCAAGTCCTCATACCAACCAGTCCAAGGAAGATTTCACCAATTTTAAATCCAGTAAGCAGCCTCTTTTTACTCTTTTCTCCAACCTCTCTCACTATCCCTCAACCTCTTTCTCCTTTCAATCTTGATGCCACACTTCAGTCTTTGCCTTCTCTTAATTTTAGTTCCTTTCCTTTTCTGGTAGAGACAAAGGAGACTGTGTTTTATCCGTGGACCCACAAGTCCGGCGCCAGTCACTGACTCAGGAAGATAGTCTTCCGTTGGTGTTTAATCATGCGGGGATGCCTGCCTGATTATTCACCCACATTTCAGAGGTGTCTGACCACGCAGGGACGCCTGCCTCGGTCCTTCACCCTTAGCAGCAAGTACCGCTTTTCTGGGGGGTTGGGGGGTGGCAAGAACCCCCGACCCCTTCTCTCCTTGTCTCTACCCCTTCCCTGCTTTTCTGGGGGGAGGGTAAGAACCCCCCTTCTCTCTGCTTTTCTCGGGGGAAACAACTTCCTGACCCCTTATCTTCACGTCTCTACCCCTTTCCCACTTTTCTGGGGGGCAAGAACCCCCTGACCCCTTATCTCCACACTCCAACCCATTATCTCCATGCCTCAACCCCTTATCTTCGCGTCTCTACCCCTTTCCCGCTTTTCTGGGGGGCAAGAAACCCCCGACCTCTTATCTCTGTGCCCCAACCCCTTATCTCCAGGATCCGACCCCTTTCCCACTTTTCTGGAGGGCAAGAACCCCCCCACCCCTTCTCTCCGTGTCTCTACTCTCTTTTCTCTGGGTTTGCCTCCTTCACTATAGGCAACTGAAGGGGTGGCCTGCCCCTCCACACCTGTGGGCATTTCTCGTTAGGTGAACGAGAGACTTGAGAAAAGAAATGAGACACAGAGACACAGTATAGAGAAAGAAAAAGTGGGCCCAGGGGACTGGCGCTCAGCATACAGAGGACCCACACGGGAATCGGTCTCTGAGTTCCCTCAGTATTTATTGATCATTATCTTTACCATTTTAGAAAAAGGGAAGTGGCAGGATAATAGGATCATCGTAGGGAGAAGGTCAGCGGTAAGACATACGAATAAAGATCTCTGTGACATGAATAAGTTTAAGGAAAAGTGCTGTGCCTTGATATGCATATGCAAACATCTCCATAAACATTTTCAGTGCATAAAGAGCAGCACTGCCGCTAGCACGTCCCACCTTCAGCCCTAAGGTGGTTTTCTCCTTTCTCAGTAAACAGAACACGGTTTTACACCGAGATGTTCCATTGCCCAGGGACGGGCAGGAGACAGATGCTTTTCTCTATCTCAGCTGCCAAGAGGCCTTCT
The DNA here is from genome assembly GCF_007565055.1 of Rhinopithecus roxellana. NCBI lineage: Eukaryota > Metazoa > Chordata > Mammalia > Primates > Cercopithecidae > Rhinopithecus > Rhinopithecus roxellana. The sequence goes on from NC_044565.1 coordinate 100,153,371, forward strand.
TTCCTCTTATATTAATCCTCCTCAGCACAGACCCTTCACGGCTGTCAGGCTGGGGGACGATCAGGTCTTTCCCTTCCCACGAGGCCATATTTCAGACTATCACATGGGGAGCAACCTTGGACAATTCCTAGCTTTCCAAGGCAGAGGTCCCTGCGACCTTTGGCAGTGTACGTGTCCCTGGGTACTTGAGATTAAGAGAATGGTGATGACTTTTCACAAGCATACTGCCTTCAGGCACTTGTTTAACAAAGCACACCCTGCACAGCCCAAAATCTGTTAAACCTTGACTCACCACAGCACATGTCTCTTGCAAGGACAAGGTTGGGGGTAGGGTCACCGATTAACAGCATCTCAAACACAGAACAAAATGGAGTCTCTTATGTCTACTTCTTTCTATATAGACACAGTAACAGTCTGATCTCTCTTTCTTTTCCCCCGCTGGCAACCTTCCATTCTCCATTCCTCCCTCTTCTCCCTTAGCCTGTGTTCTCAAAAGCTTAAAACCTCTTCAACTCACACCTGACCTAAAACCTAAATGCCTTATTTTCTTCTACAATGCTACTTGACCCCAATACAAACTCGACAGTGGTTCCAAATAGCCAGAAAACAGCACTTTCAATTTTTCCATCCTACAAGATCTAAATAATTCTTGTCGTAAAATGGGCAAACAGTCTGAGGTGCCTGACGTCCAGGCTATTCTTTTACACATTGGTCCCTCCCTAGTCTCTGTTCCCAACGCAACTCGTCCCAAATCTTCCTTCTTTCCCTCCCGCCTGTCCCCTCAGTCCCAACCCGAAGCATCGCTGAGTCTTTCTAATCTTCCTTTTCTACAGACCCATCTGACCTCTCTCCCCTCCTCGCCAGGCTGATCTAGGTCCCAATTTTTCCTCAGCCTCCACTCCCCAACTCTATAATCCTTTTATCACCTCCCCTCCTCACACCTGTTCTGGCTTACAGTTTCCTTCCCTGACTAGCCCTCCCCCACCTGCCCTGGAATTTCCTCTTAAAAAGGTGGCTGGAGCAAAAGGCATAGTCAAAGTTTTTGTGTTTTTTTTTTTTTGAGACGGAGTCTCGCTCTGTGGCCCGGGCTGGAGTGCAGTGGCCGGATCTCAGCTCACTGCAAGCTCCGCCTCCCGGGTTTACGCCATTCTCCTGCCTCAGGCTCCCGAGTAGCTGGGACTATAGGCGCCCGCCACCTCGCCCGTCTAGTTTTTTTTTGTATTTTTTAGTAGAGACGGGGTTTCACGGTGTTAGCCAGGATGGTCTCGATCTCCTGACCTCGTGATCCACCCGTCTCAGCCTCCCAAAGTGCTGGGATTACAGGCTTGAGCCACCATGCCTGGCCGGCATAGTCAAGGTTAATGCTCCTTTTTCTTTATCCGACCTCTCCCAAATCAGTTAGCGTTTAGGCTCTTTTTCATCAAATATGAAAAACCCTAGCCCAGTTCATGGCTCGTTTGGCAGCAACCCTGTGATGCTTTACAGCCCTGCACCCTAAAAGGTCAAAGGGTATCTTATTCTCAGTATACATTTTATTACCCAATCCGCTCCCGACATTAAATAAAACCCCCAAAATTAAATTCTGGCCCTTAAACCCCACAACAGGATTTAATTAACCTTGCTTTCAAAGTGTACAATAATAGAGGCAGCAATGTATTTCTGAGTTGCAATTCCTTGCCTCCACTGTGAGAGAAACCCCAGTCATATCTCCAGCACACAAGAACTTCAAATGCCTGAACCGCAGCAGCCAGGCGTTCCTCCAGGACTGCCTCCCCCAGGAGCTTGCTACAATTGCCAGAAATCTGGCCACTAGGCCAAGGAATGTCCACAGCCCAGGATTCCTCCTAAGCAGTGTCCCATCTGTGCGAGACCCCACTGATAATCGGACTGTTCAACTCACCTGGCAGCCACTTCCAGAGCCCCTGGAACTCTGGCCCAAGGCTCTCTGACTCCTTCCCAAATCTTCTCAGCTCAGCAGCTAAAGACTGACACCTGCCTGATTGCCTCGGAAGCCTACAGGACCATCACAGATGCTTTAGGTAACTCTCACAGTGGAAGATAAGTCCGTCCCCTTCTTAATCAATACGGAGGCTACCCACTCCACATTATCTTCTTTTCAAAGGCCTGTTTCCCTTGCCTCCATAACTGTTGTGGGTATTGATGGCCAAGTTTCTAAACCTCTTAAAACTCCCCAACTCTGGTGCCAACTTGGACAATATTCTTTAATGCACTCCTTTTTAGTTATCCCCACCTGCCCAGTTCCCTTATTAGGCTAAGACATTTTAACTAAATTATGTTTCCTTGACTATTCCTAGGCTACAGCCACACCTCATTGCTGCCTTTTCCCCCAGTTCAAAGCCTCCTTTGCATCCTCCCCTTGTATCTCCCCACCTTAACCCACAAGTATAGGATACCTCTTCTCCCTCCTTGGTGACCGATCATGCACCCCTTACCATCCCATTAAAACCTAATCACCCTTACCCCGCTCAATGCCAATATCCCATCCCACAGCATGCTTTAAAAGGATTAAAGCCTGTTAGCACTCACCTGCTACAGCATGGCCTTTTAAAGCCTGTAAACTCCCCTTACAATTCCCCCTTTTTACCTGTCCTAAAACCAGACAAAGCTTACAGGTTAGTTCAGGATCTGCGCCTTATCAACCAAATTGTCTTGCCTATCCACCCCGTGGTGCCAAACCCATATCCTCTCCTATCCTCAAAACCTCCCTTCACAACCCAATATTCTGTTCTGGATCTCAAACATACTTTCTTTACTATTCCTTTACACCCTTCATCCCAGCCTCTCTTCGTTTTCACTTGGACTGACCCTGACACCCACCAGGCTCAGTAAACTACCTGGGCTGTACTGCCGCAAGGCTTCACAGACAGCCTCCATTACTTCAGTCAAGCCCAAATGTCTTCCTCATCTGTTACCTATCTCGGCGTAATTCTCATAAAAACACACGTGCTCTCCCTGCTGATTGTGTCAGGCTAATCTCCCAAACCGCAATTCCTTCTACAAAGCAATTCCTTTCCTTCCTAGACATGGTTAGTGCAGTCAGAGTTCTTACACAAGAGCCAGGACCACACCCTGTAGCCTTTTTATCCAAACAACTTGACCTTACTGTTTTAGCCTGCTAACCCTCATGTCTGTGTGCAGGTGGCCACCATCGCCCTAATATTTTTAGAGGCCCTCAAAATCACAAACTATGCTCCACTCACTCTCTACAGTTCTCATAACTTCCAAAATCTATTTTCTTCACCTCACCATTGCTCAAGACAACGCTTATGCTGATAAGGTAGCTAAAAAAGCAGCCATCAAAAGGCATCAGATCACATTGCTCAGGACAATGCTTATGCTGATAAGCTAGCTAAAAAAGCAGCTAGCATTCCAACTTCTATCCCTCACGGCAGTTTTCCTCCTTCACATCGGTCACTCCTACCCACTCCCCTGCTGAAACTTCACCTATCAATCTCTTCCCACACGAGGCAAATGGTTCTTAGACCAAGGAAAATATCTCCTTCCAGACTCACAGACCCATTCTGTTCTGTCGTCATTTCATAACCTCTTGCATGTAGGTTATGAGCCACTAGCCTGTCTCTTAGAGCCTCTCATTTCCTTTCCATCGTGGAAATCTATCCTCAAGGAAATCATTTCTCAGTGTTCCATCTGCTATTCTACTACTCCTCAGGAATTTCTCAGGCCCCTTCCCTTCCCTACACATCAAGCTTGGGTTTTGCCTCCTGCCCAGGACTGGCAAATTGACTTTACTCACATGCCTCCAGTCAGGAAACTAAAATACCTCTTGGTCCGGGTAGACACTTTCACTGGATAGGTAGAGGCCTTTCCCACAGGGTCTGAGAAGGCCACCACAGTCATTTCTTCCCTTCTGTCAGACATAATTCCTCAGTTTGGCCTTCCTGCCTCTATACAGTCCGATAGCAGACCGGCCTTTATTAGTCAAATCACCCAAGCAGTTTTTCAGGCTCTTGGTATTCAGTGAAACCTTTATATCCTTTACTGTCCTCAATCTTCAGGAAAGGTAGAACAGACTAATGGTCTTTTGAAAACACACCTCACCAAGCTCAGTCACCAACTTAAAAAGGACTAGACAATACTTTTACCACTTTCCCTTCTCGGAATTCAGGCCTGTCCTCGGAATGCTGCAGGTTGCAGCCCGTTTGAGCTCCTGTGTGGACACTCCTTTTTATTAGGTCCCAGTCTCATTCCAGACACCAGCCCAACTTGGACTGCACCCCAAAAAACTTAGATAAAGCATAAAAACTCACCAACCCAGCAAGTAATTATGCTGAACCCCCTTAGGCTCTCTCTAATTAGATGTCCTAGTTCCTCCTAATTCTTAGTCCTTTAATACCTGTTTTTTCTCCTTCTCTTACTCAGACCTTGTGTCTTCAGTTTAGTTTTTCAATTCATACAAAACTGCATCCAGGCCATCACCAATCATTCTATACAACAAATGCTCCTTCTAACAACCCCACAATATCGCCTCTTACCACAAAATCTTCCTTCAGCTTAATCTCTCCCACTCTAGGTTCCCACGCCACCCCTAATCCTGCTTGAAGCAGCTCCGAGAAACATCACCCATTATCTCTCCATACCACCCCCCAAAAATTTTCGTCACCCCAACACTTCAACACTATTTTATTATTCTTATTAATATAAGAAGACAGGAATGTCAGGCCTCTGAGTCAAAGCTAAGCCATCATATACCCTGTGACCTGCAGTACACATCCATATGGCCAGTTGCTGCCTTAACTGATGACATTCCACTGCAATAGAAGTGAAAATGGCCTGTTCCTGCCTTAACTGATGACATTACCTTGTGAAATTCCTTTTCTTGGCTCATCCTGGCTCAAAAGCTCTCCCACTGACCACCTTGTGATCCCCCATCCCTGCCCACCAGAGAACAACCCCCTTTGACTGTAATTTTCCTTTACCTACCCAAATCCTATAAAACGGACCCACCCTTATCTCCCTTCCTTGACTCTCTTTTCAGACTCAGCCCACCTGCACCCAGGTGATTAAAAATCCTTATTGCTCACACAAAGCCTGTTTGGTGGTCTCTTCACACGGATGTGCATGAAACTACCTTTACTGTTTTTGTTGTTTGGGGGTTTTTAAATGCTTTTTTGGGGGGAGGTCTTCTTTTTCTATTCACTACTTGTACTTTTAAAGATTATTTTATTAAGTTGAATATGCCTTTGTTTGGTTTTGCTATTTACTATTAAGGGCTCAGATTCTGTGAAGTAACATAGTAACCTAAAGATTTGGGTGTTGCAGAAGTGCATGTGATTTACATATACGATAAAAGATAACCCCAAAGCTTTCCATTTACTGTTCTATAGGGCATTAACATATACATAATATATAAGCAATCTTATTCTAATGTTTCTTTATTAAATTGCCTGTAAATACCCAACTTCTCAAATGCTGCTTTTAAGTAAACTTCATAATTTTGGATAATTATAGATTCACGTGCACTTATAAGAAATAATAGAGAGAGATCTTGTGTATCCTTTACTCAGTTTCCTCTAGCAATAACATCTTACACAACTGTAATGCATCATCACAACCAGGTTTGACCTTGATACAGTCAAGATGTAGAGCAAGTTCATCACTATGGGGATCCCTTGTCTTGTCCTTTTACAGCCTTACTTACTTCCCTTCCCTCCACCTTAACAAAGACTCTCTACTTGACCAAACTTTAGTCAGGCTCTTTTTTTTTTTTTTTGAGATGGAGTCTCGCTTTGGCTTTGTCACCCAGACTGGAATGCAATGGCGCAATCTCAGCTCACTGCAACCTCCCCCTCCCGGGTTCAAGCGATTCTCCTGCCTCTTCCTCCTGAGTAGCTGGGACTACAAGCATCCGCCACCATGCCCAGCTAATATTTTGTATTTTTAGTAGAGATGGGGTTTCACCATGTTGGCCAGGCTGGTCTTGAAGTCCAGAGCTCAGGTGATCTGCCCGCCTTGGCCTCCCAAAATGTTGAGATTACAGGCATGAGCCACTGTGCTTGGCCTAATCAGGGTCTCCTGAGCTGTCTTCTCAACTAGTCTTCAACCATTGGGCTTCCCTGTCCATCTTTGCCTTGCCCAGTTTTAGCAAGAATCCTGCTAAGTTGGTTTAGCCAGAACCCCTACCCTCCATATCTGACCACATTTCTCATTCTCCACCACTCTCCAGGTGACAACTGGTCACCCTGGTCCATCTCCATCAAGAATCCTGTTAGGTCTTTTTAATCAGAATCCCCCTTGACTCTTTTTTTTTTTTTTTTTTTTTTTTTTTTTTTTTGAGACAGAGTTTCCCTCTTGTCACCCAGGCTGGAGTGCAGCAGCGCAATCTCGGTTCACCACAACCTCTGCCTCCGGAGTTCAAGCGATTCTCTGCCTCAGCCTCTGGAGTAGCTGGGATTACAGGTGCCTGCCACCACTTCTGGCTAATTTTTGTACTTTTAGTAGAGACAGGGTTTCATAATCTTGGCCAAGCTGGTCTTGAACTCCTGACCTCATGATCCACCTGCCTCGGCCTCCCAAAGTACTGGGATACACCTACAAAGCCCCAGTGCAAGGCCAGCAGAGTGCAATGATGTAGTTCACATGAAAACAATAACACTCGTTTGTTTTGCACTTCAAGGTGCAGAAAATCCTTGGCAGCTGGGCCTGGGGGCCTGGGCATCTCAGGAGAGTGAAGACGTTCTCTTGACTCTGGTATTGGGCATTCCAGGGGTTTATGGTCTTGCCTCTCAGATAATTGATATCAGGGAGGTTTCTGGGAAGCAGGAGGGAGGACAGGACATGAACTCCCCTCCAGACAGTTCTGCCATGTGTCCAGCTAGGCTCAGCTGCCAGAGGGGTTTAGGTCTAGTTCCTGGCTCCTCTGGTGCAGAGTGAAGGGAGATGGAAGGGAAGAAGAATGTTGCTCAACAAGGAAGAGCCCAGCTCTGGCCAGGCCTTGGCCACATGCTAAGGAAGGAGATGGGCTTCTGCCCTTGCCAGTTCCTTCAGTCTGGTCTGGGATTTGGATATTTGGGATGACAATCCCATATCTTTAGTACTAGATGTGACTGGTTAAGACTGAGGCTTTAATCATTTTAAGAAATGGGTTTTTCCTGTCTGTGTGGTGATAAAGGGTGGCAAGAGATTCAAACTGAAACATGGTACATTTAAGTTAAACACAGGGATGAGCTCTCTCCAGGGGCCATTCAAAATAGTCCAGATTCTCCTGGCTTAGAAGGACCAGCACACGTCTTAATGGAATGGTCAAAGTCTTCCTACAATCTGGGCCTCTAAGCCAGGCTCACTTCTTATCCTGCCTCACTCTAGAATGTTCACTGTTTTGGTCCCTGATTCTCTATATCCTACTCATCTGGAGGCTAAGTTATGTGCCCTCTTCCAAGAAGCTCTTTTTTTTTTTTTTTGAGATGGGGTCCCACTCTGTCACCCAGGCTGGAGTGCAGCGACACAATCATGGCTCACTGCAGCCTCAATCTTCTGGGCTCCAGTGATCCTCCCCCCTCGACCTCCTGAGTAGCTGGGACTGAAAGCGTATACCACCATGCCTAGCTAACTTTTTAAATTTTTTTTGTAGAGATGGAGATTCACTATGTTGTCCAGGATGGTCTTGAAATCCTGGCCTCAAGTGATCCTCCCACCTCAGCCTCCCAGAGTGTTGGGATTACAGGGATGAGCCGTCATGCCTGGCGTCCAAGAAGCTTTTAACAGCAGATACTGTTGGTTATCTGTTAGGCAACCACTCCCCATATCAGTTCAGATGATGTTCAACAATAGTTCAGATGAGAGTAACAACAATAACACAGCAAACAGTGATGGCATAAACCAATGAGAAATTATGTCTCTTTCTTTCTCTCAAGTCGGGAGGTGGGCAGTCCAGGGCTGATAGAGTGCTCCATGGTGCCAGGTGCTCAGGGTCCTTCTAGCTCTGGCACCTGTCATCTTTAGGTGTGGTCTAAGGTGGTTTTCATGTTCCAGGGAATAGGCCAGAGGGAGAGGACATCGAGAAAGGTTGAAGAGAATGAGCTAGCAGCCCTGTAAAGCAGGCTCTGGGAGTGGCTCTCAACTATTCTGTTCACACTTCATTGGTCAGAAGTTGGTCCCTCACTTCCCCCTCGCTGCAAGGGAGGCTGGGATGTACAATCTCCATCATACAAGAAGCACTGTCAAATAAAGAATGATGTTTCACCTTGAGTATCCTTGTACAGGTAATGTTATTAATGTGTGTCCAAAAGCGTATGAGATTCCGAGAAATCTGCTGTTTCAGTATATCATCAGTCATAATTCTAATGTTAAATTGTTGTATGTTACAGAAATAGCCAAATTCCCTCATCAATTTCATGATTATTATTATGAATTTTTATCATATCTTCAACCATGGGCATTTGAAATCTTGTTGTCCACAGTTGAATAGACAACAAGGTTTATTCGGATGCTTTTTTTTTCCTGAAAACTCTTTACAAATCCGAAAGTATTGCTTCTTCAAGGAGGTTCATGGAAAGGATGGAAAGAATGCTGACAAATACAGGTTTCTGACAACTTTGAGATCTATCATTAGACTGGGTAAAAATTTCCAGAATGCTAGTGAAAAAAACCCCACAAAACTGGACTCATAAATCTTACACTAACCTAACCACAAATAGAACAAAAATTAATTACATGCAGCTGAGCACAGTGGCTCATGCCTGTAACCCCAGCTCTTTGGCAGGCCCAGATGGGAGGATCATTTGAGCTCAGGTATTCGAGACCAGCCTGGGCAACACAATGAGACCCTGTCTCTATTTAAAACAAGATAAAGGCTGGGCATGGTGGCTCACGCCTGTAATTCCAGCACTTTGGGAGGCCGAGGTGGGCAGATCATGAGGTTTGGGACCAGGCTGGCTGACATGGTGAAACCCCATCTCTACTAAAAATACAAAACTTAGCTGGGTGTGGTGGTGTCAGGCGCCTGTAATCCCAGCTACTTGGGAGACTGAGGCAGGAGAATTGCTTGAACCCGGGAGGCAGAGGTTGCAGTGAGCCGAGATAGCACTACTGCACTCCAGCCTGTGTGACAGAGCAAGACTGTCTCGGAAAAAAAAAAAGAAAAAAGAATGAGAAAAAGAATTAGTTACATGAGACTGAAATGATGAAGGACTAAAATGATTTTTAATGACTTTTTTGTTTGAAACATTGCTGATTCTTTTTATGTTTTGTTCTTTTTGTTTTCCAGAGTTAAGGAAACTTTTTTTTTCTCTTAAGCTTTACAGGAATACTATAAAGTATACTTTTATGAACGAAATTGAAACATGTACGTTTCTTTATGCCTGACTTTTTCAGCATTTGGAAACTATTTGTGAGTATTCATATTTTATGGCAATATAGTAAGTACATGGCAATATAGTTTACTATAAAAATTTATTTGTATCAGTTCAATAATCTGTTCTTCTAACAACAGATTGGAGACACTCTTTTGTTTGTTTGTTTGTTTTTTACTGGAGCTTTGACTGAATGTTGTATTTTCAGATATGACCAAACAGCTCTGAAAAATTGAGGTTGGCATTATGAAGCCAATAGAAGTCCCTGGAAATACTGGCCTAGTACCTTAAATACATGGTTCACATGGTTGCCCTGTGGTAAATAAAGAATGCCACTTTCTGACAGGCCTAGGAACCTCAGGATGTTTTGGGGATCTCAAGAAGAGAGAAATTAACCCAATTTGTACCGGTGTTACAGACATAGTCTAAGAATGAGTCAAATCCTTGGCTTGGCTTCGTAGCCTTGGGAGGCTTTAAAAAGTCTAATCTGAGATTCCTTAAGAAAAGTTCCAGTAAAGCTTTTAAAAAGAGCCTATATTGGCCAGGCATGGTGGCTCACACCTGTAATCCTAACACTTTGTGAGGCTGACTTGAGTGGATCACCTGACGTCAGGAGTTCGAGAGCAGCCTGGCCAACATGGCAAAATCCCGTCTCTACTAAAAACACAAAAATTAGCTGGACGTGGTGGCACACACCTGTAGTCCCAGCTACTAGGGAAACCGAGGCAGGACAATCACTTGAACCCGGGAGGCAGAGATTGCAGTGAGCTGAGATCACACCACTGCACTCCAGCCTATGCAATGAGTGAGACTCCGTCTCAAAAAAAAAAAGATCCTACATGATAAATCACTATTCTTGCTAAACTTATGTATGTAATCAGGCCAAAGACTAAACTTATTTTGCAAATAAATTGATGTTACTATGATTTGGTAGAAATGGGAACTGGAGAGGAGAAAAATATGTTTCAGAAGAAAACTATAGTGTACCTGTTGTAAGATTTTAGCCCTGTTCATTGTATTTGAATTTGTATCATTTGCCTACAATTTGGACAGAATCCGGAATATTTTCCTGGCTATAAGTCTACAAACTAACGTTTCCAAATTTTTATCCCAATTTTCTGACTTGGACTCACTGAAATTAAAGCTGTTTTTTTCCTGAGGCCTTACAAGCCTAAGCTAATCAACTTGGTTTTGAAAAAGAATCAGTGCAACAGCTTATATTTCAACAAAATTTACATGCCAACTGTAATCCAGAAAAATCTGTCAGCTAGCTACTGGTCTTCTGAGCTGTCTTCCAGACTCTAGAAGGACTAGTTTGTAGACCACTCCAGACATTGGCCTTTGTTTTTATCCTATTTCCATAAAAATGCCTCTTATTAAGGATATATTTGCCTGTATCATATATAGAGGCCTAGCTTTGAGATCCCATCTGCAACTCCATTTTCTAAAATGAGATACAACTGTTTAATTGGACTGGCCTATTCCCAGAAATGAGAGACTGGTTTAATTGGATATTTTACCACTCAGTTACTAACCTGATTTCTCTCTCCACAACCATAACTCAGCTTATAGTCTGCGAAACTTCTAGGGAAGTTTCAGACTGGGGAAATGAAGGAGACCAGGGAATTTCAGCCCAATATATGGCACCTTAGTATGCAGATTACTTTAAATTAATGGCTGAGCATGTGGCTATAATGTCAGCACTTTGGGAGGCTGAGGTGGGCTGATCGCTTGAGCTCAGGAGTTTGAGATCAGGCTGGGCAACATGGCAAAACCCTGTCTCTATCAAAAAGAAAAGAAGGCCGGGTGCGGTGGCTCACGCCTGTAATCCCAGCACTTTGGGAGGCCGAGGCGGGCGAATCACAAGGTCAGGAGATTGAGACCACGGTGAAACCCCATCTCTATTAAAAATACAAAAAATTAGCAGGGCGCGGTGGCGGGCGCCTGTAGTCCCAGCTACTCAGGAGGATGAGGCAGGAGAATGGCGTAAACCCGGGAGGCGGAGCTTGCAGTGAGCCAAGATTGCGTCACTGTACTCCAGCCTAGGCGACAGAGTAAGACCCCGCCTCAAAAAAAAAAAAAAGAAAAGAAAAGAAAAAAAATATATATATATACACACACACACACAAACAAAAAGTTGGCTGGGCGTTGTGGCACGGGCCTGTAATCCCAGCTTCTTTGGAGGCTGAGCGTGGGAGGATCACTGGAGCCCAGAAGATCGAGGTTGCAATGAGCCAAGACAGCACCACTGCACTCCAGCCTGGGTGCCAGAGTGAGGTCCTGTCTCAACAATTAATTAATTAAAGGCCCTTGGAGACCAGCAGATGCTGGAAGAAGCTTCACTCTGCTATTCCTTTATCTGCCTAAAGTCTGAACCTGCTGAAGAAGAAAACTTACTTCTGGTTTCTTCCCTGAGTTTTCATTAATTTAACTCACACCTCAGGAAGAGAGACTGAAGTCTGTCAACACACCTGAACAGACTTTTGTCACAAACCATTGTCTGCTTTGCAGGCCCGACAAACTTAGTCCTCGGCCATTTTATGTTCTCCAAGGCCATTATATTCCTGTAATTATCATGTACTATCTCCAAAATTGCAACATTTCTCTTACCTTCCCTTCCCTATCAAGAAGGGTACATATGCCTCTGTACCCCATTGGATTATTGAGTCATCATTCTCTTGCAATTTCCCTGTGTTATGGACATTAAATTTTGTCTGTCTTTTCTTCTATTCATTTGTCTTTTGTCAGTTGCTTTTCAGCAAATCTTCAGAGGATGAAGAAGCAGCTTTCTCTCAGTCCCTACAGTGGAACAAATGGACCCTGAAACACAGCTGCTGGGAATGCAAAATGTGCAACCACTTTGGAACATGGTTTAGCAGTTTCTTTTAAATTAAGCATGCACTCACCAACTCTCTTGTGCTAACGTAACTGCAGTCTAGTTATCTTTTAGGTATAACACAGCCCAAACTGCAAGTCATGTAGCTTGGGCATGCACAACAGAAAAAGCTTTGACATGTAACCACACTTAGAACCAATGGTTTCTTCCTATGAAACCAGAAATACATGACCAGAACCTAAACACCAAAACTCCTTCAGAAGTGAGGGGTCCATTGGCCAGGAAAATCCAATGCTGAAATCTGCCTCCACATACCTTACCATAAATGATCACATGTGAAGCTCTCCAATCAGACCCTGCCAACCCAAAGTTTGTAATACTTTCCCTTGCACATCAGCTCCTTAAAGCTTGGCCCAGACCTCAAATCGCGGAGACACATTTGAGCTGCGTCTCCTGTCTCCTTGCTGGTTGGCCATGCACTAAAGCCTTTCTTTTCTGAGAAGCCAGTGCCATAGCATTGGCTTTCTATGCATGCCAGACAGTGAGCCCATTGCTTGGTAACAATGTTTCTGCATGCTTTCATCATCCCCCTCTAGTCTGTTTGTAACACAGAGTAATCCCTTTAAAACCAGAGTCTGATCTTGTCTTCTCTGCTCCTGACTCTTCCATGGTGTCCCTTGAAGAGCAAAGTGGCTGCTGAGACTATTGCATAATTTGCCCCTCATCCACCACACCCACCTTCTAGCCAACTCTGCTGCCCACACACCCAGGTAGCTGAAGTAGTGGTTCCGAGATGCTTCCAGTATTGCTCCCAGAGTAACTCCTTTGAAAAAACAAACAGATCCTCCCCTCCTCATAGCCCCTGGCCAAGAAAGAGTCCGTCCTCTAACTTTGCCATTTCTCACAAAAACTCCAGGCATGCACCAGCTCATCACCTTTGACCTTTCTGTTACTTCATCCTAGAACATATCTGCAAGGCCTGCTCTCTTACCTTCCTCGGACCTTGACACAAACCTTTTTTTTGATGGAGTCTCGCTCTGTCACCCAGGCTGGAGGGCAGTGAGTCATCATTCTCTTGCAATTTCTCATCTCACTGCAACCTCTGCCTGTCAGGTTCAAGCAGTCCTCCTGCCACAGCCTCCCGAGTAGCTGGTACTACAGACATGCACCCCCACCAGGCCTGGCTAATTTTTTGTATTTTTAGTAGAGATGGGGTTTCACCATGCTGACCAGGCTGGTCTCAAACTCCTGACCTCGTGATCCGCCCCCCTTGGCCTCCCAAAGTACTGGGATTACAGGCATGAGCCACCTGTGCCTGGCCTCAAACCTTGTTTTCGCAGTGAGGCTTTGTTTGGACACCCACACCTAAAATTGCAACCCTTTCTTGACCCCACGTCATGCCCTGCTTCATTTCTCCACACTCACTACCTTCCAATTTGCTCTATAGTTTTCTTATTATCCCTCTCCCCACCAGGATGGCAGGAATTTTTATCTGTTCCTTTTGCTGCTATTTCCCCAGGGCCTGGCATGTTCTGGAAGCTCATGTTGAATGAATGAGAGCTTCAAGGCTCAAATGAAGTTTCACTCCTCCCTAAAGCCTCCCCAGTAGCAGCACAGCCATTGTTAAGTCTCTTCTCTGAGCCCCAGACTGTTTTCCTTGCATTTCTTCCTGTGTGTTAGCTGCATCCCCACTACCCTCCCCTTACACTTGCCTGTGAGCTCCTCAAGGGCAGGGAACATGTCTTTGCCTCCCCTGGCATCAAGTATGGCTTGAAGCATGCCCTGGGTACTCAAGAAATGCTGTTTTTTCTTTTTTTCTTTTTAGATGGAGTCTTGCTCTGTCACCCAGGCTAGAGTGCAGTGGCAGATCTTGGCTCACTGCAACCTCCGCCTCCTGGGTTCAAGCTATTCTGCTGCCTCAACCTCCTAAGTAGCTGGGATTACAGGCGTGGGCCACTATGCCTGGCTAATTTTTTGTATTTTTAGTAGAGACAGGGTTTCACCATGTTGGCCAGGCTGGTCTCAAACTCCTGACCTCAAGTGATCCACCTGCCATGGCCTCCAAAGTGCTGTGATTACAGGCATGAGCCACCACACCTGACCTGATTCTAGTTTTTTGGGAGAAGGTGGCAGGCATGCCTTTTTGTAGGGGAGAAAAAGTAATATCTTTTCCTCATTCATAGATAGATTCATAGCTGAAAGCCCTCTAACAAAAGATAGATTAGTAAGAGAAAAGCATAAAACATTTGTTTAATACAAGTTTTATGTGACACAAGAATCTTCAGAAATGAAGACCCAATGAAACAAGGAAATCTGTGAATATTTATGCTTAGGTCTGAGGAATAGACAGTCATACAGAAGCATGATGGGAAGACAAAAGGACATGGTCTAATGGGAATAAAATGGGGGGAGCTCAGCAAGATCTGTTTGCTCAGGTTCTTCATGGCATCTCTATTTGACATTCCTTTCCTCTGGGTATAGGGTAGGACAATTGTCACATGAAGGTCTTCAGGCAAGAAGGGCAGGGGAAGGTGAAAGTGACCTTTCTCCTTCTGCTGTTTTCTGTTTCCAAGATGCCATATTTTTGGGTAGTATTTCCTACACCCCATCATTGTGAAAACCTGCATCATTTAGATGGACAACTGCCCCTTTGTTCAAAGCCTTGGATGCATTAGCTGAGAAGGTCCCTGGATACAAGACAATGTCATCAGTCTATCATTTATGAGGAAGAGGTTCTTAAATAAAGGAGAAATTGGAAAGAAAAAATCAATTAGGATCAGGGAGATGGCTGCTCTGTGGCACCCCTTTCTCCCTTAGCTAAAGTGGCTTTTGATTGGACTGGGCTGTCTCTGAGCTGGAGCAGAAGCTAATAGAAGGCCATTTTTCTTTCTTTACAAGGAGCAATGTTAATCGGAACAGGGAGAGCTTGAGTGTCGACTCTGCACTTACATAAAAATGGCCTTGGGGATGAATGTGCAACAATTATCCTGTGACCAGAGTCTTTCAGGAAGGACAAACCCAAGATTAGTGGTTAATGCTGAATCCCAAGGAGTCTTGCCCTGAAGCTGAGGAAATAATCCTGATACTGTGTATTTCCAGCTCAAGACCATTTGCAAAGGGGGCCTGTGCTTTCAAAATGGAAAGAAAATTAGACAGTAATTTCTTAAGGGGAGGGAGATGTGTACTGTTTTAAAACAAGTTGAACTGCTGAGGAGCACAGTGGAGCAGAAAGAAAAAAAATCTTACATTCCAGCTCTGAATTCTGTCACTTACCAGCTCTATGACCAAGGCAAGTCATACGGCTTCTCTAAGCATCGATTTCCTCATCTGTAAATAGAGACAATGATTTCTGTCTATCTCCTGAGACCACTGTGTGAATTAAATTAGATCATACATGGGAAAGGCCATAGACAAAGTATAAAGCCCTCTACAAATGTGGGGTATATTATTTGGCAAAGGCACATTGTACCCACAGTACTCTCCAGTAGCCCCAGCCTAGTTGAGAAGAGGGCACAGACCAATGGAATGACAAGGGACAGCCCAAGTGTGACTTGGGGTCTCCCTGTCCCCGTCAGAGCTCGATAAGAATGCCTTGAACTCCCATTCCTGCCTAGTGTTTCTTTGCATTCTTAGCAAGAAGGCAGACTTTATAATCTCACTGCAGACCAGCTGAGGATAGGAGGCAGTGTGGCTCAGTGAGTAGAATAGGGACTGTGGAGTCAGGCTGCCTGGGTTGGAATGCTAATTCAGCATCTGCATGAACTTGGGCAAGTTAGGTAACCTCTCTGTGCCTCGGGTTCCTCATCTGGAAAATGAGGATAATGACCTATACCTCACTGGATTGTTGTGAGGATTAAACGAAGTTATGAGCAAAGTGTTTAGAAAAGCACTTAGAGAAACACTGAGTGTCGTACTCACCTCAGGCTCCAGGCTCCCCGAAACAGATGCAGTTTATAAGGCATCTTTTCATCCCAAATGTGCTCACCCTGCCCTGTGCCAACCACAGAACTTGGCCCCTCTCCTTGGCTGATTTTAAAACAAATAAAGGCAAAAGCAAAAGTAAAAAGACACACACATATACAAAGTCTCTTTTGGACCGGGCACGGTGGCTCATGCCTGTAATCCCAGCACTTTGGGAGGCCAAGGCAGGTGGATCACCTGAGGTCAGGAGTTCAAGACCAGCCTGGCCAACATGGTGAAATCCCCTCTCTACTAAAAATAAAAAAATTAGCCGCGCATGGTGGCATGCTCCTGTAATCCCAGCAATGCAGGAGGCTGAGGTAGGAGAATCGCTTGAACCCGGGAGGTGAAGGTTGCAGTGAGCTAAGATCTTGCCACTGCATTCCAGCCTAGGCAACAGAGCGAGACTTCATCTCAAAAATAAATAAATAAATAATAAAGGCTATTTTGGCCTTAGAAGATTTTACTGAAGTACTGAAAGAAGTGGAGGAAATTTACACAAACATCTTAAAACGTAGACAGCTTGTGTTTAAAAGTCTCTGCTGTGTATCTGCCAACCTGCTTCTGCCATGTCACTGGGTCTCTTCATCCTTCCCCTTTCATGAGCAAATGCTTCCCCCACCCCCATCCCATTCTGCCATGTCTTGTGGAAAGAAATTCAGCCCTCACTTTCTACAGCTTCTTTCTTCCAGGTCCTGCCTCGGGGCCTACCTTCTCATATCCAGATGGTTCTAACAGTATTTTCCTAAACCAAGACAATTTCCTTTCTAAGCAGGATTCTGGCGTTGCCTGTTAAGATGGCACATACTGTTTTCTCACCCTACTATAAACTCAAAAATCATGAGATTGGATTTTGGGTCTTGAGTTGTCAATGGATAGAGGAGAAAGGGGGCGCTCTCTGATAGAGAGCAAGTGTAACCGCCCAACGGGTTCTCCTTGCTCACTGCCTAGACAGAGCCAATTTATCAAGACACGGGAATTGCAAGAAAGAGTTAAATTCACACAGAGCCTGCTTTATGGAGACTGGAGTTTTATTATTCCTGAAATTAGTCTCCCCAAAATCCTGGAGACTGGGGTTTTTAAGGATAATTTGGTGGGGGTGGGGGAGTGGGTAGCAGTGAATCAGGAGTTCTGATTGGTTGGGTCAGAGATAAACTCATAGGGAGTCAAACCTGTCCTCTTGCACTGAGTTGGTTCCTGGGTGGGGGCCACAAGACCAGATGAGCCAGTCTTTCCACCTGGGGTGGTGGCTGCTGATCCATTCAGTACAGGGTCTGGAAAATATTTCAAGCTCTGATCTTTGGTTTTACAATAGTGATGTTATCCCCAGCAACAATTTGTGGAGGTTCAGAATCTTGCAGTCTGGCTGGATACTTCTAGGGGCTCTGAGGGAAAATATGTATTCTTGCTTCTTTCAGCTTCTGGAGGCTACGTGTGTTTCTTGGCTCGTGGCCCCTTCCTTGTATCACTCTAACCTCCAGCTCTCTCATCAGATCTTCTGCCTCCCTCCTATAAGGATATTTGCAATTATTCTTTTTTAAAAATTATTTTTAATTTTTTTAATATTTATTATTTTTTTTTTTTGAGATGGAGTCTTGGTCTGTGACCCAGGCTGGAGTGCAGTGGCACGATCTCGGCTCACTGCAACTTCTGCCTCCTAGGTTCAAGCGATTCTCCTGCCTCATCCTCCCTAGTAGCTGGGATTACAGGCGGCTGCCACCATGCCCAGATAATTTTTGTATTTTTAGCGGAGACAGGGTTTCACCATGTTGGCTAAGCTGTCTCGAACTTCTGACCTCAAATGATCCTCCTGCTTTGGTTTCCCAAAGTCTCGGGATTACAGGCGTAATCCACCGAGCCCAGCTGTATTTTTTATTTTTTGAGACAGGGTGTCACTCTACCACACAGCTGGAGTGTAGTAACATGATCACTGCTCACTGCAGCCTCGATCTGCCGAGCTCAAGCGATCCTCCCACCTCAGCCTCCCGAGTAGGTGGGGCTAAAAGCATACACCACCACACCTGCTAATTTTTGTATTTTTTATAGAGATGGGGTTTTATCATGTTGCCCAGGCTAGTCTCGAACTCCTGGACTCAAGCAATTTGCCTGGCTCAGCCTCCCAAAGAACTAGGATTACAGACGTGAGCCACTGTGCCTGATCACTTGCAATTATTCTTATCTGCGGGTATACTCGGATAGTCTAGGATAATCTCCCCATCTCAAGATCTTTAAATCACATCTGCAAAGTCCCTTTTGCCACACAAAGTACCACACTCACAGGTAAGCAGCAGTCTGTAGTGCCCAGTCAAGAGAAGAAGGTAAAAACTTCTTGTCCCTTCCTTTCCAAGAATTCAAGATTCTCAGGAGAAAAACATTTGTTTGGGTCATGACTCTGGCTAAAATTTGGTTTTGAGGCCAGGCGCGGTGGCTCATGCCTGTAATCCTAGCACTTTGGGAGGCTGAGATGAGCTGATCATGAGGTCAAGAGATCGAGACCATCCTGGCCAACATGGTGAAACCCCATCTCTACTAAAAATACAAAAATTAGCTTGTCCTGATGAGGAAAGAGAGAGACCCTCTCATATTGTTTTATATTGTTTTATACTCAGTACCCGTTTTAAGAAAAAAACAAGGAAGTAAAACCAAAGACAGGCAGCCCGGCACCAGGCCCAAAACCAGACCTGGGCCTGCCTGGCCTAAACCCAGTAGTTAAAAATCAACTCATAGCTTAGAAACCGATGTTACTCATAGATTCCAGACATTGTATAGAAGAACACTGTGAAACTCCCTGCCCTGTTCTGTTTCTCACTGACCACCAGTGCATGCAGCCCCTGTCACGTACCCCCTGCTTGCTCAAATCAATCATGACGCTTTCATGTGAAATCTTTAGTGTTGTGAGCCCTTAAAAGGGACAGAAATTGTGCACTCGGGAGCTCAGATTTTAAGGCAGTAGCTTGCCGATGCTCCCAGCTGAATAAAGCACTTCCTTCTACAATTCGGTGTCTGAGAGGTTTTGTCTGCAGCTCATCCTGCCACAGTGGTGAGGTGCACCTGTAGTCCCAGCTACTCAAGGAGGCTGAGGCAGGAGAATCTCTTGAACCTAGGAGGGGGAGGTTGCAGTGAGCCGCAGGTCGTGCCACTGCACTCCAACCTGGCGACAGAGTGAGACTCCCTCTCAAAAAAAGAAAAAAAATGTGTTTTTGAGGTATCCATTAGTTATTGATCCTTTTCCTGCTAGGTACTGCTATTTCTTTCCTGTTTGTCTCATTTTGTGGCCTGAGAACTTGGCTTGACTTTTGACCTGTTGGGACATGCAAGTAGTGAGTTTCATGTATGCAGGTGGTCAACTATGGATTGGTTCTCTCCTCCCTCCAAAGAGGCATTTCTATGGAAATGAAAGAAAAACAAACATTAATGATTGGCACATACTATAAACCAGTTTCCCAGTCTGGAGGGCAGCTAGTAGAGAAGATTACTAGATGTTGGGCTTGAAACATCTTTTGTAGTTTGAATGTCCCTGGTAATATCTTCCAGTATTCCAGTGAACTTTCTGAATGGCGCACACAGCAACAAGCACAAAGGTTGTCCATACATGAGCTATTGTGGTAATGTCTCTGAAGTAAGTATCAAGTCATCCAGCTTCAGCTTACAGGGCTTTAGGAAAACGGCAGTTTTTCTTTTTAGTGATTCGAAGTCAAAAGGGTAGGAGAAAATCAGGAAAATTAGTCTGGAGAATCATAGCCAGCTATTGAAAGACACTCCAATAGAAGAATTCAGGATTCAATCCCATTTGCAGGTAGAAAACAAAGCCTCAAAGACAATGAATAGGACTAGAATCTGGTAAACGAAAAGCTTCAGCTGAATGACATTTAAAGGAGTTTAATTGAGCAATGAATGATTCTCGAACTGGGAGAGCCTCCCAAGCCAGTGGCTCTGAAACTCCAGTGAAGCCACATGGTGGAAGATTTATGAATAGAAAAAGAAAATTTTTGTACAGAATTGGAAGTGAGGTACAGAAACAGCTGGATTGGTTACAGGTTGGTGTTCGCCTTATTTGAACATGGTCTGAACAGTTAGCTACATTTGATTGGCCAAAACTTGGTGATTGGCACAAGTGTAGGCTGTGGTCTGTTTACACCTCCGCTTGTTATAGTTCATGATGTACAGAGAAGCCTTTAGGCCAAACTTAAAATATGCAATGAGGCAGCTTTAGGCTAAACTTGATTTAACAAATCTAATAATGGTGCAGTGTAATTCTCTCTTGAAACATAATTTTTCTGTCTACAGTAACCCCTATTTCAATCACAAATAATCACAATAAGACTAATTTGTTTGAAAAAGTAAGTTTAGAACCATTGTATTTGGCCTACTTATTTACAGAAGCACAGAAAGAATAGTGATTGATCATATATGCTCTTTTAAAATCTTCCTTCTCATAAGGAATCTTAGAGTATACTTTTTTTTTTTTTTTTTTTTTTTTTTTTTTGAGACGGAGTCTCGCTGTGTCACCCAGGCTGGAGTGCAGTGGCCGGATCTCAGCTCACTGCAAGCTCCGCCTCCCGGGTTCCCGCCATTCTCCTGCCTCAGCCTCCAAGTAGCTGGGACTACAGGCGCCACCACCACGCCCGGCTAGTTTTTTGTATTTTTAGTAGAGACGGGGTTTCACCGTGTTAGCCAGGAGGGTCTCGATCTCCTGACCTCGTGATCCGCCCGCCTCGGCCTCCCAAAGTGCTGGGATTACAGGCTTGAGCCACCGCGCCTGGCTAGAGTATACTTTTAAAAGCCACTCTAGGCTAGGAAGCCAAGTTATAGACTTACCATCAGATTTTGCCTGTAACACATATAGATCTGGGTGAATTCCTCTCTTCTCAAGGTCCCCAAATTATCCTGAGATTCCTGGGTCTGACCAGAAGTGACTTGCCTTACTCACCTGTAAGGGAATCATGTAAGAGAACCCTGCGTGCAAGGTACCAGGATTTTTTTTTTCCCCAAGGGATTTTATTGGGTCCACAAATTTAACCTTAGTTTCTTAAAACTTATCTAGTCAAATCTGATTCCATGCACATCATGCTCAAATATGACATCCCAGTGAAGGCCTTTTACCAATTGTGTCTTGTTAAAAGGAGAACAGATTTTAACTGAATTTGTACAAATAACTATATTGCTGTGAACATAAGAACACTTGATAAGAGTTTGGTATTTGGCAGTACCATCCAGAGGTAGAGAAAATACTGCATATGCATACTATACATACATAGATATACATAAACAGATAGATGCAAACAGAAATCTTCAAGTTTTTATTTAAAAATTTTAGCCATGTGCCAGGTGCCATAATATAAAACTCCCTAGTTTATAAAAGAGTAGTTTATAAAAGAGTAATTGGATCTAAATTATGTCTCTGGCAGATGGAATAAGTTAAGATTACTCTCTCAGATGGATAAAGCTTTTTACTACTTGTGGTAAAGACTTGAAATTTTTAAAAATGACAGTTGGTTTCTAAATAGCTTTCTCCCCTCCCCCACCTTCTTCTGAGAGTCTTCTCCCCAAAATTTGCATCTGAAGAAGATGGTGCTTAGGTCCTAGAGAAGACATGGTAGAAAATTTACATCTTAAAGGCACAGAGAAAGGATATGTTTTCTCCAAGAAGGAGTTTTGGTGTGTATTTGCTTATTATCGGAGGTCATATGGAGGCTGTGGACTACATTTTAGGCGATTACTGAGGAGACTCTAGCAGCTGTCTGAATGTCCCCAAAGACCATCTGAGTGGATAAAATATCCAGTTATTTCTAATTAATCCTTTTCCTTTTCAGCGTCAGAGAGTTGATGTGGGGATCCTCAGTCCCTTGACAGCAGTGCAGCCAAAAGTTCAAGTGACTGAGGGTCTGGAATAGGAAAGAAAAGAGTCTGGCAAGGATGGATGGAAAGGTGGAGGAGGTGAGGCAGGAAAATAGGGTCTAGAGGCAGGGAACTTAAAGCCAATGCCCACTTCAGCTGTGACAGGAAATATCCTCTCATTTTGTTTGTTTGTTTTGTTTTGTTTTGTTTGTTTGTTTGTGAGACAGAGTCTCACTCTGTTGCCCAGGAGTGCAGTGGCGTGATATCTTGGCTCACTACAACCTCCACCTCCTGAGTTCAAGCGATTCTTCTGCCCCAGCCTCCTGAGTAGCTGGGTTTACAGGTGCGTGCCACCACGCCTGGGTAAATTTTTGTATTTCTTTTAGTAAGGTGGGGTTTCACCATGTTGGCCAGGCTGGTCTCGAACTCCTGACCTCATGTGATCCACCTGACTTGGCCTCCCGAAGTGCTGGGATTTTAGGCATGAGCCATCATGCCCTGGTGTTCTGAAAGTTTTTCTTTAGTCAATTGATCTTAAAGTTATCAGAAATCTGTGTTCAGGAATACCCGTTAGAGTATTCTTCATGAAAATCAATTTAGGACTACAGATCACTGCAAATGCTTTTAGAGAAGAATTTAAAACAATAGCATGGATGACAGGCTGGGCATGGTGGCTCACTCCTGTCCTGTAATCCCAATACTTCGGGAGTCCAAGACAGGTAGATGACTTGAGGCCAGTTTGAGACTGGTGGGGCAAACATGGTGAAACCCTGTCTCTACCAAAAACACAAAAATTAGCCAGTCGTGGTGGCACGTGCATCTAATCCTAGCTATGCGGGAGGCTGAGGCACAAGAATCTCTTGAATCTAGAAGGTAAAGGTTGCAGTGAGCCGAGATTATGCCACTGCTCTCCAGCCTAGGTAACAATGAGACTCTGTCTCAAAAAATAAATAAAATAAAATAAAATAAATAAAATAGCTGTGGATGACAACAATGTAAAATAGCCATGGTTAAATCCGATGAAGTTTTCAATTGACAAAGAAATTTAGTTATTTTTATTATGTGCAACATTTTAAAATAACCAGAATTATGACTGACCACATCACATCAGGATCATCAAGACTTTTATAAATTTAATATAATCATTAGAATATTCACATTAATAACATATCCATACAAATATAACTTTAGAAAAGATTTACCATAACAAAATTATGACTGATAACATTTTAGATTTTTATAAAATTATATAATTTGGGGAATATTTATATCAACAAATGTAACTGAAAGAAGATCTAGCTGTCAGGCCTCTGAGCCCAAGCCAAGCCATGGCATCCCCTGTGACTTGCATGTATATATGCCCACATGGCCTGAAGTAACTGAAGAATCACAAAAGAAGTGCAAATGCCCTGCCCCGCCTTAACTGATAACATTCCACCACAAAATAAGTGAAAATGCCCTGCCCCACCTTAACTGATAACATTCCACCATAAAAGAAGTGAAAATGGCCGGTCCTTGCCTTAAGTGATGACATTACCTTGTGAAAGTCCTTTTCCTGGCTCATCCTGGCTCAAAGAGCTCCCCCACTGAGCACCTTGTGACCCCCACTCCTGCCCACAAGAGAACAACCCCCCTTTGACTGTAATTTTCCTTTACCCAAATCCTATAAAATGGCCCCACCCTTATCTCCCTTCGCTGACTCTCTTTTTGGACTTAGCCCGCCTACACCCAGGTGATTAAAAAGCTTTATTGCTCACACAAAGCCTGTTTGGTGGTCTCTTCACACGGACATGCATGACACTAGCATCAATCATCATTGACAATTCCTCCCATACAATTTACTTTAGCCAGGCAAGGTGGCATGAGTCTGTGGTCCCAACTACTCGGGAGGTTGAGGTAGGAGGATCGCTCGAGCCCAGGAGGCAGAGGTTGCAGTGAGCCAAGATCGACCACTACACTCCAGCCTGGGTGACAGAACGGCACCTTGCTTCAAAAAAAAAAAAGAAAAAATAATCTGTATCCCATACAATTTACCAAATAAGTCTAATCATTTAATATCTCTACAGGATGACAGATACTTTCTTTGAAGATTTCGAGGGGCCTAACTTGAAAATGCCAAAGTTAATTTTAGGCCAAAAAGACTTAATTTAGTATTTTGATGCTGGGGAAACCTTCCAAAGATGTCAAAAGTTTCAAAACATGATCAAAACAGAATCGCAGGTCATTATAAAATAATACTTATTTAACCAGAGTGATCATCAAAAGACCTTCAAAAGCAATACAGAAGGTTATATGGATGTAAAAACCTTAACCCTTTTAACGGTCAGGTTTTCTAAGTACTCAACCTAGTAAAGACAATGCTGGAATTATCTCGAGAAAATGGAAAATCTGTGTGTGTGTTTTTTAGGCCAGTTACCAAAAAGGTAAAGAAGAACCTCCTGTACTGTGTCTGCTTCTCCTTATGGGAAGCCCGTTTCGATAACTGGGAAGTCAAACCTGATGAAAAAGATATTTGAATTTAATTAGACACAGGAAGAGTGTGTCTAGGGCTATGTGTATACACTACATTAAGGAATGTAAACAAGAAAACTAGTACCTTGAGGAGGGAAATAATAGCTCTTAGTAACAGCATGAAAGTCCCCTGGGTACATGGAACAATTCAGACATATCAGGAAAAGACAAAATTACAGAATCAACTTATACTGGAAGAAAACATTGCTTTTTCTAGACCTTCAAGATAAAATATTTCTGTGTCAGGCCACAACAGCAGAGTTAGAGCCAGAGGAAAAAAAGTTCCAGGAGTTGACAAAAATAAGGAGACAGTTATCCCAGCTAAGCCAAAAGATAGACTTTTCCAAAGGGAAACAGAACAGAAGGCAATGATGTATGACCTGCAAGTCACATGCGGTGAGGTACAGTAAAAGTTGAACTTCTGAGATATAAATCTGAAGCACTGGGTTGTGAGTGGGGTTAGCCCTAGGGAAATCATTAAATGGGGAATGGGGTCTGCATCACCTCCCCTCACTGAGGCTCTTGGGCCCACTGAACATTTACCCCCATCCCAAATCTAGAGGCATGCCTTGCTGGACAGAGCCTTGTACAATCAAATGATATTCTGCCTGGCTGGTGCAGTGGCAGGCGGATCACCTGAGGTTGGGAGTTTGAGACCAGCCTGGCCAACATGGTGAAACCCAATCTCTACTAGAAATACAAAAATTAGCCGGGCGTGGTGGCACACGCATGTAATTCCAGCCACTCAGGAGACTGAAGGACGAGAATCAGAGGTGGAGGCAGGAGGCGGAGGTTGCAGTCAGCCGAGATCACGCCACTGCACTCCAGCCTGGGTGACAGAGCGAGACACCGAGACACTGTCTCAAAAGAAAAAAACAAATGAACAAACAAAAAACCTCTTCTGCATGACCCAAGCTGAATCCTCCCCACTTGCAGCCCTACCCCCAGTTACCAGCCCCATGGGATGGAGCCAAGGCCTTGAGGCAAAGGGTACCAACATGTGTGGGTCTCCTCAGGGCATAGTCCTTATTTCGTCTGACCATGGTGTGTATTTACGGTCTGGGGTGAAGATGTGCCCCTAGAAGCACTAATGGTGAGGTTTCAGGACTATCGCAACCTGGCCTTGCTCTAGGCTACAAAGTTACACCTTGAGGACAGCCATCAATCAAGATGCTAGAAGGGATCTACCCTGTCTCTAGAAAAAAAAAAAAAGAATAGAAATATGTTAGCCAGGCATGATGGAGTGCGCCTGTAGTACCAGCTACTTGGGAGGCTGAGGTGGGAGGATAGCTTGAACCCAGGAGGTCAAGGCTGCAATGAGCTAATTGTGCCATTGCACTCCAGCCTGGGCAACAGAGCAAGACCCTGTCTCAAAACAAAACAAACAAAACATCACTGAGAGGTAAAAATATCTGGACTTTTGCAACAGGAATAATACCATGGTATGCAGGGCTGCATACACAGAGAATGAGTCAAATGACCACAACAGGTTTTTTCATGGCAAGAAAGGGGCTACCTCAGAGGCAAACTCAAGGGTGACAGTTCCCCTTGAGCCCCATAGTTCAAGAAGGGATCCCTCCCCTAGTTCCCAGGCTCTCAACTCCTCATGTGCTAGATCTGCCACTGTTTTGGCATTTATGCAGCCTAGACTTCTTCTAGCATGGCCCCTCACCCTCAGGGAGATGGTCCAGGAGCAAGGCAGAGCATGGCCAAATGCACAGAGAAGGGTCCACTCCGTGAGGGTCAGGGAGTCAAGAAAGGCTTTCCTGGGAGAGGCACTGGTGTTGGCCTGTAGGGACAGGTGGGATTGGACGGGGAGAGACTGGCACAACAAAAATTTTTTTTTTCATGCCAACTACTTTGGTCAAACAAAACATTTTAGAAAAACATTTTGTGAACTGTTATCTGCTAGGCAGTGTGCTAAGCACTTTATATAAGTTGTCTCATTGGTTCTCACAACAACACTCTGAGGTAGGAGCAATTCCTTTTTAACCAGTGAGGGAACAGAGGCCCAGAGGAGTTAAGTTTGTCCAAGGCCACACAGCTAGTAAGTAGTATAGCCAGGACTTGAAGTCCGGTCCCTGATGACACAGCTCATAGTTTTAACACTTCAGTTAGATATCAGAGCGGTGGAGTGGATGCTCCATTCCTATGCCCTATACTTTGTGAGTCCCCCAAGAAGGGCACAGAGGGCTCTCTGGGCTGCAGGGCTGCCGAGAGGTGATGAAGGCCACACCTCAGCCTCCAGCCAGACCTGCACCTCCAAATCGGAGGCATCTGGGCAGCAGTCTTATTGCTGAGCCTCCAGGAAAGTAGGTCCACAGTTCCAAAGCAGGCCTTGAAGACAGTTATTCTGCCATTAGAGGGTTCCATGGCCGAATGAACTTGGCAACACTAGTTTGAACAAAGCTTATTAGGTTTACTTCCTGTGATAGAAAGAGAAAAACTAAAAATGCTAAGTAGAAAAGTACTGGAAATCAGAGGCGGCAAGAAACCTCCCCCCCCCCTTAATGCTGAAACAACAAGGTTGTGTGGAAAGTCCCTAACTGCGTCATGGCCATTTGTGGTTTTGCCAAAGGGCGGGAACGGCCGTTTATGATATGGCCGAAGGGCGGGAACCAATGAACAACTGACTAATGTATAACTTTAAATGTCAGCCAATTGTAAACTTACAACTGTAAAATTCCCCAGATTCTCTGTAACTTGTTAGTGCCGGACTATAAAAACGGCTGAAACCCCGAGCTCGGGGTCTCTCCCTGGGAACTAGTGCCTAGCTGGAGAGAACCGAGTTCGAACTCGAAATAAAGCGAACCCTGCCGCTTGGCTTTGACTCTGGTCTCTGGTGGTTGCTTTTGGGACATCGTGGGTCTGGGCATAACATTTGGGGGCTCGCCCGGGATTGCCCCTAAGCCCACCAGACCCCAGGCCAATGGGTCCTCGCAAAAGTAAGTAAGCCGGCTCAGTCTGTATGTTGTCTGTCTGCCTCTGAACAATCCCGCGGGGTCTGTATTTGAGACTGATCTAGTCCTGGCGGACGCGCTATAGGACAGTCAGTAGAGGCCGGTGGGAGACGTCCTCCGGTACTCATCTGGGGCTCTGTATTCCATGGCCTGTCTGACTCTGATCGGGTGCTATGCCCGAGCTGTGCTAGTGATCAAAATTATCTTATTTGCTGGATCTTATTTGCTGGTTGTTCTCTGTTGCGTGCCTCCTTCTAATTTACCTTGATTCACAGGAGCTGTTTCGGAGCCAGTTCCGGACCAGACACTAACATCCCTTATCACCCATCTTTTACCAACAGGAATTCCTTGAAATGGGCAACTCTCAGACCACACCACTTTCTCTCCTTGTCAATAATTTTAGAGATGTAAGAGCAAGAGGACATGATCTCAGTGCAGAACTTAAAAGGGAAAATTAATAACCCTCTGCCGCTCTGAGTGGCCCACCTTCGGCATTGGCTGGCCAGCCGAGGGAACTTTTTGTCTCCCCATCATCCTTAAGGTAAAATCAAGAGTTTTCCTGCAGGGCCATATGGGACATCCAGACCAAATCCCCTACATTTTGGTATGGCAAGATCTCGTGGAAAATCCGCCCCCGTGGCTAGCTCCCTTTCTGTTGACTTCTGAACCTTGTAAAACCTTAGTCGCACGGCCGGCTGGGACCACCCAAAAACCAAAAACCCCAACTGCCCCCTTGCCCCCTGTACTGCCTGATAGCCAAGACCCCATATCCCTGGAACCCCTGCCTTATCATCCCCCTGGACCCCGGCCCCAAGTCCCACCGGTCGCACCCCCAGAAAGCCATGAGGGTCAAGAAGCGGCTGCTGCATTGGGGGAAACTGAAAGTGAGCATAGTTCGGGAGGGCCAGCTGGACGAACGCGCGGGTGTACCCAATGTGAGGTAACTCCGCGAGTTCCCACTCCACTGTAGCACTCCCCTTAAGGGAAATAGGACCCCCCGATGACACGGGCAACCCTAGACTCCAGTATTGGCCATTCTCTACCAGTGACCTGTACAACTGGAAAACCCAGAATGCCCGGTTCTCTGACAACCCCAAAGACCTAACAGCCCTTCTAGATAGTGTCATGTTCACTCATCAGCCCACCTGGGATGACTGCCAACAGCTCCTCCGAATTCTGTTCACAACGGAGGAACGAGAAAGAATACAGATAGAGGCAAGAAAGCTGGTTCCCGGAGATGACGGTCAACCGACTGCAAACCCTGACCTCATTAATGCAGCATTTCCCCTGACCAGGCCCGCGTGGGACTACAATACAGCAGAAGGTAGGGGAAAGCTACTCGTTTATCGCCAGACTCTAATGGCGGGTCTCCGGGCTGCAGCTCGCAAGCCCACTGATTTGGCTAAGGTATACTCTGTTTTACAGGGAAAAACAGGAAGTCCCGCTGTTTATCTAGAAAGACTAATGGAAGCCTTTAGACAATATACACCTATAGATCCAGAAGCCCCCGAGAATCAGGCTGCAGTTGTTATGTCCTTTGTCAATCAGACGGCCCCAGATATTAAAAAAAAATTACAAAAATTAGAAGATTTGGAAGGAAAACAGGTCCAAGACCTTCTTCGCATAGCGCAGAGGGTTTATAACAACAGGGATGCTCCAGAGGAAAGACAAATTAGGGCCACCGAAAAAATGACCAAGGTCCTAGCGGCAGTCGTCCAAAAGGAACAACCTCCGCTGGACGGTACCCAATCCATGCGTGCCCCTAGACGCAACCTAAACAAAGATCAATGTGCTTACTTTAAAGAAATTGGCCACTGGATTAAAGACTGCCCCAAAAAGAAACAGCGCCAGCTGGGCCAAGGACAATGGCAGCCCAAACCCATGCCGATATTGGTTACTCAAGATACGGAATAGGGAAGATGGGGTTCGGACACTCTCCTCGAACCTAGGGTAACTTCACAAGTGGAGCGGTCCCCAGTCCAGTTCCTGGTCGATACCGGGGCACAACATTCAGTCCTAGTCAAGCCCTATGGAAAGTTATCTTCCAACTCCTCCTGGGTTCAAGGGGCCACAGGAGTCAAGAAATATCCATGGACAACTCAGAGAACGGTGGACTTGGGAACCAGGAAGGTGTCTCACACCTTCCTGGTCATCCCTGAAAGCCCTTGTCCTCTGTTGGGAAGAGATCTGTTGACAAAAATGGGGCCCAGATCCACTTTCAACCAGAAGGGCCCAAAGTGACTGACTCCCAAAATAAGCTACTATCTGTCCTTACTGTAACTCTAGAGGAGGAATATTGGCTTCATCAGGAGTTGACACCTCCTAACCAAAATATGGACTCCTGGCTTCAAGATATCCCAGAGGCCTGGGCAGAAACAGGAGGTCTAGGGCTAGCAAAACACCGTCCCACCATTTTTGTTGAGCTTAAGCCCGGGATGGACCCTGTTCGGGTGCGCCAATACCCAATGGCCCTAGAAGCCAGAGAGGGGATTATGCCACACATACGCCGACTCCTAGATCATGGAGTCCTGCACCCCTGCCACTCACCATGGAACATTCCGCTGTTACCAATACGCAAACCCAACAGTAAAGAATACAGGCCGGTACAAGACTTAAGAGAGGTCAACAAAAGGGTAATAGATATACACCCGATGGTGCCAAACCCATACACCCTCCTGAGCACTTTGAGCCCTGCAAATCAATGGTATACTGTTCTAGACCTGAAAGATGCCTTTTTCAGCCTGCCTTTAGCCCCTAAAAGCCAAGAAATTTTTGCCTTCGAGTGGACAGACTCTGAAAGGGGCATAAATGGCCAAGTGACATGGACCAGATTGCCACAAGGATTCAAGAACTCCCCAACTCTGTTCGATGAAGCCCTACACGAAGACTTGGGTGAGCACTGGCCCCAACACCCCAGTATAACTCTCTTGCAGTATGTTGATGACCTCTTAATAGCAGCAAAGTCCCCAGAGGCTTGCATCCAAGGAACCAAAGACCTCCTAAAAACCCTGGGAAACCTAGGTTATCGAGCCTCAGCTAAAAAGGCCCAAATCTGCAAGCCCGAAGTAACCTATTTGGGATATCTACTGAGAGGGGGACAGTGTTGGCTAACAAATGCCCGAAAAGAAACTGTTCTACAGACCCCCAGACAGTCTCACAGTCAACACGACAGGTAAGAGAGTTCCTGGGATCTGCAGGGTTCTGCAGGCTTTGGATACCTGGCTTCGCTGAACTGGCAAAACCCCTCTATCAGGCTACCAAAGAGCAACAGCCCTTCAATTGGACTGAAGAGGCTGAGCTGGCTTTCCAGCAAATTAAAACGGCTCTGCTCTCAGCCCCTGCACTGGGTCTTCCGGATGTCTCTAAGCCTTTTCACTTATACGTAGACGAAAGCCGGGGCATAGCAAAAGCAGTTCTAACTCAAAATTTGGGTCCGTGGTGCAGGCCAGTTGCATACCTCTCGAAGAGACTGGACCCGGTGGCTGCAGGATGGCCTCCTTGCCTCCGGATGATTGCAGCAACAGCCCTGATGGTCAAAGATGCTGATAAACTGGCCATGGGCCAAGAATTACAAGTCACCACCACCCACGCTGTCGAAGGCATCCTTAGACAGCCCCCTGACTGATGGCTCAGTAATGCTCGGCTTACCCATTACCAGGGGCTGTTGCTGAACCCCCTCAGAATAACATTTAAACCCCCGACGGCCCTAAACCCAGCATCGTTACTGCCAGACCCAGACCTAAGTAAGCCGCTCCACAACTGCACTGAAATACTAGCCCAGGTACATGGAGTCAGAGAAGACCTCCAGGACTGGTCGCTACCAGATACAGACCTCACCTGGTTCACTGACGGGAACAGCTTCGTTCACCAAGGACAGAGGTATGCAGGGACGGCAATAACCTCAGAGACTGAAATAATTTGGGCCGAGCCATTACCTCCAGGAACATCGGGTCAAAGAGCTGAGTTAATTGCCTTGGCGCAAGCCCTAAAATTGGGCAAGGGCCATAAACTGACAGTATATACTGACAGCCAATACGCCTTTGCCACCGCCCACATCCATGGTGCTATATACAAAGAGAGGGGGCTTCTCACAGCTGAAGGAAAAGACAATTAAGAACAAAGAAGAAATCTTAAATCTTCTGGCTGCCCTTTGGGAACCCAAAAAGCTGGCTATCGTCCACTGTCCGGGACATCAGAAGGCCACTAACCCGGTCGCCCGAGGTAACAACCTGGCTGATCAGACTGCAAAAGAAGTGGCCAAAATCACTCCTCGGCTACTGACCCTCCAGCTGCCCAACCCCGGCCCCAGAGAATTGCCATCTCACCCAGACTACTCAGAGGACGACCTCCAGTGGATAAGTAAGCTCCCCGGAACACAGGTCAGTAATCTGTGGTGGAAAGACTCTAACAACAATACTATCCTCCCAGAAAAGCTAGGGCAGCGGGTAATAGAACACATCCATCAAAGCACTCATCTAGGCACGCGACGGATGCTAGATTTAATTCAACATACTGGACTAAAAATCAAAAATGCCTCTGAAAAAATAGACGCCACGGTTAAGAACTGTGTAGTTTGCCAACTCAATAACGCCGGACACGGGACCCACACCGTGGGAAAGAGACAAAGGGGAGATAGACCTGGGATATATTGGGAAATTGACTTTACTGAAATAAAACCAGGAAAGTATGGATACAAATACTTACTAGTTTTTATAGATACCTTTTCAGGATGGGTGGAAGCTTTCCCGACAAAAAAAGAAACTGCACAGATTGTAACCAAAAAGATCCTAGAAGAGATCCTGCCCAGGTATGGCTTTCCAGTCATGATAGGGTCGGATAACGGGCCGGCCTTCGTTGCAAAGGTAAGTCAGGAACTGGCTTCCATCCTTGGGGCTAATTGGAAACTACATTGTGCCTATCGACCCCAAAGCTCAGGAC
Source organism: Rhinopithecus roxellana (assembly GCF_007565055.1). NCBI lineage: Eukaryota > Metazoa > Chordata > Mammalia > Primates > Cercopithecidae > Rhinopithecus > Rhinopithecus roxellana. Next base: position 100,185,743 of record NC_044565.1, read on the forward strand.
AGGTAGAAAGAATAAATAGAACGTTAAAAGAGACCCTAACTAAATTGACCATGGAGACTGGTGCTAACTGGGTAGTCCTCCTCCCCTACGCTCTGTACAGGGCACGTAACTCTCCCTATAAACTAGGACTTACCCCTTATGAAATAATGTTTGGCAAACCACCCCCTATTATCCCCAACCTAAAAGACAACTTCCTCAAAGCTGACACAGATAATGGTCTTGAACTTTTGTTTTCCTTACAAGCCCTACAGAAAGTTCATGAAGAAGTTTGGCCCAAATTAAAAGAACTATATGAGGCTAGGCCTCCACCCATTCCACATCAATATAAACCGGGAGACTGGGTCCTCCTCAAGCGTCACCGACAAGAAACCCTAGAACCCCGGTGGAAAGGACCATTCCAGGTGATCCTGACTACGCCTACAGCCCTCAAGGTAGAAGGTATCGTCGCCTGGGTCCATCACACCCACGCCAAGCCTGTGGACCCATTCTCGGACCTTGTTAGATCCTCAATGGGCGAGACAGCGACCCGGACAGTTGATCGGACCAAAAAAAACCCCTTAAAGCTTGTTCTGCGCCGTCAACAACCCAAACTGTAACTATGACACTTATTTCTCTTATAGCTCTTTTACTCTTATGGACCCCCTGTTGGGAGACTCGGCAAACCCAGCCACATCCCCCTTTGCCTGGCGTTTCTTCCTGAATGAAAACTGGACCAATTATGCTCAGACAGAGCAAAAGGGCTATCTATTAAGCACTGCTGTTTGCCCCCCCGAGGGTTGCAGCTCCCCTATCTAAATTTCACTGACTTTAAAAACCACCCAGGAAAAGCAGCACCCGCAATTTGTTTTCTTTTTGATCAGACACTCTCTTATTGTAATAATTCATGGATAGAACAAAGTGTCGGCTGTCCATATAGGTCCTGCAGAATCCATAGTTAAAATCCTAAAGGCTTCTGAGTCCCTACCCAATCAAGAATGGCAGTCACATAATTTTTTAAAAACTACATTAGGCTACACCTGGGTCATTTGGGACCCCTGGGATTCCCGATGGACCTCCCAGCAGAAAGGAGCCATGTACTTAACTTCAGGGACTACCTGGCCCAGCAGCCGTCTCTTTCTCTGGCGCGCCCTCGTCCAGATCCAGACCACCCTCCACACGGCTATACAGAACCAGGAAAGGGAATTAAATGTCCAGCTTTCAACTTTAACTTCTACCCGCTCCTTTTCCTGGTTATCCCTACTAAAAGAAGGGTTAGAAATTGCAAACGCTACCGGCTTAGGCAATCTCTCTGCCTGCTTCTTCTGCGCAGCTTTAGGGCAACGACTGCTAACAGCAGTCCCGCTTCCTGGCCCTTCTAACACTTCTCTCAGTCCCAACAACAGCCAAATACCAATCCCTGACGTCCCCTTATTCCTGAACCCCGGACAGACACAGGTCCTCTTTTGTTATTCAAACGCTGGCTCTGACCTTTGTAATGCAACTTCTACTCCTAACTCAACCCTCTTCGCCCCTCCCAGTTCTTTTTTCTGGTGCAACGGAACCCTGTCCAAGAACCTTTCCACTCAGGCCACTATGACCCTACTGTGTCTCCCTGTCACGCTAGTCCCCCAATTAACCTTGCGCACTCCCGGAGAATTTTCAAGATGGGACTCCGCCCCTTCCCCTAGATCAAAACGAGCTGTATTCCTTCCCCTAGTAGCTGGAGTCTCATTCACTACATCTTTAGTTGCTGCAGGCCTAGCCGGGGGAGCTCTGGGGCACTCCCTTATCAGCACTGCAAAACTCTCTCAACAATTCTCCATAGCTATGGAGGCTTCCGCCGAATCCCTTGCCTCATTACAGAGACAGTTAACTTCCCTTGCCCAAGTTACCTTACAAAATCGCCGTGCATTAGACCTATTAATGGCCGAAAAAGGAGGGACCTGCCTTTTCCTCAAAGAAGATTGTTGTTTCTATATAAATGAATCTGGACTCGTAGAAACACAGGTTCAGCAGCTACATAAACTTAGCTTAGAGTTGCAGAAACAACAATTCACTTCCGCCGCCAACAGCTGGTGGAATTCCTCTATGTACTCCCTCTTAGTGTCCCTCATAGGACCATTCATAAGTATATTCTTCTTCTTACTATAGGACCATGCATGATAAACAAACTAACAAACTTTGTAAAAGAGAGACTCAACACTGTTCAGCTTATGGTCCTGAGAGCCCAGTACCAACCTGTAGTCACTGAAGCCTTCGAGTCAGACACATAAGACCCAAGATTGGCTCTTGAGATACCAGAGAGAGGGGGAAATGTGATAGAAAGAGAAAAACTAAAAATGCTAAGTAGAAAAGTACTGGAAATCAGAGGTGGCAAGAAACCCCCCCCCCCCCAATGCTGACACAACAAGGTTATGTGGAAAGTCCCTAACTGCGTCATGGCCATTTGTGGTTTTGCCAAAGGGCGGGAACGGCCGTTTATGATATGGCCGAAGGGCGGGAACCAATGAACAACTGACTAATGTATAACTTTAAATGTCAGCCAATTGTAAACTTACAACTGTAAAATTCCCCAGATTCTCTGTAACTTGTTTGTGCCGGACTATAAAAACGGCTGAAACCCCGAGCTCGGGGTCTCTCCCTGGGAACTAGTGCCTAGCTGGAGAGAACCGAGTTCGAACTCGAAATAAAGCGAACCCTGCCGCTTGGCTTTGACTCTGGTCTCTGGTGGTTGCTTTTGGGACATCGTGGGTCTGGGCATAACACTTCCCACAGGACTTCCCAGAACCTGCATCTGCTAATGGGCCTTGTCAATCTCCAAGAGGACATAGAATAGTGTATTTCCCTACCTCCTCCGACCACCAGAGCCCTTCAAGCCATGTTCTTTCCTTTGGAGTACTTATTTCTTTTGGTTCTGCCTTTGAGTGGTATGTCAACCCCCTTAATAATTACAGCCAGCTGTGGGCGTGCTGAGGCGGATCACTTTAAGGCTAAACCAGGCCCCCTGGGAGGATGTCATGCTGGCAGCAGCGGCTGGAGAGAAGCCCTTGAAGGAAAAGTGGAACTCAAGGAACCAGAGACAGGAATACCTGGGGAGTCTCCTTCATTGCATCTCTCCTGTCCCAGCACCCCTTCTCCAGCCTTCTGGTGTCAGACCTGTGCACACCTTCCCTTCATTGTGGAAGGCCCTGCTGTGAGGAGCCACGCTTCAGAGAAGCCCTCACCTTTGCCTTTTCAGAGGTATTTGCATATTTAAACTTAGCTGGAACTGCGGACTGAGAGCCTTTGCCCCGCAAGCAGAGCAGCAGCTGAAAGGAAGGAAAGAGAGGCAGTCCTTGCAGGTGCTCTCAAAAGCCCTCTTCACAGGCAACCAATGGTTTTCAATCCACTAACACAGCCCTTCTCAACCTGACTCTACATAAGACACACTTGAGAACCTTTAAAAACGACCTCTGACCCTGTAACCACCTCAAATTAAATTAGAATCTCTGGTCCCAAGAATCAGTAGTTTGTGAAGTCTCCCCAGGTGATTCTAATGTGCTGCCAGGGAGGCAAACTGCTGCTAGAGCCCAGCTCCTCAAAGTGCAGCGTGGGACCAGCAGCCCCCGGGTGGTTAGCAATGCCTCCAGGCTTATTGAATCAGAGCCTGAATTTTAATGACCTCCCCGCCCCATGACTCATATTCCCATTAGAGTTCTAGGGTCAGGTTACCATCACCTGTGTCAGCATCCAGCTGCAGAGGCAAGTGTGCTGGGGCACGCCTTAACCCTTTCTTGCCCCTTCCTACTGATCACCCCAGGAAGCTCACTGGCCCTTGCTCTGTGCCTTGGTTTCCTTACCTGTTGTAAGGAACATGGCTGTGCTTTGGTCAAGGATAGACCGAGGTAGGATGTTTACATCCCACGTGACTCAGCGTAGACCGCAGGCATATAACTCTACTTGTTATCACAGCCATGTAGCTACAACATGGGAAGGCCAACACTTGGCTCAACGCCACTGTTGTCTGTAAAAGGTACAATTGCCCTGTTGACACTGTGCAGGTGCGCTGGTGCCCAGAGAAAGAGAGAGAGAAAGAGCCAGAGATGTCTGTTTTTGCAGAAGGATGGGGAAAGCCAGGACACAGTTTGGCCTCCTCGTGCCCAAAGAGAGAAAGAGTTAAGCTGCCGACCCTGAAGGCAGGGGAGAGTTGACCACGTAGCTGTATGTGGTAGCTGCCAGCTCAAGCAGCCCAGACAAGGCAGACAGTGTGAGAAAGCTGTTGAAGTGAGCTGCAGCTGAATAAAATCATTCACCTGCCTACAGCCCCCCTGACTGTTCTTTCTGCTCATCCTCCCACTCCTTCTGGACCTCAACATGACCTTTGGCATAGTCACGAACCTGACATCTGTAATCTGTAGACATTGGATAAAGTGAGTCCTAGCTCTGCCGTCACCACCACCATCATCATCATCTCTCATTGAGGGCCTACTATGTGCAGCCAGGCTCTGAACTAGGTCTGTCCATGCTCTGCCTGAGTCTCTTCAGCTGTCCAGTGGGGTCACAGGCATGCCTTGCTCAGCACTGTTCTCGTACACAGAGCTCATGGCACTGAGGCTGAACCATGCAGTGTGAACTGTGCACTTCCCAACTTGGCCCTTTTCCCTTCGTTACATCTTGCATTCAACATCTCGTGCTTCTACTGAAAGTCTTTGTTTCCCAGCAAATATTTTGCAAAAGACAAACAAACGGAGCATTATTTCATGGTTTAAAGCGGCGACTATGACAGTGTAAGGGCTATGAGTTTCAAATGAATGTGGGAGCGTGCTCTAGGTCTCACATCCACTTGAAACCACTTCCCTGCCTTTAGCCCCATGGGAAAGAATGGCGGGAAGAGGGGATTGCCAACAATTCCCTAATGGTATGCTAATCGTGAGCAATAAGTGACAATGTCAGGACACAGCCTCACAGAAGTCCCGATATAAAGATCTCAGTAGCCCTGATTCATGTAAAGCCCCCTCCCCCAGCATCCTTCAATAAGTAGGATAAGCTTATAATAACCCAAACCCCAAGGTGGTCGTGCAAGCTGGTTGTAGACAGTTGCCCCTTTCTGCCCTACATCCAATCCAGCTCCCATAGGATTGAAGATCCCTTCTCTAGAACTCTTTACAGGCACATTGTAGACTGAAAAGGTCACCCACTTTTTTCCACCTCCCTGATAGGGTGCCAGCTATGATCCAGGCCTTACTTATCAGGGATATGGGCAGGAGGGTTATTAATTCTGGAGCAAATAATATAAAAGAGCAGGCACAGAGGAGGCCCCTTGGGCCCACAAGGTGGCTGAGGAGGGAATGGGATGACAGTTTGCGGTGACAGGTCATCTGGCATTGACAGGTATCCAACATGGGAGGTGGCCAGGCTGCCCATGGTAAGATTCAGTGTCTGAAGCTATGTGGTCCTCACCTCTCCTCATTCCTAGCGAATGATTTGTGCTTCTGGCTGCCTTGTCTTCCCTTGCTTCCCACCTGGTTTCTGAGCTTCATGCTTCAAATTTAAGGCAATTCTGTGAGCTACTCACCCTCCCCAAATACTTACTAGATTACTTTTTCTGATTAAATCTGCTGAAACGAAGACTCTGACAGAAGCACACATTAACTGAGAAAGTGTATGAGAAAGCACTTTGTAAAGTACCTGGAAAATGTTCTTTGTCAATAGCCAAGACCTCCCTCTAGGCAGAAAATCCTCACAGATGCCTGCCCTCTCCACCTGGCTCTGGTAGTGCCACAGCAACCCTCCTCCACCCTCTGGATCTGCAGGGCCAGGGCCCATAGATCTGTCTGCCCTGCTCTATTAATAAATACAATGTGATTGCTACTAGAGGCATGGCTTGCAGTAAGCTCTCCAAGGGATTAACATAGCGTCTCAGGAAGGGTGAGTGACTTGGCACTGTTTCATGCAGCAGAGCTGGAGCTAGGACCCAGGCTTGCCATCCCCGGCACCAGTCCACCCCGAGGGGCCTCGACACAGACCTTGCACCAGGAAAGGCTTCAGCTTGTGGCAGGTTTAATAACAGCATATAAATTATATGGTCTTTTGAATCACATTAGAGTTAAGGTGCTGCAGTGGTAACTACCACATTAAAGTGGGTTTCACATTTCCACCTGCATGCACCATCAAGCACGTATCATCTTAAAATAAACTAGCCAGGTCCTTGGAAGCTGTGCCATGTAGTCCAGGGCCTGAAAGCCTGCAAATTTTGTGCCAGAGTAAGGGGAAGCCCAGATATGCCACTTCTAGCAATTATCCTTATAGATTTCTTCCCACACACACATGACCTGAGCACACACAGTTATTCATTGCCACAGGGAACATAGGGAAACAGTCTATGTATCCATCAGTAGGGGACTGGGTAATGCTCACACAGCAATAGATTATCAACTGGAGTATCAGTAGATGTTTCTGCAGCTTAATACAAATACAGTCAGGCTGTGTTTGGCTGATATGGAAAGACCCTTGAATATATTGTGAGGTGAAAACAGCAAGTTACAAAACTAGGTATAGTAGCCGTCATTTATGCAGAGAAGAAGGGGCAAAGAAAATTATGACTGTACATGTATCTCTGGAGAATACAAGATACTGAAAGCTGAAATATTTGTGGTTTCTGGTGAGCTAAACCAGGTGGTTGAGAGAAAGAGTGGGAGGGAGAATTTTCACAGAATATCCTTTTGTTCCTTTTGAATCTGGGACTATGAGAATGTAATACCTGTTCAGAAAAAATAAACGCATGTGATCATTTGTGGGGTGTCTTTGGGGTTTGGTTTGGTTTAGTTTTTGCAAATGACATTTTAAAAAATAAAAATAAGAACAAAAAGACATGGGTTTCAGATGGCCAGATTTCAGCCCTCAGTTTGAGGGATATTTGGGGAACTGGGGACCCACTTGGATTTGCAGTCTGCTGTCTTGTGAGCAAATAGGAAGGTCAAGAGCGGGAGTCCTTTCTAGAGCCAGGGGAGCGAGCCCCTTACACACCCAATTCCAGGTGGGCCAGAACCACCGGCGGGGCACTCAACTGATCGGCACCCTGCCTCAGAGGAAGAAGGGCTTCAACAGAGCCCTGTAGGAAGCAGAGGGAGGCACAGGAGCACCCCCCACTAGGAGGACCATACCGGTGACCCTCTCCTGTTCACACAGCTGCACAGGGCATGGCTGGTTCTCTAAGAGCAGCAAGATAACCAGGAAGACACTGGCCAGAAAATATCACCACACCTAATAATCTACCATGTGGGTGATGTCATCTTTGGCTAGGGTGTTTTCCTGTCCTGAGACCCACTTTCAAAATATATACCCCTTGACCATGGATGAAGGTGTATCCCACATACTATCTCTCCCAGTAGCTTATTAAATCTTTTCTCCCAGACAGGAGGAGTCCGGGTAACATGATAGCCCTCGCAGTGGGTTGAATCATGATCCTCCCCAAAATTATATCCATCCAGAACCTCAGGATGTGATCATATTTAGAAAAAGGGTCTCTGCAGATGCAGTAAGGATCTCAAGGTGGGAACAGCCTGGATTCGAGTGGGTTCTAAATCCAATGACAGACGGGTGCAGTGGCTCACACCTGTAATCTCAGCACTTTGTGAGGCCGAGGCGGATGGATCACCTGAGGACAGGAGCTTGAGACCAGCCTGACCAACATGGCAAAACCCCGTTTCTACTAAAAACACAAAAATTAGCTGGGCATGGTGGCATGCTCCCGTAATCCCAGCCACCTGGGAGGCTGAGGCAGGAGAATCTCTTGAATTCGGGAGGCAGAGGTTGCACTGAGCCAAGATCATGCCACTGCACTCCAGCCTGGGGGATAGGGCAAGACTCTATCTCAAAAAAAGAAAAAAAAAAAAAGAGAGAGAGAGACAGGAAAGGAGACACAGAGAGTAAAGGCATGTGATGCTGCAGGAGACTGGAGCGATATACCTGCAGGCTAGGGAGCCCCAAGGATTGGTGGAGCCACAAGGAGCTGGGAGATGGGAATGGAAAGAACCAGGCCTGCAGACACCTTAATTTTGAAGCTCTGGTCTCTATGGCTGAGAGAAAATAAGTTTCTGCCGTTGTGAGCCGCCTAATCTGTGGTATTTTGTTATGGCAGCCCCAAAACCTTTGCTGAGGAAGAAGAGGGGACTTGGGGCACTGAGGGTCACTTCGAGGACTTCATAAATCAATTAAGGATTGTCCTGCTGCCACATGGCCCTGGGAAGGGAGAATAGGGTGTCCTGTTTGGTTGGAGAAAAATGCCCAGGGAAGGCTGGGCCACACTTGTGGTCTGGGGCGGCTCCTTCCCAGTTTCCTGGGCGAGAGCCTTCCCTGCAGTTGCCCAGGGAATGTTTTTCTCCACCAGGGAAGGTGTGCGTTTTTCTACACCGAGAAAGGTGTGTGGCCCTGTCGCTAGGAAACAGGGAGCTGGGCCTGTGGGCTCCCAGCCTGGAGCAAGGCAGATGGTGACAAGATTAAATAGTGCCTTTCATTTCAACATAGGAAATGTTTTCAATTCTCCTCTCTTCGTGTCTCTAAAAAAAGGCAAGTGGCGGAAACGTCCCACTGGAAATTTATTAACAAAAGCCCAGCAGCCCAAAAAAGCCAACTTTTTTTCTTTTCACACATCTCTCCAACCAGCCTACAGGCACTTTGAGTGGAGGGCCCTGCCCCATTGCCATGATCCTCCAGGCACCCCAGGGAGCCTCAGCCAATCCTCACAGCTACTCAGAGGTAAAGCTTATTGCCATCCCATTTCATAGATGAGGAAACCAAGGCCTGCAGAACAAAGTAATTGGTTGGCAAGTTGGGAAGCTGGGATTTCAACCCATGCACAACAGTGCTATCCTTTGCTGTATATGCCCTCATGATAATGTTTGTGAAAGTATTGGAAATGACGAGGACAGTACAAATCCAGAATCTCATCATGGTTAACAGGTCTCAGTCCATTCAGGCTGCTGTAACAGAATACCATGGCTTGGGTAGCTTAGAAACAATAAAATTGATTTCTCACAGTTCTAGGGACTGAGAAGTCCAAGATCAAGGCACCAGCAGATTCAGTGTCTGGTGAGAGCCTGTAACCTGGTTCATAGATGGCTGTCTTTTCACTGTGTCCTCACATGGCAGAGGGAGGTGAGGGAGCTCTCTGGGGTCTCTTCTATAGGGCCACCAATTTCATTCATGAGGGTTCTGTCCTCATGACCTAATCACCTCCCAAAGGCCTCACCTCAACAGCATCACCTTGGGGATTAGGTTTCAACACGTGAATTTGTGGGGGACACAGACAAACATTCAGTGTAAAGCATAACAACACAGGACAGTGCAGGATGACCACAGCGAAGAGGAGACAGCTTTGTTTTCACCACACATTAACTTCTGGCAAGGAACTGACTGGGTCAGGAGAGATTAGACAGATGTGAAGATTAAGACACTGCAGGTCAGAGCCCACCAGTTGGGTCAGTGTCTCCTGACTAGGCCATTTCTGGTACAGCTTCAGGCCCCACACGACCCAGTCTCCCAAGCTGCACAGCCAATAGCAGTAACTGGCCAGAGCTAGCCAGGGCAAACACTCCCCGGCACAATCTTCTGACTATTGTGTGCTTGTGGTAGAGTAGAATGGAAAAGAACATTTCAGATCCCTAAGATACCTGGAGTCAAGTGCCCAGACTGAAGCTGGGTCACTGGGAGAAAGGTGGGCAAAGACTAAGAAAGGGGGGAAGATTTGTGTTAGGTTTGAGATCCATCAGGTTGGAAGGTTAGAGGGAGGAGGAGCTGGGCAGACATGTTCACAGATATGCCCTATTCTTCCCCAAACCCTACCTCCCTCAGCCCTAAAATAAGTACTACCTACAAGTGAATCATTCAAACAACAATAATCCCTTTGGTGTTTAAAACTTCTCTCCTATCCAAGTGGTTTCATAGCCATTGTCTCATGTGATGTTCAACTCAGTTCCAGGAGGTGAATACAGCAAGTGCTACTCCTCCATTTTGACCATGGAGAAAGTGAGTTTCAATCCATCTTCTTATTCCAGCCTCCAGGTCCCAGTCTTTTGGGGGTAGTGTCAATTCTTCCTTTATAATAACACTTAAAACTCTGCCTCCTTTTCCATTCTTTTTTTTTTTTTTTTTTTTTTTCCTTTTTGAGACAGAGTCTAACTTTGTCACCAAGGCTGGAGTAGAGTGACATGATCTCAGCTCACTGCAACCTCCACCTTCCAGGTTGAAGTGATTCTCATCCCTCAGGCTTCCTAGTAGCTGGAACTACAGGTGCCCGCCACCACGTCCAGCTGATTTTTATAGTTTTAGTAGAGATAGGGTTTCAACATGTTGGCCAGGCTTGTCTTGAATTCCTGGCCTAGAATGACCAGGCCGCCTCAGCCTCCCAAAGTGCTGGGATTACAGGCATGAGCCACCACGCCCCACTCCTTTTCCATTCTTAATTCCAGTATCTTAATTCAGCTTCTCATAAGGTCAAGGCTCATGCCTCTGCCTTTAGTCTCTCCCCAGGCTGAGCTGTCTACATGCTGTCCCTAGATTATGCTTCCTGAAGCACTGCTTTCATCATCGTGACCATTGTAGCGCTCACCATTGATCCTTAACAACACATCAAAACTGAATGCCACTGCCTGGCTTCCAAAGCCCTCTTAACTTTGATGTCACCCAACTCCATTGTGTATTACCTTTACTTTACTACATGCACTTGCTGCTCCAGCCAATCCACTCTCCTCTCTGATTAACAATTCACGATGCCCGTTGCTGCCTCTATGCCTTTGCTCATGCTGTGCTCCCTCCTGGCCTGACTTCCCTTCATCCATGGACAACTCTCCAGCTGCTACTTATCCTTCAGGATACAGAGCAAGTCAACCTCTTTCATTAAACAAATCCTAGTTATCCCAGAGACTGTTCCCTCCTCTGAATTCATACTTATATACAGAGCATGACACCTGAGGCCTTGGTAGCCAGCTTCTAGGATGGCCCCCCAGTGATCCTCACCTCATGGGCCTCATACCACTGCAGAGGCCTCTCCCTCACTGAGTAGAGTCCATCTGTGTAACCAACAGGATGTTGCAGAAATGACGTAGAGTGAACTGAATTCCAAGGCTAGGTCATATAAGACACTGTGATTTCTAGTTTGTGCTCTCTTGGATTGCCTGCTCTGGAGGAATACAGCCACCACGTCAGGAGGACACTTAGCTCTATGGAGTTCATGTGGTGATGAACTGAGGCTGCTAGGCAGCAACCAGCACTAACCTGGCAGGCATGGGAGTGAGCCATCTTGGAAGTGGATGTTCCCCATCTCCAACATGATGCCTTCTGCTATGTTATGATGCAGCAAGAAGGCACTTGCCAGATGTAAGCACCCTAAACTTGGACTTCCCAGCCTCCAGAACTGTATTATAATAAATCTCTGTTCTTTATAAATTACCCAGTCTCAGGCATTCTGTTACAGTAGCACAAAATGGACTAAGACATACCCCTTCCTGTGACCAATAACCCCACCTCCACTTCCCAGCAACTCCCACTGGTTCCAAGTGGTCCTGTTAACATCTCCTGAGAAGCTGTGCCTGACTTCTGTGTGCCCCACGAGGCAGGTAAGAATATCCTTTGTTAGGCCAGGCATGGTGGTTCATGCCTGTAATGCCAACACTTTGGGAGGCCGAGGCAGGTGGATCACTTGAGGTCAGGAGTTCAAGCCAGCGTGACCAACATGGTGAAACCCCATCTCTACTAAAAATACAAAATTAGCCGTGTGTGGTGGCACACACCTATAATCCCAGCTACTTGGGAGGCTGAGGTAGCAGAATTGCTTGAACTCAGAAGGTGGACATTGCAGTGAGCCAAGATCATGTTATTGCACTCCAGCCTAGGCAACAAGAGTGAAACTCCATCTCAAAAAGAAAAGGAAAACACACACACACACACACACACACACACACACACAAAGAATATCCATTGTTGTTCACTGCTGTGTGGCCAAGGCTAAGTCCAATGCCTAGGGCAGAGTAGGTGCTCAATTAATATTGGATGAGTGAATGCACAGTGATTAAGTGGCTATATATCTTCCCTGGGCTTCTGAAGGCTAGGAAGTTCAAGAGTGAGGGGCTGCCATCTGGCAAGGGCCTTCTTTCTGTACCATCCTATGGTGAAAAGCAGAAGGTCAAGAGAAGGCACGAGAGTGAACCCCTAGAGTCAAGCCCTTTTTATTTATTTTTATTTTTTATTTTATTATTATTATTTTTTGAGTGGAGTCTCGCTCTGTCGCTCAGGCTGGCATGCAATGGCATGATCTTGGCTCTGCCTCCCAGGTTCAAGCAATTCTCCTGCCTCAGCCTCCCGAGCAACTGGGATTACAGGCGTCTGCCACCAGCCTGGCTAATTTTTGTATTTTTAGTAGAGACGGAGTTTCACCATGTTGGCCAGGCTGGTCTCGAACTCCTGATCTCAAGTGATCCGCCCGCCTCAGCCTCCCAAAGTGCTAGGATTCCAGGCATGAGCCACCGCACCCAGCTCAAGCCCTTTTTATAATCAGCATTAATCCATTCATGAGGAACCCTCATGACCTAAACACATCCCACTTAAGCCCCACCTCCCAACACTGCTCCATTGGGGATTAAGTTTCCAACATATGATTTTTGGGAGACACATTCAAACCATAGCATTTCTGTAGGCCTTTACAAAGCCAGTAGGTCCAGTGCATGGTGCCCATAAAGAGGCACAGTGCCACCCGAGGCAGCTTTTCCAAAGCCATCCAGGGTAGAAGGGGAGGCACCCGGCGACGGGAACTTCCATGTTGCCACAAAAGCCCTTGGGAGTCATCCTGACATGCTGCAGTGGTGAGCACGGTAGTGCCGAGCTCAGCATGGCAGATTCCACCTGCCACCTAGGCACTAAATATAGCCCATAACAAAGCCTTCTTTGCCTGGAACCTGCAGAGTTGGCTTAATTGGCTGGAATTGCTACAGAGAGAAGTTCTGTTAAAACGAATTGAGAAATGGCTTCTCCCCACAATTCTAGGATGCCGAGATTCATAATTAGACAATGGATCTTTCCTGCCAGCAACACAACATATCTGGCCTTAGTCACTGATGAATCTTCCAGCTTGGTTGCTTCAGGTGTTGAGGAGAGGTCTGGTGTCCAGAGAATACTCGCATTTTCCAGTGTTCCAACAAAGTAGGACTTTTCTCCCCAGTGTTCTGTTTCTTAATTATGGACTGACTGTTTGTGTCCTCCCACTGGGACACATATGTTGAAGTCTTAACCCCCAGGGTGACTGTAATTGGAGATAGGGCCTCTAAGGAAGTAATTAAGGTTAAATGAGGTTCTAAGGGTGGAGGTTAAATGAGGTTCTAAGCGTAGGGCTGTGATCTGATAGGATTCATGTCCTTATGAGACCAGAGAGTTCACCCTGTCTCCGCACTTGCACAAGAAAGAGGCTATATGAGCACACAACAAGATAGTGGCTGCCTACAAGCAAAGAGGAGAGGCCTCATAATAAATACTACCTTGCTGGCACCTTGGTCTTGGATTTCTAGCCTCCATAACTGTGAGAAATAAATTTCTGTTGGTTAAGCCACCAGACTATGGTATTTTGTTATGTCTGAGCTGACAAATATACTTAGCACCTTGCTTATCTGGTCTTTGAACCAGCATTACCAAGTCCAACTCCGGGCTTCCCCAACCGGAGTCTGCACTGCAACAAGATGCCCAGATGATTCAGAAGCACTGCTTACGAAAAGGTGTTGGGCTCCTGGGAGGGTCTGATTGGGCTAGCAGTCATTTACTCTTCAGTGAGAATCAGGGAGCCTACGCAGAGGCGCTGAACACTTCAAGCTGGGAAAAGAGAACACTGTGGAACTAAAAGTAGCTGGCCTTTCAGCTTTGCTAAAGAGGAGTCTTGCATGACTCGACTTATGGGTAGTTCAGGGCTCTGAACTCAGTTGGTCTAGCTGTGTATATATGGTGGTGGGGAAGTCTTTTAACGCCCTTCAGTTGATATAGGGATATGATCTGTCCCAAAGGAGGGGTAGTGATGCATCCTGCATTGTTGAAGAATTGGTAACAGATTTAGACTTCTCTACTTTTCATATCCACATGCCTTGGGTGACTGTTGGCTTCGGAGAATTTAATTCCATTTACTAACTCTAATCAACTGATAATGGCCACTTGGAATGCTGTGCAGAGAAAGAGTCTAAGGCCTCCGCTGGTATCAGTGAAAAATAGAACCTTGATGAGTTAGCAATGTTGGCCAAGAGCATGGGATGAGGGTTGGGGAACTACCTGGTATCTGTTAATTCCACTCTGAGGCAAAAGGCACTTACAACTGGTGCATGAAATAATTAACCAAGTAATTAGGTCTGATTCTGCCTGCTATTATCATTTATTTATTTGCCATTTTTTGTCATCTATTTATATAAATAACATTCCCTGACTTTACTCATAAAGGAAAAATAAGCAAAAATAACTAGCAAAAATTTTGGAAAAGAAGAGTAAGTAGAGGGAATTAGCTCAACCAGAGAGTACCATAATTCACTGATTCTGTTTCCTGTTTGTTGTTGTTGTTGTTTTTACAATTAAACATCTCTGAAATTGAGGTGTGTCTTACATCCCTGTCATCGAGATGACAGTCATGACGCAGTTGTCCTCACCTATCCATATACACAGCACTAGCCAAGATTGTTGGAAGCTTGGAAGAAGCCCTGGAGACAATAGTAGGGCACTCTTTTAATAAATGCTGTACCATGGAACTAGCACTCTCGAAGGCACAGAGAACAACGTTGTTCGGAAAAACAAGAACATCAATGGTCAGAATCAAAATAAAATTCAGAAGAGATAAGCTCTGAATTTGAAGAAATTTTAGGACTACTGTAACAATTCATTTTGCTCACATTTTTAGGTTTTTTTTTTTTTTTTGAGACGGAGTCTCGCTCTGTCCCCCAGGCTGGAGTGCAGTGGCGCGATCTCGGCTCACTGCAAGCTCCGCCTCCCGGGTTCACGTCATTCTCCTGCCTCAGCCTCCCGAGTAGCTGGGACTACAGGCGCCCACCACCGTGCCTGGCTAATTTTTTGTATTTTTAGTAGAGACGGGGTTTCACCGTGGTCTCGATCTCCTGACCTTGTGATCCGCCACCTCGGCCTCCCAAAGTGCTGGGATTACAGGCGTGAGCCACCCAGACTTACATTTTAAAAGCATCGTTCTGGCTGATGAGGGGAGAGTAGACCTGGGGTCAGGGGGTGAAATCAGGGATGCCACAGAAAGATGGGTTAGGAAGCTATTTCCATAGCCCAGGGGAGAGACAGATGATGGGACAGGGAACTGGTTTAATTCTGGGTCTATTTGAGAACAGAGCTGACAGGACTTGATAGGCATGGATGTCGCAAAGAAGAAAGGAGTCAGCCGGGTGCGGTGGCTCATGCCTGTAATCCCAGCACTTTGGGAGCCTAAAACTGACAGATCACCTGAGGTCAGGAGTTCGAGACCAGCCTTGCCAACATGGTGAAACCCTGTCTCTACTACAAATACAAAAATTAGCCAGGCATGGTGGCAGGTGCCTGTAATCCCAGCTACTTGGGAGGCTGAGGCAGGAGAATTGCTTGAACCTGGGAGGGGGAGGTTGCAGTGAGCCGAGACTGTGCCACTGCACTCCAGCCTGGGCAACAAGAGCAAAACTCCATTTCAAAAAAAAAAAAAAAAGAGAGAAAGGAGTCATCAAAGACATGGAGTTTTGACTCGAGCTATAGAGACAATGGAGCTACTGTTTCCTGAGAATGTTGTGGCAGCAGCAGGTTCTGGGGAGCAGCAGGAGTTTGCGTTAGGAAGTGTTATTTTCAAAATGCAGATTAAGCTTCCAAGTAGAGCCCCTGAGAGGACAGTGGCTCCATGAGTCTGTAGTTCAGGAGAGGGTACCAGGCTACAGATATAAATGCCACATTAGTTTCAGCCCAAGCTGGTATGGAAGCCCTGAAGCCGATGAAATCAGCATGGGACAGAGAAGAAAAATGTGTCATGATAGAAAAGGAGGGGACACCATGACAAAGAGGAGGGGAGGGGAAGCCAGGAGGGGCCAGAAAAGGAGGCTGAGAAGGAGTGGCCAGAGACACAGAGGAGACAGAGCGAGAGATCCATGGACCAGAACAAAAATCCCAGAAATAGGCTCAAATGCAGAAGTTATAGGAATGTAATGTGCAGGAAAGGCAGCATTTTAAACCAGGAAGGAAAGAGGAATGATTCAATATATGGGGTTGCCCTCTGGGAAAAAAATGAAGTTAGATTAGTATACGTTTCAAATGTGTCCAGTATCTAAATGTAAAAATAAACAAAATTTAAAAGCACGTACTAGAAGAAACCATAAGAAAATGATTTTTAATCATCTTTTGTTGGTGTAAAACAACCCAGAAAGCTATAAAACAGTGGTACATGTGATTACATAACAAAGACTAGCTGCGTGGCAAACTATCTTCAAAAAAGTCAATAGACAAGTGACAAATTGGGTAAAATATTTACGACTCATATAGGGCTAAATGCTATCACATTTAGAGTTCTAAATCAACAATGATCATGATAATAACAAGAATAAAAGAACAATAAGCCAATAAAAAGATGGGTAAAGACTGTGCACCAACCACTCAAGGAAAGAAAAATACAACCAGTTTTAAGTCTCTGAAAAGATGCTCAAACTCACTCACAGTAAGAGAAATGCAAATTAAAACTACACAAGAAAGCAGCTTTCACCAACAAATTTTTTTTTTCTTTTCTTTTTTTTTTTTTTTTAAGAAGGCAGACCACTCAGGCTGCATCTTCTCCGTCTTACTTTGCTGGAGGGAAATGAACGCCCATCAATGCCAAATGGCAATTGCAAAGTAACACCAAGACCAGCTTCACGTTCAGGAGAGAACGTGCCTCCTCCTGGTGGTTTCCGGTGCTCTACCTGCGCAGAGAAACTTCTCTAGTTTCTTCTAGAACTTCTATAGAAATGATCCCTGAAAGTAAAGTCTTCAACTGAAGTGTTTTTTTAAAAATTAAAGTCTTATAAAACATCATGTTGGGGAGAGTAAGGCTTTTCGTTCACTCCAGGTGGGGAGTTATGTAAATTGTAAAATCACTGTGGAGGGCAATTTGGGCAACAGCCATCAAGATTATAAATGGGCCAAGCAAGATGGCTCACACTTGTAATCCTAGAACTTTATGTTTTTCTTTCTTTCTTTCGTGGGTTTTTTTTTTTTTTTTTTTTTTTTGATAGAATCTTGCTTTGTTACCCAGGCTGGAGTGCAGTAGTGAGATCTCGGCTCACTGCAACCTCCCCTCCCAGGTTCAAGCTATTCTCGTGCCTCAGCCTCCCAAGTAACTGGGATTACAGGCACATGCCGCTGTGCCTGGCTTTTTTATATTTTTAATAGAGACAGGGTTTCACCATATTGGCCAGACGGGCCTTGAACTCCTGGCTTCAAGTGATCTGCCCACTACAGCCTCCCAAAATGCTGGAATTATAGCCTTGAACCACCTGCCTGGCCTAATCTCTGCACTTTGGGAGACCAAAACCAGAGGATATCTTGAGCCCAGGAGTTTGAGACCAGTCTGGGCAACATAGAGAGACCCCCATCTCTACAAAAAATTTAAAAATTAGCTGAGCATGATGATGCATGCCTGTGGTCCCAGCTATTTGGGAGACTGAGGAAGGAGGATCTCTTGAGAGTCTGAGGAAGAAGTGAGTCATGATTGTGCCACTGCATTCCAGCCTGGGCAACAGAGAAAGACCCTGTCTCCAGAAACAAAACGAAACTACAAATGGACAGGTCTTTTGATGAAGCATTTCTCCTTCTAGTAATTTACCTGCCCAGGTAACGAAGTGACACATGTATGAGGTTATTTGTTTTAGGATTTTGTTTGTTTTTAATAAATTCTATTTTGAAAAATCTGAACCTTACAGAAAAGTTGCAAATATGGTTCAAATAACTTTTTTTTTTTCCTGAATTATTTGAGAGTAAATTGCTGACTTCATACCCCTCACTGGGTAAATACTTTAGTGTATATTTTTTCCAAATAAGGACATGCTCCTTTACAACCAAAACACAGCCATTAAAATCAAGAAACTGACAAATATGGTAAAGGAGAAAACTAGAATAAAACCTGGGGTGTTTAACTGGAATTGGGGCTATGGGTGTGAACTCATGATTTCCCATATGCAGTGAGATAGAAATAAATGTAGATAGAAATGTGTGTGTGCACATGTGTGTTCCCCAGCTCTGTCCCCTGAGAACACCTATAAACAGTGACATGCTAATAGCAGTGAGCACATCTAGGGACCAGGTCTTGGCTTTTGAATACCATTTTTCATAAAAGGAATGAGAGCTCCTTGGAGAAATGGCTGATTCCATGGCTGGATCAAGACAAGTATAAAGTGAGCCCAGAATCTTTCTTTTTTTTTTTTGAGACGGAGTCTCGCTCTGTCACCCAGGCTGGAGTGCAGTGGCCGGATCTCAGCTCACTACAAGCTCCGCCTCTCGGGTTTACGCCATTCTCCTGCCTCAACCTCCGAAGTAGCTGGGACTACAGGTGCCCGCCACCTCGCCCAGCTAGTTTTTTGTATTTTTTAGTAGAGACGGGGTTTCACCATGTTAGCCAGGATGGTCTCGATCTCCTGACCTCGTGATCCGCCCGTCTCGGCCTCCCAAAGTGCTGGGATTACAGGCTTGAGCCACCGCGCCCGGCCGAGCCCAGAATCTTTCTTTAAGAGTATGATGATGTTTTGAAGCTATTACTAGTTCATTCAGTTCTTCACCAGTATTAAAATTATTTTTCCCGGCACTTTGGGAAGCCGAGGTGGGAGGATCGCTTGAGTCCAAGAGTTTGAGACCAGCCCGGGCAACACAACAAGACCCCATCTCTTTAAAAAATATAAAATAAATAAGATACACTATTTTTTAAAAATAACAACACTTAACCGTAAACTTAGTGTTTACTATGTGTTAGGCACTTTTTGACGTGATTTTGATTAATCCTTACAATAACTTTAAGAAGTAGGTTATCCTACCTTGTATGTAAGAAAACTGAGGCTTACCAGTAACTTGACCTAGTATAGTTGACCCATCTTGGGTTCGTCACCTGCCTCACGCTGACTTCCCTTTCCCAACTGTGTACCCCATCCTCCGGCGCCCCTGGCAGCCTACCCTGTACCATGTAACTGTATCCTGTAACCTTAGCTGGTTGGCCAGCGAAGGAATTTTTTTTTTTTTTTTGAGGTGGAGTTTTGTTCTTGTTGCTCAGGCCGGAGTGCAGTGGCAAAATCTTGGCTCACTGCAACCTCCACCTTTTGGGTTCAAGTGATTCTTCTGCCTCAGCCCCCCAAGTAGTTGGGATTACAGGCACCTGCCACCACGCCTGGCTAATGTTTGTATTTTTAGTAGAGACAGGGTTTCATCATGTTGGCCAGGCTGGTCTCGAACTCCTGGCCTCAGGTGATCCTCCCGCTTCGGCCTCCCAAAGTGCTGGGATTACAGGTGTGAGCCACTGCACCTGGCCCGACCAAGGAATTTGATACTTGAACCAAGCTGGGTCAGTCTTGAGATAGACAAATGTGTAAGACTTAAAACTAGAAGCCGGGCACAGTGGCTCACGCCTGTAATCCCAGCATTTTGGGAGGCCGAAGAGGGTGGATCACCTGAGGTCAGGAGTTCAAGACCAGCCTGACCAACATGGTGAAACCCCATCTCTACTAAAAATACACAATTAGGCAGGCGTAGTGGTGCATGCCTGTAATCCCAGCTGTAATCTCAGCTACTCAGGAGGCTAAGGCAGGAGAATCACTTGAACCCAGGAGACGAATGTTGCAGTGAGCTCAGATTGTTCCATTGCACTTCAGCCTCGGCAACAAGAGCAAAACTCCGTCTCAAAAAAAAAAGGACTTTAAACTAAAGAATGAAAGAGAGACACAAAGAAATCATTGATTTGAGAAAGGTTAGTAGCAACACTCTGGAAAAAAAGCTGCTGACTCCTACTGCTGAGGCATGGTTGTCAACCCTTCCATGTGATCTGTAATAGTTGGTTTTACGTGTTAACTTGACTGGGCTATGAGATAGCTGGTAAAACATTATTTCTGGCTGTGTCTGTGAGAGTGTTTCCAGAAGAGATTAGCATTTGAATTGGCAGACTAAGAAAGATTGCCCTCACCAATGCAGGTAGGCACAATCAAATCTGCTGAAGGCCTGAATGGAATAAAAAAGCAGGGAAGGGCATATTTTCTTGCTGTCTGAGCTGAGACATCTAGGTTTGCCTGCTCTTGGGTATCTGTGCTCCTGGTTCTTGGACCTTCTGACTGAGACCAGATCTTATATCCTACCCATCCCCTTCACCTCCCACCCCCCACTCCCTAGTTCTCCAGCTTTGAGGTTTGGACTGGAATTGCACCACTGGCTTTCTTGGGCCTCCAGCTTACAGATGGCAGATCGTGAGATTCCTCAGCCTTCATAACTGTGTGAGCCAATCCCTCCTGGTAAATCTCTCTCTCTTTCTCTATGTATCTACCTACCTACCTACCTACCTACCTACCTATATCTATATATCTATTTATATATATCTCCATCCTATGGATTCTGTTTTTCTGAAGAACCCTGACTAATACATTCTAATAAATTCTCCCTTTTTGGTTTAAGTTTTCCAGAATTCATTTCTATTGTTAGTAACCAAAGTAGCCTTAATGAATAAGCAAGAATCATACATGGTAGAGATGGGATTTGAACTTTGGACTCCAAAGTCCTGTTCTTTTTCAGTATAGACACCATCACTCCTGGGAACCATTTATTCACACTAACAAATATACATATCCAATATTCACAGCTCTCTATTCTAACAAAGCTTTTATTGGGATAATTCCAGCCCCAAATCAGTGTGGTCATCTTGCTGGAGAGATCATTTGAAGAAGCCACTGGGAGAGTGAGCCCTGTGGTGACACAGAGAGGCCCAGCTATCCCAGTATCCCAGGTGAGATGTTCCTGCCATGATGGCAGACATGTGAGTGGAGCCATCTTGAATGTTTCTGCCCCAGGTGCCATCTCACCGTGAACACCTGACAAGCAAGACCAGCAGAAGAACCATCCCGCTAAGCCCCAGGCAACTCACAGAATTACAAGAAATAAGATGGTTGTTGTTTTAAACCACTACGTTTTGGGATGGTTTGTTTTGCAGCAAAAGATAACTAAAATTGATGGCTTCTTTGGAAAGGTGGCATGTGAGATGAGAACTAAAAGACTGAGGGGAGGGGGTGCTGGGGGATGGCAAATCAAGGCAGAGGTGTCAGGAAGGAACTTGGTACCTTTGAGGAGCTGAAAAGGCCAGTGTGGCTCCAGTGTAGAGCAGTGAGGAGGGTGCTACCAGATGAGGGGAGAGAGATTATGCAGGACCCTGTGCATCTCAGAAGGAGCCTGGACTTTATCTAACTGCAACAGGCACCATTGAAGGAATTTTTGTTTTTAAATTTTTTGTAGAGACGAAGTCTCACTTTGTTGCCCAGGCTGGTCTTGAGCTCCTGGACTCAAATGATCTTCCCATCTCAGCCTTCCAAAGTGCTGGATTACAGATATGAGCCACCATGCCCAGCCCATTGAAGGGTTTTAAGCAGGGGAATGACATGGTCAGATGTTGAGTTTTCAGGTGTCTCCTTGGCTGTTGGGTGGGAGGATGGCAGGTAACATGGAAGCAGGAAGAGTAGTTAGAGGGCATTTGTAATAGTCCCATGAGAGATGATGGCAGCTTCAATGAGGGTGGTGGATATGACGGTGGAGAGGAATAGAGGAGCTCAATGAATATTTTGGAGGTGGAATAAACAGAACTCGGTGATGGATTGGATGTGAGGTGTGAATGAGAAGGAAATGCCAGGAATGACACCCAGATTCCTGACTTGACAACTGGGTGGAGGCTGGTGCCATTTACTGAGATGGAGAAAATGGTGGGAGGATAAGATTTGGGTTAGGGGGTCCAGATCAAGGGTTCACTTTTACACATATGAAGTTGGAGATGTCAGGGAGACAGCAAGTGGAGACGTGAGTAGGCAGCTGAATACCCAAGCTCTCATTTTAGAAAAGTGATCTGGGCTAGGCATATACACTTGAGAGTCATCAGCCTAAAGATGTTATTTAAAGCCATAAGAAGAAATGAGATTGCCTAGAGAGAGAGGAAGAAAAGAGTCTCTGCTAACATTAATGCCTCTGGTAACATTTGCCTGGCAAATCCTGAACATCATAGGACTTCCCTTAAGAGCCACAGGAAGCAAGTTCAAGGTGCTTCTACCTAACAGCTCTTTGGATATTTGATGACAAGGGGTAGTGTCCACCTCTAGATTACGCCTTCCAAGTTCCCTCTGTCTTTCCTTGTAAGGCATAATTTAAAGTTCTTCACCATACGTGTCATTCTCCTCTTAAAGTTCCTTTTTCGAATTGAGTGTAATGCTCCAGCCCCAGGTAAAAAGGGACCAGCTAAGCCATTTATCACTATCCCCATTTAGTGATAAATAGCAAACAGGGGGCAGCATCAGGACAGGGAGGACAGATGAGCCCTGCTCGGTTGTTGCTAAGAGATTTTTCATTGCTTTTCCCATCCGTAGGAAAGGGCTAAGGATTTCAGAGAAAGCCTCATAAACAATTGAATGAGCTCAGGCACTCCGTTACTGCCTGACAGCCTCAGTGGCAGAGACCTAGATTGTTTCCCAGAGGAAAAAATAAATAGTGTAAAACTTTCAAGATGCGCCTGTCAAATGGCTGCTTGTCTGCTTTATGGTGAGAGCTCACGATGGATGGTTTGGGAACAGCCAAAACCTATAAACACAGAGCAGAAAAGTTCTCCATCTTTTGCTCATTTATTCCACGAACTTTCTCACTGCTGAGATGCCAAGGCCTAAATAAATACACAAGCTATACCATTGTTCCGCTCTGAGTCCCGGCTGGAATAGGAGACCTACATTCTTCATTAATGCTGTTCAGATTTACAGGATGAATGCTCTGCTTTGGTTACTGCACATGGTGCCCAGAAATCTAAGGAACAAAAAATCATATATGTGTGTGTCTCATGTGCGCATTCACATACACACACACACACACACACACACACACACACACACACACCATGTACATATCCTAAGCCTTCCGGATGTGGAGTTTGAAAACACGTGTTCAATATTACTCTGGCAAGAAAGCGTTCTTCATTTCTCACCTCCTTCTTTCCTTTCTCCCTGGAGTGAGTGAAGTATTTGCCAACATAGAGACTTGGTCTGCATAACAACGCAGAGATTCACCCAGGAGAGGACCTCAGTGTTACTGAGACCCAGGTAGGTGCTCCCACTCTGTAGAGGGAGGGAGCACAGAGAGAGAAGGGAGCCCCATGAGAGGATCTGGTGTCTGTTGTGTCAAAGGCTTGGCCTTTCTTCTGGCCCTAGGGAGGGAGTGTGTATCATCATTCTA
This sequence comes from Rhinopithecus roxellana, assembly GCF_007565055.1. NCBI lineage: Eukaryota > Metazoa > Chordata > Mammalia > Primates > Cercopithecidae > Rhinopithecus > Rhinopithecus roxellana. The sequence continues at coordinate 100,209,170 of NC_044565.1, forward strand.
GAGCAGCGATTTTCAAAATGTGGTTCCCCCAAGCATCCCAGACCTCCTGAATGAGAAACTCCAGAGGTAGGGCCCAGCAATCTGTATTTTAAGAAGTCTGGAGGTGATTCTGATGCAGGCTCATGCTAGAGTCTACCAGTACGACTTTCTTTCTAGCAATACACTCTACCTTTATACTCTTTCAAGTATTGTGTGCATATAATTTTATATTTGGAAAATAAGGAGAAAACTTTATATTTGTAACACAAACTGCAGGATATTTGGGGAAGATATGAAGAGAGGAGCAAATGGCATATTAAAATCTCAGAGATAGACTTTTGTGTTCACCAAAGTGGGGCAAGGGTCAAAAAAGATTTCAAAACACTGATTTAGAGAAAAGAAAAGTCTCTCTGAGGCAGGAGACTTAGGTCATGGGGGGGTTCATGCAGCAGGATGATGGGGTTCAGAACAGACTATCCCAAATATGGCACTTTGGCATTGGAGGAAGCAGCAGAAACAAGAAGGTCTCCCTGACCCTCTTCCTCCTAAAGCAGGCCATAAAAAATTCCTTGATCTTGTTTTGAAGTAGGTGATAAGACCCTTGCATGAGATGCCCATTCTATACCAACAAGAAAAGAATGTTCTTATCTCAGGGACACAGAGAAGATTTCGAACAGGCCTTGCTAAGTTCCCGCCAGTTTATTATCATTGGAATAGTAATAGTGTATTACCCGCTTTGTCCACGTCTGCACGACTGTTCACTCTTTATCAAACCTTAGCATAAAAACACACAGGTTTTCCTGTTTCTTTAGGTCTTCCTTTCTGAAGGCTCCCGTGTTATGTCAAACCTAGATATTAAATAAATGTGTATGCTTTTTTCTTGTTAATCTGTCTTTTACTATGGGTGCCTCAGCCATAAACTTGGTGATGGGTGAGGGAGAGAAATCTTTCCTCCCCAACAAGGGCCTGTGAGAGAAGATCAGGAGCTCACCATGCCCCATGAAGCCAGGGTTGGAACAGGCTTTTCTGAGAGTCTGTTAGTCTCCCAGCAGACCTCCTGAGAGAGTAGTGTGTGCATGTGGATGTGTGTATGCACCTGTGTGTGTGCAGGTGGGGGCTGGGCAGGAGGAGAACAGGTGGCCATGGGGAATATCTCTCTCACACCACCCCTACCACAAGCTCCCAGTATCTGGCTCTCAGCCTGTGGGAGAGCTGGTCTGCAATAAACCAGAGACTTTAGAATGTAAAGTAGGTTGATTTCTAGTTTCCAGGGACCCCCAAGGTCCTTCCTGTGTGGCCTCGTCATTTGCAGTGGGTCTCAAATTCAATAGAGCCCACCCCCCAGAGATTCTGATTACATTGGCTTGCTGTAGGGCCAAGAAATAGGCTTTTTTTTTTTTTTTTTTTTTTTTTTTTTTTTTTGAGACAGAGTCTCTCTCTGTCCCCCAGGCTGGAGTGCAGTGGTATGATCTTGGCTCACTGAAACCCTCTGCCTCCCGGGTTCAAGCAATTCTCCTGTCTCAGCCTCCTGAGTAGCTGGGGCTACAGGTTCACACCACCACACCCAGCTAATTTTTATATTTTTAGCAGAGATGGGGTTTCACCATATTGGCCAGGCCAGTCTCAGACTCCTGACCTCAGGTGATCCACCTGCCTCAGCCTCCCAAAGTGCTGGGATTACAGGTGTGAGACCCTGCACCCAGCCAAAATCTGCATTTTAAACAAGCCTCTTCCTTCCAAGTAATTCTAATACAGAAGCTTCATGGACTACAGCAAGGATATCAAGGCAGTTTTATTTTTGGTGATGGTGATGCTTGGGAGGAGGGGGGCGTGACACTGAGGAGCAGGGAAGGGAATATTCTTGGTCATTGGAGCCCCTGAAGGGCCTCTTCTTCCAAAGTCAACCAGTGACTAAGAAGCAGCAGTGAGGCACAAGGGCAGCCTCGTTGAGAAGTGTCCACTGGACAGGGAGAAGCATTAGTTTGGGCAGTAAATGTCAGGTAGCTAGTTGATACTGGGGACGCTTGCAGGTCATCTGGTCAACCTGGTTGTCAGAGGCATGCTACCTGTTCTTTCTAGAAGGGAGACCTCACAAGGCCACACAGCTGCTTCCACTGGTTGAGAAAGAAGCTTGGGAGAGTCTGTAGGGCAAACGCACCCAATGAACATCTACCATTAGGTAGGAAAGGCATTTAGGCAACATGGGTAGACAGCTCGGTGTAAAGGGGACCCATAAATCCTGCCAAGAGAGCCCCGTGGTGCCAGAGGTGTTCTGGACCCGTGCTATTCAGCGAGACAGCTACCAGTCACATGTGGCTCGTGAGCACTTAAAATGTGGCTATTGTGGAAGAGGAACTGGTTTTTAAACTTTATTTAATTTTAATTAATTTAAATTCAAGTTTAAATAGCCACATGTGGCTGTGACTGCGGTGTTGAGTAGCCAGCCCTAGTGAGAATCTCACATTACCAACCACATCCCAGTGCTGGGATGGAGGCAGCTCTAGGTGACACGGTTGCTCTGTCTAGTCCTGAGGGAGGTCTGGGTGCTTTGTAAGTCACAGGCCGGGGATCTGAGGCTTCCTGACTCCTTCCAGCCTCTTCACTGCTCTGGGAGGATGTCTCCGAGTTATTTCACAGCAGCACTCCTGCTGCAGGGCTGTCAGCCTTGCCCGGTTCAAGGTCAAGGGCCCCGTCTGTGACTTGAATACAAGCTCAGCTCTATAGCTCTGGAAGGATTACAGGGGAAAACCAGGGGCGAAGGGATCTCGTGTCCCTAACTTGGAGCATAGGCAAGCTTCACAATTGTCCCCTCATACTGGTCTCCCATTTTCCACTTAAAAGATAAGAAGGAAGATAAAACGCCGGGCGCGGTTGCTCACGCCTGTAATCCAAGTACTTTGGGAGTCCAAGGCAGGCAGATCACAAGGTCAGGAGATCGAGACCATCCTGGCTAACACGGTGAAACCCCGTCTCTACTAAAAATACAAAAAATTAGCCGGGTGTGGTGGCGGGCGCCTGTAGTCCCAGATACTCAGGAGGCTGAGGCAGGAGAATGGCGTGAACCCAGGAGGCGGAGCTTGCAGTGAGCCGAGATCACGCCACTGCACTCCAGCCTGGGCAACAGAGTGAGACTCCATCTCAAAAAAAAAAAAAAAAAAAAAAGGAAGATAAAACATATAACAAAAGAAAGCTATTCTAAATGAGGACATTTTTAAAAAGTAAGAGCACAGATACTGTCAACATTCAATTGTGGAAAAACATAGGAACCCTCAGCTAGCCAAACAGGGGTGCCCCAAATGGTCCAGCAGAATCCCTGGGAATACAAATCCCTCCCACAGGCACCAATAACCTTCAATTATTTTGACACATTCAGTACTTCTCTGCCAAGGTTGACAAAAGACATCCAATCTCAGCTTCTGCCCAGGCTGCCCTGGGCAAGGCTGAAGGCCCGAGGCACCGGCTCCAAGCTCCAGCCCGCCTGAGGCCAAGGCATCAATCAGGTGTAGGAGCAGATCTAGGGTAGGGGGCTGGGCTGGGCTGGGTGAGGGTCATGACTCAGCTGACTTCCTCGTGCTGGTGCTAACTCCAGCACCAGGAAGATCTGGAAGGGTAGGAGGAGACCAAACAGTGATGCAAACCTCAGGCTGGCTCCCTTGAAAGTGGGTCCCAGAGGGAGGAGAAGGCATGTGGCTGTTCTAAGCCCGAGTGCCCCCCTTACCCAGCCCTCCAGGCAGGACATGGTCAACCTAGGTCAGATTGTAGAGCATCCACAGGTGTCATGGAAAGATGTCTGCATTTCACCCTGTAGAAAATGGAATTTGCGAGAGTGTTAGGCAGATTTGTCAATGGCTGGCTTTTCAGGCGTCCTGAAGAGCTGTCTATGTCCTCCAGGGGCTGGTGGTCTGGATCTTCTTTGAACATTAGGAAAGACCTTGTCTCTGGGAAGACAATCTCCTATATGGGCCATGGGTTACATTTGAGGGAGAGCAAGAACAAATTGAGGCCTTGGGGAAAAGCAGGTTTCTGAGAAGGTAGTAACAAAGCTCGTTCCTCCCTCCCACTTCACACACCAGCCTGGCTGTCTAAAACAGAGAATGGTCACATCGGGCAGCTCTGAAGGTCAGAATGCTCTGGTTACTATGGTTCAGAATGATAACTGAGTGGCTATGGCCCTTAAGGTCAGAAGTAGAGCTTCTGATAGTCTAAGGATAAAGAGTGGCAGAAGAGCTATGAACAGAGGTGTCTCTGCCATGTAGCTTTGCAAAGGGTGGTGATAAGGGATGACAAAGATCTCAAGCCCAAGGATCCAGCAAGAGGCACTCCTGACATTCTGAACTCCCAGCGCCCGCCTCCTCCTTCCCTCTCCTAGAGAGGCTGGGTGCTGCCAGGTCAGCGTCTCCGGGTGTGACTCATGTCTCAGCCACCCTGCCTGGGACACTGGCAACCACCCCCGCCCTTGCAGGCCTGCTTGAGACATGACTGCTCACTCCTTTTATTTATTCCCTGTTCCTCAACCACCTCGCCTCAGCCCACCCCATGACTAATGGGCTCCCACCACCCACCCCGGGGCATGCTGAGAGGGCATCACCAGCACTGCAATTATCTGGATCATTCAGGCCCAAAGATTCTCTCCACCTCCAGCCCCCAGCACCAACTTTGTCCTGAAATTATCTGCATCACTCCAGCGATTCCAACGCATTGTCTACACATGACGTGAATCCACAGCCTCTGGTTTTATTTTTTATTTATTTTTTTTTTTTTGAGGCAGAGTCTCACTCTGTCGCCGGGGCTGGAGTGCAGTGGCCGGATCTCAGCTCACTGCAAGCTCCGCCTCCCGGGTTTACGCCATTCTCCTGCCTCAGCCTCCCGAGTAGCTGGGACTACAGGCGCCCGCCACTTCGCCCGGCTAGTTTTTTTTTTTTTTGTATTTTTAGTAGAGACGGGGTTTCACCGTGTTAGCCAGGATGGTCTCGATCTCCTGACCTCGTGATCCGCCCGTCTCGGCCTCCCAAAGTGCTGGGATTACAGGCTTGAGCCACCGCGCCCGGCCCAGCCTCTGGTTTTAAAGGCCAGTGCTGGGCTGGCCAGTGATTCCTTCACACTGGCCATGTCACCAACTTCTCATGCCTCAGAAACATGGTCATTTTAGAGCTAGCAGGATCTTAAAAATGACTTAAGCCAGTGATCCACACCAGAAGCACCAAGCATCTTTCAACATCCAGACATGTCCAGGCCACATCCCCAGAGATACCCCAGAACTAGCTCCAGATGTGTGTGTGTGCGTGCGTGTGTAAAGCACCTCTGTCCTCCTGGTTGGGAACCTCTGCTGTGAATCCCCCCAACCCGCCCATCTGACCCAGAGGGAGAAGTATCTTGCCCAAGGCTCAGGCTGATTAGTGGCAAAGCCAGGATTGGGTGTGCCTGCCTCCCTTCCATTGCACGCAGAAGGGCTTAACTCACTGGACAGGCATTCAAGTCTCCCGACCCCCTCAGGCTCGCCCATCATCTATGTTCCTGAGCTTTCCTCTCAGCCTTCTGGTTCTATCATTACTTCAGCATGAAATTTCCTCACCACCCTTCATGTCCTTTTCCTCCTGGAAGCATCTCCATCCATTCCCCATCTCCATCCATCCCCAGTTCCTAGCCTAACTCACAGGGAGCCTTTTTTTTTTTTTTTTTTTAAGACTGAGTCTTGCTCTGTTGCCCAGGCTGAAGTGCAGTGATGCGATCTCGGCTCACTGCAACCTCTGTCTCGTGGGTTCAAACGATTCTCCCTGTTCAACCTCCCAAGTATCTGGGATTATAGGCATGCACCATCAGGCCTGACTAATTTTTGTATTTTTAGTAGAGACGGGGGTCTCACCATGTTAGCCAGGCTGGTCTCGAACTCCTGACCTCAGGTGATCCACCCGCCTTGGCCTCCCAAAGTACTGGGATTACAGGCGTGAGCCACTGTGCCCAGCCCACTAAACCTTTTTTGTCCATGCCTGGGGCAAGTTGCATCTGCTTGACAGTTCAGTTCACCACAGCACTGTGACACTGACTCTAGGATTTTACAAGTTGTAAGTTTGTCTTTTTCTTTTGGAAGCTCTGGAAGGTCAGGGAGCCTTCCCCATCCTCTTGCCCACAGAGGTGCTAAGTGAATGTGGAGATGTGAGTTGATGTGACATTGTAATGTCCCACACCCAGAGGAAGGATGCTCACCTTTAGATGTTTCCTTTTGGATCTTTGCAATGTGGGCTCCCTTTACATATTAAACACTGACATTTTCCATTTGTGTAAACATTCACAATGAGACAGGCCTCCAGGCAGGCCGGCGAGGACCAGGGACTGGTAAGGGCTAGGGTCCAAAGGAGGAGGGAATCTCTGCACTGCAGGCTGACCAACACCATTTGGGAGCACTAAGAGGTAATAAGCAAGCACAACTGGTGTCACCCAGCAGACCAGGAAACATAAAAGCTGTGATTTTAGAAACATTAGGGAGCCAACCAGGAGCAAGCTCCTTCTTTCTGCTAGTTTCATCTGCAAGAACACAGGCTGGAGACAAGTGAGGTTGCCAAGCATGGATACCTAGGAGGGTGGATACCAGCTTGCGGGCTCCTGCCAACTCCTGCACACTTGAAAGGGCACTGCCAGTCCAGTGTGCTGCCCAGCTGGGAGGGCAGGACTAGCCATCTGCCTACCCTCGAGGGGTGCAGGCATCTCTCTGTTGGTGGCAAAGGAGGGTTCAGCCCAGAAACCAGCCCTGACAAGGACTCTGTCCTCAGAAGTGCTTGTCCAGGAGAGTAGGTGAGGAGGTGGCTGGCCTCTGTGGCAGCTGCGGGCAACTCAGTGGTGTGGGGTGGGCAGCTCCCTGCAGGGAGTTGCAATCCAAAGCAAAGCAGTCGTGACTGACAGTTCAGGGCAGTCCCAGGTAAACGTGGGTTGGCAGCAGCTGTGTGCTCAAGACCATATCTCTCTTCCACTCTCTGTGCTGCTATGGTCACCAGGACTTCACTTACCTTAAAACTTGCCCTCTGCCTACAATGTCAGGCTCTTTTCTCCCTCCCTTGCTTCACCTCCTGGCATTTCCTTGCCTCCCCCACCTTCATGCCTATTGTCTTCTCCTCTTCCCCAGTGAATGCCTTCCAGTCCACTACACAAGCCTCTCTGGGGCTCAGTGCTTTTGCTTTTATTGTTTCCTCTACAGTAAACAGCACCCTTTCCCTGATACCTGGCGAACTCCTAGGCATGCCTCAAGACCCAGCTTAAATGTTACTTTCCTGGTAAAATGCTACCAGACGCCATGAGAATGGGTTCCTCCATCTGTGCACTTGGCCTTGCTGTTTTATGGTGCTTATTGCATTGTTTGGTGACTCTTTGTTTACATGTCTCCTTTTTGTTCTCCTTTAGATAATGAGGTCTTGAAGATGTATTTGCCTAAATCTACCATGGAACATAGTGTCTAGTACACAGAAGCTGTCAATAAATATTTGTTGAATGAATGAACGAATGAATACAAATTCCTTCACCCTCTACTTCCTGCTTCATAACCCTTAATGCTGTCTTCTCACCTGGAGACAAAATCTGTTCAGTTCACCACAGCATTCTACATGTTGTCTGTATACATCATAATTACCCCCATGTTTGGCATTATGGAGAAATGCAAAAATGTAAAAGAAAGTGTCTCCACCCTGAGTTCCAAACAGTAAGCAAGGCAAGAACTCGGATGAAACCACGAAGGAGGCAGTGGGGAGCACAGTGGCGTTCTGGATGAAGGGAGCTTTGCCTCCAGCAGGGAGAATCCAGGACTGTCTCCTGGGCATCAGGTCATATTTGAGTCAGCTCTGAAGACTGGGTAGATTTTTTTTTTTTTTTTTTTTTGAGATGGAGTCTTGCTCTCGTTGCCCAGGCTGGAGTGCAGTGGCGCGATCTCAGCTCTCTGCAACCTCCGCCTCCTGGGTTCAAGTGATTCTCCCTGCCTCAGCCTCCCCAAGTAGCTGGGATTACAGGCATGCACTGCTACGTCCAGCTAATTTTTGTATTTTTAGCAGAGACGGGGTTTCACCATGTTGGCCAAGATGTTCTCGGTCTCCTGACCTTGTGATCCACCCGCCTCAGCCTCCCAAAGTGCTGGGATTACAGGTGCTCCTGCGCCGGTGGCTCACCACCACGCCCGGCCACGTGGGTAGATTTTTATAGACATCGGAGTAGGGGCAATGAGGGTATGGAAAAAGGGCTTTACTGGTCCCAAAGGCAAACATGTTCAGGATATGTTCAGAATGTGGCTGGAGCAAAGGCCACATGGAGGGGAACAGCAGAAGGTGAAGGTAGACAGGGCTTGTCCAAGGACAGCCAGGGTGTGGCTCTTGTCAGCAGGGTGGGTTCCAAAAGGTCTCCCTCAGAGCCAGGCAGCCACACTGCCTCTGAGGAGGCACTGAAAGGGAGAGGCCTGCAAACTCACTCCAGCTGTCACAGCCCATGCAAGGGGTGAAGGAAGTGGAGCAGCATGGGCCAGTTATGAAAACAGGGAATGTTTTAGAGTTTTCTTACCTCTCTACATTTCCTAAATCCCATACCTAGTAGGGACTTGGTCCAAGGGTGCCTCTTAATCCACCAGCCTCCAGTAAGATAACTTATAGAGCTTCTCCCACCTTCTCTCCCCTCAGTAGGTTGGGGCCTATGAATCTCTCAACCATGGGACAGGTAAATATTTCTTAGGCACCATCTACCTGAAAGACAGCAAGGGAAGAATGGTGGGAGATACGCGAGAATAGAGGCCACAGACCTCTAGTGATTAACCACATACGGCATGAAACACCCACAGAACAAAGCCAGGCCAGGGGTGGCAAGTGTTAGGTGAATACAGGGAGTGACTGATCTACCCTTTTTAGGGTGACTATATTAATTATTGTTCAAACTTGGTAAGGCACAGTGGCTCATGCCTGTAGTCCTACCACTTTGGGAGGCTAAGGTAGCTGTGAGCTCAAGACTAGCCTGGGCAACACAGTGAAACCCCGTCTCCACAAAACAAAACAAAATATTGCTCAAACTGGAAAAGTGAAAGAGGGAACAATTAATAAATATGCTGGCACATAGGCATGAACAGGGGCTGTGCCTGCCATCCAGGATGGAGTCATCCTATCCATAAGACTCTTATGATTCCAACATTTCCATCCCCAGACCAGTCTTGGCCCTGGGATCCAGATTCAGATACAACTGCCTGCTGAGTATTCCATTTAAATGTCTTATAGGCCACTCAACTTCCATGCATCAAAAACTGAAGTCAGCGCCTCCTTCACTCCCCACTCCCTCCCCACTGGCTTCTCCTCTGTATTGCCCATCTGGAGAAACAGCACTGGCCTCTAGTCATGTGTTCCTGGCCAGACCCTGGGAGTTGTCCTGAATCCTCCCCACCTCACTACACCCAGGCAGTCACTCCAAGAGCTACTCATTCTACGTCCTTCTGGCCCCTCTCACCGGTTCAGGCCTTCTTGTCTTTGTCCTGGACCATAGCTGGTCTTCCCTTCCTATCCCTCCCTCAGGACCTGGAAAGTCCCTCTTCATCATGGTAGCAGAGAGATCTTTAAAATGCACACAACTGGACGGGCGTGGTGGCTCACACACACCTGTAATCCTAGCACTTTGGGAGGCTGAGGTGGGCAGATCACTTGAGGCCAGGAGTTCAAGACCAGCCTGGCCAACATGCTGAAACCCCAACTCTACTAAAAATACAAAAATTAGCTGGACATGGTTACGTTTACCTGTGATCCCAGCTGCTCGGGAGGCTGAAGCATGAGAATTGCTTGAACCTCCAGAGGCAGAGGTTGCAGTGAGCCAAGATCACGCCTCTGCACTCCAGCCTGGGTGATAGAGCAAGACTCTGTATCAAAATAAAATAAAATAAAATAAAATGCACAAAACTGCTCATGTTACTCCTCTCAGTGGCTCCCTGTATTATTAGTCTGTTCTTGCACTGCTATAAAGAAATACCTGAGACTGGGTAATTTACAGAGGTTTAATTGGTTCACAATTCCATAAGCTGTACAGGAAACATGGCAGCATCTGCTGGGATTCTGGGGAGGCCTCAGGAAACACACAATCATGGCAGAAGGGGAAGGGGAAGCCAGCAGTTCACATGGCCAGAGCGAGAGGAAGAGAGGGGGGCGGGGAGGTGCCACATACTTTTAAACAACCAGATCTCACAAGAACTCACCATTATAAGAACAGCACCAAGCGGACAGTGCTAACCCCTTTATCAGAACTCTGCCCCCATGATCCAATCACCTCCCACAAGGTCCCACCTCCAATGCTGGGGATTATAACTCAACATGAGATTTGGTGGAGACACAGATCTAAACCAGATCACTCCCCTTACACTTTGTGACTTTTGGGTTGTCGCCGAGACTTTTGGGAATCTCCCTAGTTCCAGGATCATCTCCACCTTCCCTCCCACACCCTGCTGATCAGATCTATAACCTCCTTGAAGTTCTGTGCTGCCCACCCTCTGAGCCTTTGCTTACACTGACTGCTTTCTGCCTGTGACGTCCGTCTGCTCCTGGTTCCCCTCCAGCCACCCACTGGACCTCAGATAGTGCCCACTGTATGACCCATCTTGCCCTTTAAGGACTGGCTTTTCTGCCACTCCAGCCATTCATTTATTCAGCACAGTGTTAGGTGATGAGGGGTGACACACATAGAACCACATGGAGACAGCACATGTGGCAAAATGATCCTAGTCAATCCATCTAGGTGAAAGAAATTTGGGTGTTGATTGTAAAGGTACACCATTCTTGCAACTTTTCTGTGGGTTTTAAGTTTTGCAAAATAGAAAATCAAGTAAAAAAATGAATAGACTCCAATTACAAAAAGGGTAAAAGATCTGAATAGATATTTCTCAAAGGAAGACATACAAATGGCCAAAAGGTACAGGAAAAATTGCTGGACATCACTAATCATTGGGGAAATTCATATCAAAATCACAGTGAGGTATTATCTCTCACTTGTTAAAATGGTGTTATCAAAAAACAAAAGACAGCAAATGATGATGCAAATGTGGAGAAAGGGGAACCCTCCTATGCTGTTGGTGGGAATGTAAATTAGTAGAGCCATTATGGAAAACAGTATGGAGGTTTCTCAAAAAATTAAAAATAGAACTACCATATGATCCAGCAATCCCACTACTGGATATATTATCCAAAGGAAAGGAAGTCAGTGTGTCAAAGAGATATGTGTGCTCCCAAGTTCATTGCAGCTCTACTCACAATAGCCAAGACATGGAATCAACCTAAGTGTCCATCAATGGACAAATGGATAAAGAAAATGTGATACATATACACAATGAAATACTCTTCAGCCTTAGAAAAGAAAGAAATCCTGTCATTCATGGCAACAACGATGAACCTAGAGGGCATTATGTTAAGTGAAATAAGCCCTGCCCAGAAAGACACATATCACATGATCTCACTCATATTTGGAATCTAAAGAAGTTGATTTCATAGAAGTAGAGAGTAGAATAGTGATCATTAGAAGTTTGGGAGGAGATGAGGGAGGCAGGGGCAGGGAAAAGTTGGTCAGTGAGTACAAAGTCACAGTTAGAGAGAAGGGACAGGCTCACATCTAATAACATACTGAATGGGGAAAAACTGAAAACTTTTCTTCTAAGATCTGGAACATGATAAGGACGCCCACTTTCACCACTGTTATTCAACATAGTACCTGGAAGTCCTAGCTAGAGCAATCAGACAAGAGAAAGAAATAAAGGGCATCCAAACCGGAAAGGAAGAAGCCAAACTATCCTTGTTTGCAGATGACAGGATCTTATATTTGGAAAAACCTAAAGACTCTGCCAAAAAACTATTAAAACTTGTGAACAAATTAAGTAAAGTTGCAGGATACAAAATCAACATACAAAAATCACTGGCATTTCTATATGCCAACAGTAAACAATCTGAAAAAGAAATGAAAAAAGTAATTCCATTAAAAGGGCCACAAATAAAATGAAATAGCTAGGAATTCACCAAAGAAGTGAAAAATCTCTACAATGAAAACTATAAAACACTGATGAAAGAAATTGAAAAGAACACCAAAAATGGAAAGATATTCCATGTTCATGAATTGAAAGAATCAATATTGTTAAAATGTCCATACTACCCAAAGCAATCTACAGATTCAATGCAATCCCTATCAAAATACTGACATTCTTCACAGAAAAAGAAAGAAAAAAAAAATACACAAAAGACCCAGAATAGCCAAAGTTATCTTAAGCAAAAAGCAAAAACAAAAACAAATCCAAAAATCTGGAGGAATCACGTTACCTCACTTTAAAGTATACGACAGACTTTGTTAACCAGCATGGTACTGGCATAAAAACAAACATATAGACCAATGAAACAGAATAGAGAACCCAGAAATAAATCCACACACCGACAGTGAACTCATTTTCAACAAAGGTGCCAAGAACATATATTGGGGAAAAGACAGTCTCTTCAATAAATGATGCTGGGAAAACTGAATATCCAAATGCAGAAGACTGAAACTCAACCCCAATCTCTTGCCATATACAAAAATTAAATCAAAATGAATTAAAGACTTAAATCTAAGACATCAAACTATTAAACTACTACAAGAAAACATTGGGGAAGCTCTCCAGGACATTGGTCTGGGCAAAAATTTCTTGAGTAATACCCCACAAGCATATGCAACCAAATCAGAAATGGACAAATGGGATTACATCAAGTTAAAAAGCTTCTGCATAGTGAAGGAAACAATCAACAAAGTGAAGAGACAACCCACAGAATGGGGGAAAATATTTGCAAACTACTCATCTGACAAGGTATTAGTTACCAGAATATATAAGGAGATTAAACAACTTTATAGGAAAAAAAACTAATTTAATCTGGCTAAAAAATGAGCAAAAGATTTGAATAGACATTTCTCAAAAGAAGACATACAATGGCAAATAGGCACATGAAAAGGTGCTTCCCATCATTGATCATCAGAGAAATGCAAATCAAAGCTACAGTGAGGCTGCGCTCAGTGGCTCACATCTGTAATCCCAGCAGTTTGGGAGGCTGAGACAGACAGATCACTTGAGGTCAGGAGTTCAAGACCAGCCTGACCAACATGGTGAAACCCTGTCTCTACTAAAAATACAAAAATTAGCTGGGCATGGTGGTGCACCTATAATCCCAGCTACTCAGGAGGCTGAGGCAGGAGAATTATTGAACCCAGGAGGTGGAGGTTGCAGTGAGCTGAGATTGTGCCACTGTACTCCAGCCTGGGCAACAGAGTGAGACTCTATCTCAAAACAAAATGGAAAAAACTACAATGACATATCATCTCACCCCAGTTAAAATGGCTTTCATCCAAAGACAGGCAGTAATACGTGCTGGAGAGGATGTGGAGAAAAGGGAACCCTCATGCACTGTTGGTGGAAATGTAAATTAGTATGACCACTATGGAGAACAGTTTGGAGGTTCTCCCAAAAACTAAAAATAGAGTTACCCTACAATCCAGCAATCCCACTGCTGGGTATATACCCAATAAAAAGGAAATCAGTATATCAAAGAGATATCTGCTCTCCCATATTTGTTGCTGCACTGTTCACAAGAGCCAAGATTTGGAAGCACCCTTGGTGTCCATCAACAGATGAATAGATAAAGAAAATGTGCTACATATACACAATAGAGTACTATTCAGTCATAAAAAAGAATTAATCCTGTTGTTTGCAACAACATGCATGGAACTAGAGATCATTATGGTAAGTGAAATAAGCCAAGTACAGGGAAAAAAAAAAAAGCATTGCATGTTCTCACTCATTTGTGAGATCTAAAAATCAAAACAATTGAACTCACTGATACAGAGAAGGGAAGGACGGTTACTAGAGGCTGGGAAGGCTAGTGGAGGGGATATAGGGGATAGACCGGTATGATTAACGGGTACAGAAAAAAATAGAATGAATAAGTCCTAGTAATTGATAGGAAAACAGTGTGACTACAGTCAATAATAATTTAATTGTACATTTAGAAATAATTAAAAGAGTATAATTGGATTGTATGTAACACAAAGCATAAATGCTTGAGTTGATGGATACCCCATTTCCCATGATACAATTACAATGCATTGCATGTCTGTATCAAAATATCTTATGTACCCCATAAATATATACAGTATTATATACCCACAAAAATTAAAAATTTAAAAATTTAAACAACTAATTAAATAGAAGAAATAAGTTCTGGTGTTCCATTGCACAGTAGGGTGACTATGGTTAACAATATTGTATTGTCTATTTCAAAATAGCTAGAAGAAAGGATCTCAAATGTTCGTACCACAAAGAAATGATAAATGTATGAAGAAAAGGATATGCTAATTACCCTGATTTGAATTTTATACAATGTATACATGTATTAGAACATCACATTGTACCCCATAAATAAGTACAATTATTGTATGTCAATGAAAATAAAATAAAATTTTAAAATGTTTAAATGAGTCCAGCAGCAGTGGCTCTTGTCTGTAATCCCAGCACTTTGGGAGGCTGAGGAGGGTAGATCAGAATTCGAGACCAGCCAGACCAACATGGCGAAACCCCATCTCTACTAAAAATACAGAAAATTAGCTGGGAGTGGTGGCAGGCACTTGTAATCCCAGTTACTTGGGAGGCTGAAGCAGGAGAATCGTTTGAACCCAGGAGACAGAGGTTGCAGTGAGCCAAGATCGAGCCACTGCACTCCAGCCTGGGTGACAGAGCAAGACTCTGTCTCAGGGAAAAAAAAGAAAAAAGGTTTAAATAAATAGAATATGGGTCTGCACAGAAATTAATTCAAACGTTAAGTTTATTGGAACTGATTGAGAGACCAGTATCCACTGAAATTCAGGGCCAGGGTTTGCTGTTACAGCTCCACACTTAACAGTAAATTTGCTGTAGTATTTAAATTTATTTATAAATTTAAACATGTATGTATTTGTTTTCTTTTCCTTTCCTTTTTAAAAAAATTTCTCCCACTTGAAGAGCTGATATACATGTTTAATTTGGAAGAAAAGTTAGGATAAAAAAAACATAAGTAGATAAAAGAAATACAAAATGGATTATACTACACACAGTTTTTGTTACTCCACAATATATTATAAACACCTTTTCACGTTAATAAATACGTTGGTATCGTAATAGCTGCATTACTTTCCATGGAATAGATCCTGCATGATTTATGTAACTCCAAGATTTTTTTCCCCTATACACACAAAAACAAGCTCCAAGGCCGGGCGCGGTGGCTCAAGCCTGTAATCCCAGCACTTTGGGAGGCCGAGATGGGTGGATCACGAGGTCAGGAGATCGAGACCATCCTGGCTAACACGGTGAAACCCCGTCTCTACTAAGAAATACAAAAAATTAGCCCGGCGAGGTGGCGGGCGCCTGTGGTCCCAGCTACTCGGGAGGCTGAGGCAGGAGAATGGCGTGAACCCGGGAGGCGGAGCTTGCAGTGAGCTAAGATCGGGCCACTGCACTCCAGCCTGGGCAACAGAGCGAGACTCCGTCTCATAAAAAACACAAACAAACAAAAAGAAAACAAGCTCCAGTTCCCTGATTCTGGCACCTTCCATGAGTCTAGCCCAAAAAGAAAAGTCAACGCCAATGCTGGCTTTTTGTTAAGAAAGGTGACATGTTGTTATTTGGACTTCAAAGGAAAAAAATGAAAACTGACAGGTTGGAATTAATTGAGAAAAGCACCTCATCTCAAATGCCATGAGCATTTCAATAGATGGAGCCCAGTCTGCTCAGCAGTGCTGCCCTAGGAGGCCAACGGAGTTTCAGGCCACTCCTGGGCCACTAGCAAGATGGCAAGGAGCTAAAAATAGACCCAGAACTGAGCACTGAGACATTCCTGAATTCATAGGCATAAATACTGCCCCAGAAGGACTCGCCTCTCCAACAGTTTCCAACCATGGCACGTCACACTGCCTAAAATTCTCAAGGATTATGATTTTGTAAAAGGCTTCTGTCGGGAAGTAGGCAGCTCTCTTGGGAGGAGGGCAGAGTGACTCTCCCATCAGGACAGAGTGGAGACAGCTGTAGCTTTGGAGTCAAATGGACTGGGGCTCGTTCCAGCTCTGCTCATCACCAGCTGTGTGACCTTGGGTCAATTCCTCAACCTCTCTGAGCTGCTGTATTTTCATCTGTAACAAGGAGATAACAGGCCACTTCCCAGAGTTATTGTGAGGATAAAATGGAATGTTGCCTGGAGCAGGGTATGGGAGGTGAACAAATGGGGTGTATTACTATTACTGAGGACTTGAATTTGTTTCTCAGATTAGCCAGATGTGGTTTTGGGACAGCTGCGTTTTCACGGGGTTGGTGGTGTGCATGAGAGCTGTGCGGCAGAGCCCCAAGCATGACGCATGGAAAAGGTGGACAGGTCTGTACATCCAGGACCAACCAGGGCATTTAGGGTAGGATGAAGACGTGCTGGCATGTATCGGGATACCTCATTCATTGCCATAGCCTCAGCATTCACAGATGTAACATTCATAGAGTCAGATATTCTCTAGTCAACTCTGAAGGTCTGTGAACCTTTTATTTAAAGGTTTGTGACCTTTACTAATAACCTGCTGTTTTGCTGAGACATTAATCTGAAGCACATCAACTGTGAGTGAGACAGTGCGTCTTATAGATTTCCCAGGGGTGGCCCCTAATGTGGCTTTGCAGAAGACATATTGAAAGCCTGGATTAGGGTTCAGGTCTATTAACCACCCTGACCCCAGAGGCCTGATCTCTGCCCAAGATCCCAGCAGGGCTCAACACACAGGTCCCCCTTGTCCTGATGGTGACTAGGTTCCACTGAGGGCTTTTCAGGACTGGAGTGACTGATGATGTGTTGGACGATCACCTGACTATGCACAGACAACATAAATCCTGTTTAAATGGGTGCTGTGGAGCGAAGCTGCTTTCACCTCTGTATTAGTTTTCTAGGGCTGCTGTAACAAAGCACCACAACGGGGTGGCTTAGAACAACAAAAATATATCATCTCCCAGTTCTGGAGGCTAGAAATCTGAAGTCACCATGTTGACAGGGCCATGCTCCCTCAGAAACCTGTAGGGGAGAATCCTTCCTTGCCTCTCTGGCTTCTGGTGCCTTTGGCATTCCTTGGCTTATAGAGAGATGTGTTGCTGCCATCTCTGCCTCCACTGTCAAATGGCTGTCTTTAGCCTGCACGACTCTGACCTCTTCTTTTATTTTATTTTGTTTTATTATTTATTTATTTATTTATTTATTTATTTATTTATTTATTGAGACAGAGTCTCGCTCTGTTGCCCAGGCTGGAGTGCAATGGCACGATCTTGGCTCACTGCAACCTCCACCCCCCAGGTTCAAGCGATTCTCCTGCCTCAGCCTCCTGAGTAGCTGGGATTACAGGCATGCACCACCATGCCTGGGTAATTTTTACATTTTTAGTAGAGATGGGGTTTCGCCATGGTGGCCAGGCTGGTCTCAAAACTCCTGACCTCAGGTGATCCACCCAGGCCTCCCAAAATGCTGGGATTACAGCCATGAGCCATCATGCCCAGCCTGACCTCTTCTTTTAAAAATACCAGTCACATTAGGCTGGGCACAGTAGCTCACATCTGTAATCCCAGCACTTTGGGAGGCCAAGGTGGAGGACCGCTTGAGCCAGGAATTTGAGACCAGCCTGGACAACATAGCAAGACCCCATCTCTAAAAAAATTTTTAAAAATTAGCCAGTCGTCATGGTATGTCACAACAGTCTCAGCTACTCAGGAGGCTGAGATGGGAGGATCCCTTGAGCCCAGGAGTTCAAGGCTGCAGTGAGCTATGACCACACTACTACACTCCAGCCTGGGTGACAGGGTGAGACCATGCCAAAAAAAAAAAAAAAAGACACCACTCATATTAAATTAGGGACCGTTCCTACTCCAGTGTGACCTCATCTTAACTAATTACATCCACGACAATGCTATTTCCAAGTGAGGTCACATTCTGAGGTACCAGGGGTTAGGACTTCAACATACCTTTTTGGAGGGAGATACAACTGAATCCATAAAAGCCTCTGAACTCATTTTGAGGCAAGCATTCTCTCTTCATGCCTGGGCTAAGATGAGAGAAACATCAGACATTCTCTCCACAGCCATAAGGAGAACTCCTAAGAGAACCTGGGCCCACCTCTTTTCTGTGCCCTCCAGCCTGTCTGAGGATGCATCAGAGGTGGGGGAAGGAAACGGGCCCAGGGAGACCCATGCGGATGGGCACCTCGCTCTCCCTACTCGGTCCATCCTCATGACTCTAGTCTTTATTATGCTACGTAGGGCACTCAGGGTGCTGGGATCCCAAAGTCTTCCCTATAAAACATTCAGTGAAGAAACAGAAAGAACAGAGGGAAGCCACTCCTCCATGAACACCCCTCCTGGTTCAGATTGCAACAGCCCAGGCTATTTGGCCAGAGGAATAGCTTGAAGGGGACACAGCCCTACCTTCTTGCCCCATTTTGGGACTTCAGCTAGCTCTGGTGGTCTGCCAGGAGGAGAGGCAGGCAGGGACTTCCTGATCCAATTGTTCAGGTATGTTAGAAAGGGAAAAGTGATGACAAAGCTCTTCGCGCATTTCTTAATACATTTTAAAGTCCTCAACAAAACAAACGTCAGAGCCTGAATTGGCTCCCAGATGCTGGCCAAGGAACAAACCGGTTGGACAGTGTCCGGAGTCAGAGAGAGGACAGGCCAGGAGCAGGGTGAGTAAAGAGACTGCCCCTCACCTGGCACTAGGCAGCTTCTTAACGAGGTGCCTCTGGAACCTGGAGCTCCTGGAGCCCCCAGGCAGGGCAGGAGGGAGGGGCTTCTCTGCAAGAGCACTCTCTCCTCACCCAGCTGGTGCTTCCCTTCCCTTCCCCAGAAGCAGCACCGGGACACAGGCCTGTCAGCAAATTTTCCCTGGCACAGCTTGGGCCTCAGGCAAATTGGCACCCACTGAGATAGAGAAGGACAAGCACTGAAGCCTAGCCCCAACTCTCGCACCGGCTTAGGAAGACAGCCAGTCTTGAAGTCACCTCCAGGGAGGCCATCGGCTCCAAGGCCAAAGAATGTGGCCTGTTGGGAGTAGAATTGAGGGGGGCTTTGCCTAACCCTCCCATCAGAGGTGTTTGGGAGGCAGTGGGTCACTCCCTCCTGGTGGAGGTGGCCTCCCACGACTTCTCCCCATCACTTGGCTCCCCAGCACAGCCCTTGCTTTCCCTCTGCCATTGGACACCCAGTGCAGATGCTGAGCAGACAGCTCAGTATTGAGTCTGCCGGCAGGGCTGCCAATGTAAACTCAGGACTTGGGGATAAGATTTATAGACCAAGAGGGGTTGGCCTTAGATAGAAAATGGAGACTGGGGTGAGGTGCAGTGGGCCCTGGTGGTATTGGTGAGAGACTGGAGAAGGAGTCTCCTCTAATGGTTTCTATTTTCTCCATGAAAAACAAGGCACCTGCAAGGGGCTGGAATGGAGAGGGAAAGTGGATGTGGGGGCTGGGTGGGAAGCTGTGCAAGACAGGGAATTTCCTCAGGAGGCATGCAAGGCAAAAACTGCCCCATGGTGTTGCCTGCACATTTGAGGCTTAGGGTAATAAACATTAAGTGAATTGGCCCAAATATAAGATTCTCTCTAGCAATGTTGGGCCTCTCAGGCACAGAATGGAAGAGACAAGGGCTTGTCAGAGTGGGAGGGAGGGAAACAAGTTGAGGGTGTTTGCAACAAAGTTATGACAAAGACGGATCGTGAACTCTAAGCCAGGGGGATGGTAGGGTCAGTATGATGTGACCCTGTGCCTGGGCCTTTGGCAAGACTTCCGGGACAGCCAAGTGTTATCTGCGCTATCCAGGTGCAATAAGCCAGCCCTCCCCCTTGGCACTGGCAAACCCACATTGCTTGCCCCGCTCTCAAGTGGGGAGGGCACAGGCAAAATCAGGCAACCACGTGCCTTGATCAGATGGAAGACTTTTACAAGTAATTTGTGACTAATAATAAAAAAATTGAAACTTGGGAATCATTTTCTTTGACTGAGTCTGTTGAAGGTTATCTCTGTCATGTTACTTTATCTCACTTATGTCCAGCTAAGCTGTCTTGAATAGAGGAGAAATGACAAGTTATGGCCAGCACAAGAGTATTGTGTAAAATCTGCAGTGCTGCTTTTCATGGACAGTCCCTAGTGAGTGATGCCTAAGTAGCTCTAGAAATATTTGTCCACATGAATGACAATGCTGTAGGGGTCTTTGTGCCCAGTAAATGGCTCACATCTGCGGCCCCATCTAACGAGCATTATGGAACAGAGTCAGGGCTACACAAGTTCATATTCGGAAGTTGCCATGGAGACTCCTGGCCACCCACCACCCTCTCTTTTACTCTTCTTCCAAAGTAGCAGGTGTGGCCTACCAGGCTGCCCAGCTACTGGGTGTTTCCTAGCCTCCTTGTGTGGAGCCCTGTGACTATGTTTTAAGAAACAGTGAAGTGGTAGAAGCGATGTGTGCCACTTCCAGGCCAATGTCTTAAGGCACAGTGTGTTTCCTCTACATTCTCTTTCAATTTCCCACAAACTGGAGCACAGAGGGGCCTGCAACCTGGCTTCAACCTGGGACAAAGTTGAAGGGATAATAAAGAACAAGATGGAAGAAAACTTGGGTCCCTCAATGACTAAGGGCAGCAAAGCTACCTGCCAACCAGTAAAGCTTACCTTGACTGTATCTTAGATCAGTTGACTTGGAACAGACTCCCCAAGAGGTTTGTTGGGGAAAGCTCTCAGGAGCAGCACCTGTAAGTGGCAGGGCAGGAGAAACTGAACCACAGTGAAGTTGGGCAAGAGCCCTGCACTGATCCAGTGGGGAGTTCTAGATCTGGGATGGCCCTTCCAAGGTGTCCTAGGCTGAGGCAAGGGGATGGAAAATGTTTACGCCATACCTATTAGTCCTTTTTGGATGAAGGCTGCTCCCAAAAGGGGCACAACTTGGGTGAGGCAGTCCCCTTTATCCAAGGGCAATTCCCAGAGAGGGACTAAGCTAAGAGGCCTCAACAACCAATGTGCCCAGCAGCTGGGGAAATGGATGAAGAAAGGGTTTGGGTGGTGCACCGCAACATCCACTGCAGACTGTCACCTAAGGGAGAAACTTTGGTCTTCTTGTATTTTTTAGTAGAGACGGGGTTTCACCGTGTTAGCCCGGATGGTCTCGATCTCCTGACCTCGTGATCCGCCCGTCTCGGCCTCCCAAAGTGCTGGGATTACAGGCTTGAGCCACCGCGCCCGGCCAGCTTTGGTCTTCTTTAAGCCACTGATTTATTGTAGGGTCTCTTTATTACAGCAGCTTCCCCCACTCCCATCTACTAAACCTCTCTGCTAGTTACAGGTACATATCCTGACCTCAACAGAGAGAAACTCCTTGAGATGGGCACTAACTCAAGTGGTTTGCAAAGTGTGGTCCCCTGATTAGCAGGGTTAGCATCACCTGGGAAATTGTGTAAGTTGTAAATTTGACCCTTCCCTTTGAACCTACTGAGTCAGAAATTCTGGGGCTGGGGCCCAGCAATGTATGTTTCAACAAGCTCCCTGACAGAACACAAGATTGAGAACCACTGCCTAGGTTTTCTCCTTTCTAGACTCAGAGCACCACCCACTGTACAGGGCACATGGTGGCCTTGAGGGTGGTTTGGAACAGCCTCTCCTTGGAGCTGTGCATTAGGAGGCTCAGAGTCTGATGATGTTTCATCTGCTGTCTGGATCCCATTCTTCCCTTCTGATACTATCAGCACCCTCCTCTCCTCTGCCTTGGAGGAGTATAGGGCCATGAGATCCTCACTGCTTTGGGGCCAAGCAGACCTGGCTTCCAGTCCCAGCTGTGTCTACTCCCAGCTGACTGATCTTAGATAATTTGCTGTCTGTGCCTCAGTTTCCTCATTTATACAATGAGGATAACCCCAACTCTACATAGTTATTGTGAGACCAACATGAGAAAATATACCTTTGTGTCTAATCCTGCCTGGCCCCCAGCAGCACTCCATTACCATAGCTAGCTCTGTCCTTCAATATCCTTCAGAGCTCACCTGTTTATTCCAATACAAATTTCCAAGAATAGGTCTGGGACTCATTCACACTGCAAGGTAAATCACCAGAAACTCAAAGTACTGTGACCCTCCCAGGGGAATTTGCATTTTAAACACAGCCCAAGGATCAGATTAGAACTATATATATTTTTAAGTTGGGTGGTGGGGAGAGGAGGCTTCCTTCCTAGCCCCTGAAATTACACTGCACATCAGGCTCTCTCCCAGTCTGGACTCAAGGCCTTTGACCTTGAGAAGGCCTCATTCTAAAGTGCCCCTTTCAACAGAAAGCTGAGCACACCACCTGGGTTTCAGCTGGTGGTGTTTACAGCTGTCAGATGAGCCTTGGGGGGCTGGGGGGCTCCCATTTCTACAGGGGTGGAGGAGGTGACACTTCTCTGTATTTGTTTCTTTCATCTGAAAGTGGAAAGTAATCTCTGAGACGTTTCACAGCCCAGATCTCAGGGTTCTCCAAGTTCAGCCTGATTCAGACAGAGAAAGGGAAGAATTTTAAGGACACTAGTGTAATCCGCCTGCCCCAAAAGATTATCCCTAACATGCTAGTTGAGGGCTGATGGTCTTCAATTTGGGAACAACACCTTCCATTCTGCATTGGGAGTGCAGACACCCACAGGAGAAGGGGCAAGTGACTTCTACTGACATCAGAGATGAAGTTACTGACTGACAGCAGGCCTTTCCTGAGAGTGGGTTCTGGTAGGTGGGAGCTCTGGGCAGCTGAAGAGGGAGAGGGCCCAGCTCAAATCAGTCACAAATTTGAGTTCACTGATCATGTCTCAGCACCCAGTGCTATGTTGGTGTTTCATCCCAATTTTCACTTTTCTATGAGATCTCCATTAATTCCATAAGCCAGCTCTCTATATTCTGTGTTAGTGGCCAGTTACAGGAGGGATCCATCATAACCACCCAGATGGAATTCCCATACCCACAGACAGTCCACCCTCAATAGCACTGCTCGGAGATACTGTGTGCCTGAGAGGCTTGATGGATGCATTAAGAGGGTGAGGCTATAAAGCCTGTCCCCAGGGAAGTCTAGGGGTCAACTGAGAATAGTCAATTCTGTCTTTAAGATCCTGCAGAGGACTCAGAACCTGATCTGTTCAATGTTCCAAATTGAGGAACCTGAAGTCTTGTGCTGAGCCAGTGCCACTTATGATTTTCTATATATGGACAGAAAGTTTTGTTTTGTCCAGGAGGAACCTCCTCCTTTTGGGTTCAAGCGACTCTCACGCCTCAGCCTCCCAAGTAGCTGGGATCACAGGCGTGAGCCACCATGCCCGGCTAATTTTTGTATTTTTAGTAGAGATGGGGTTTTGCCATGTTGGCCAGGCTGGTCTCAAACTCCTGGCCTCAAGCTATCCATCCACCTTGACCTCCCAAAGTGCTGGGATTACAGCTGTGAACCACCACGCCCAGCCCAGACAGAGAGTTTTAGAACTCAGCAGGCTCTTTCTCATGCCATCTCATCTGGTCCACCTCCAGCCTGTGAGGATAGGTAGCCAGGCTTAGAGAGGCTAAGGGATTTGCCCCAGTTACATAGCTAGTAAGAGAGGAGTTGGGGCTTGTCCCCAGGTCTTGCATTTCCAAATCTGGTTCATTTTCCATTGCTCAAGGAGACAGTTGTAGCAACAAAGCCCAGAGCCCAACTGAAGGGTCCCATGGCCTCCACCAGAGAAGAAAAAAGAGAGAACAGCTGGGCCAAGTATGACCCTGAGATCCAATGGAAAGTCTGCTGTATTTCTCCGGTGTTGGTGGTCCTTCTCCTCAGGTGCTACCCAGACATGTGTGTTGAGGTTGTACAATGGCTTTCTCTTATGGTTTGGGACCATTCATTATTTTTCCAAGGAGACAGAGGCCAGGAATTACATGAGTAATTTCCTCAAAGAAGGTACTCTGTATATTAAAAGTTCTCCATTAAAGACTCTGAGATGGACCAGGAGAAGAGAGCCTTGATCTAGAAGAGAAATAGGCAGCATCTAGCCATGGAGGTCACAGCCACAGGCCTGGGCCCTTAGAGAGGCTGGAGCCTGACCATCTCTAGAAACACCCACTGGATGTTTCTGTAAGATCATGTGAGTGCCATGGCCCATCCAGTCCTCCTGGAAGGGGCTGGGAGGTGTGAATGGCCTATTAAACAGCCAAGCACAAGCGACCCCTGAGTGTTCCTTTCCCTCTAAGTGTCTCTTCAGACCAGTCACGTCACCATTGCATGGAGGAAACTGAGGCAGCTTAGCAGGCTCATCTCCCTGTGATGTCAAAACTGCAGGTGGCAGACTCCTTAGGAGACCACTTTTCAGAATAAAGGATGTCTTCTGTGTCTAGAAATGGCTCCCACTCCTTCCCTGCTCTCTGTGAGGCCTCGCTTCCTTCCTCAAAGCCGCACTGTGATGGTGGAGGGGTTTAGGGCCTGTGAGGTTTTGGCAGTAAGAGAAAAATTTCTAGGTTTGGTATAGAGTGAAAATTTTTATAGTGGAAAATTCTATTCCATGGCACCGTCTTACCTAATATATTAAACACCCTGGCTTTAACAGCTGGGGCATGTGCTCTTTAGCTCCTTCATGCCCACCTTCCACCCTTCCACCCACTCACCCTTAGAAAAAAGATCTTGCCTATTGTTTTCTCAAGAGAAGCTAGTTCACCATACCCAAAATGCTACAGTCTTAGTATCCCAATAAAGATCTTTAAATGTATTTTGGTAGCTGTTATTTAAACAATATGTTCAGTGGATAAAGACTTCCTTATTTTGCGTGCATATGGGACCATGTGTAAAAACAAAATGATTGATTTACACTCTATGTTGGATCCAAACAAGTCATGGCTAAATGATGGCATGATTTAGTGGAGAGCCACTCGTCCATCCCCTCAGTGGGAAGAGACCAGAAAGATTTGAGAGACGGACACACTGGGTCAGGCCAACTCTCAGTTACAACAGGGCACCAAGCTGATCTTGGGTTCACATTTTCTGTCACTTAATGTTTCCTAAAAGACTGAGATGTCAGGTTCCCTCTTCTCTGCCTTCTGTGATCACATGAGGGAATATAATTCACCTTGATTTCTTTTTTTTTTTTTTAGAATCGAGCTCTCACTCTGTCATCCAGGCTGGAGTACAGTGGTATGATCATAGTTCACTGCAGCCTCAGACTCCTGAGATCAAGCAATTCTCTCATCTTAGCCTGTTTGCGCCACAGGCACATACCACCTGGCTAATTTTTAAAACTTTTTCATAGAGACTGGGTCTTGTTATGTTGCCCATAGCAAGGTCTTGAACTCCTGGCCTCAAGTGATCTCCTGCCTCTGCCTCCAAAAGAGCTGGAATTACAGGTGTGAACCACTACACCTGGGCCTGACTTCTGAACCACCAGTTTTTTGTTTTTTGTTTTTTAGATGTGGTCTCACTCTGTCTCCCAGGCTGGAGTGCAGTGGCAGGATCTCGGCTCACTGCAACCACCACCTCCTGGGTTCAAGTTATTCTCCTGCCTCAGCCTCCAGTAGCTGGAACTACAGGTGCCCACTACCATGCCTGGCTAATTTTTGTAATTTTCGTAGAGACGGGGTTTCACCATGTTGGCCAGGCTGGTCTGGAACTCCTGACCTCAAGTGATCTGCCTTCCTTGGCCTCCCAAAGTGCCGGGATTACAGGCATAAGCCACCATGCTGGGCCTAGTATTTTGTTTTACTATCCTGTAACAGACACTGTTGATGCTTCCCATAAGCCCTAAACCTACCCTTGAGTATTTCTGAGCATCTCTTCCTCAACTTCTATGTGCCTTTACTATGAACACCCCATACCAGTGACTATCTTTTTTTTTTTTTTGAGATGGAGTCTCGCTCTGTAGCCCAGGCTAGAGTGCAGTGGTGCAATCTGGGCTCACTGCAATCTCTGCCTCCCGGTTCAAGAGATTTTCTAGCCTCAGCTTCCTGAGTAGCTGGGACTGCAGGCACCTGCCACCGCGCCTGGCTGATTTTTTGTATTTTTAGTAGAGACTGGGTTTCACTCTGTTAGCCAGGATGGTCTTGATCTCCTGACCTCATGATCTGAACTTGTGATCCGCCCGCCTTGGCCCCCCAAAGTGCTGGGATTACAGGCGTGAGTCACCACGCCCAGCCACCAGTGACTTGTCTTAAGAAGAAAACCTTTCAGTTACTGGAGATCATTTTCTCAGGTGAAAGCACCTGGGAGTTTTATTCACCCCCTACCACCCTCCATCCCAGGGTAGGTCTTAGCCAATGACAGACCAGTACAAAAGTGTGACATATTACAGTTTCTCAAAATGGCCACATCTTGGTCCCACATATTCTTCTAGAACATTGTTGCTCCCCAGCCAAGAGGAAGAGTCTATTTTCCCTCCTTTTGAAATTGGGTGGGACTTCGTGAGTACTTCTGTGCAGAATGTGGTGGAAGCAATGCTGTGTAGTTCATGAGTCTAGCGCCATAACAGGAGATACTGTTTATACCTGCCTCTCTCAGGATGCATGCCCTTGGAACCCAGCCACCATGGTGATAACAGGAGATATTGCTTATACCTGCCTCTCTCAGGACGCATGCCCTTGGAACCCAGACACCATGGTGTGAGGAAGCCCAGGCCACGTGGGGAAGGTATGTATAGATTTGCTGGCTAAGGGCCCCAGCTAAGGTCCCAACCCACAGCCAAGACCAGCTGCCAGACCTGTGAGTGATTGTGCCTCCAGAGGACCCAGGCCCCAGCCTTCAAGCTGCTCCAGCTGGTATGGTGTGGGGCAGAAATGAGCTATCCCCACCAAGTTCCCCCCAAACTGAAGACCCGTGAGAAAAATTAGTTGTTTTGAGCTACTATGTTTGGGGATGGTTTATTGCTCAGCAATTAATACTTGACATAGACTTAGATACCTGGAAGTGGGACACTACCATAATGAAACCCAAAGAATGCAGCTTGGGACTGGGTGGCAGATGGAGGCTGGAAGCACCTCGATGAAGGGGTTAATGAAAACCTAAAGGGCCTCAAAGGGATGTCAGGGGAATCCGATGGCCCTGGAGGACCACTACAATATTTCCAGCCCCCTATGAAGAAGTGGGGCTTTATTTCTCCTCCCCTTGAAATTGGGCAGGCCTCAATGTTGCTACATAAAGAGAGCAAAATTAATGTTGTTATTGTTTTAAGCACTGTAGGGCAGGGGTAGGAAAAGACTATCTCATGAGGCGCATCTATTAATTACTCTCAACAAGCACTTTAAAAACACCAAATATACATGGTTTATTCCTAAACTTAATTTTAAAAAAACTAGTAATATCGTGATTTTGATTTGCATTTTTATATCCATAATTAATTCTTTTTTTGTTTTGTTTTGAGATGGAGTCTTGCTCTGTCGCCCAGGCTGGAGTGCAGTGGCTCAATCTCAGCTCACTGCAACCTCCACCTCCTGGGTTCAGGCAATTCTGCCTCAGCCTCCCGAGTAGCTGGGATTACAGAAACATGCCGCCGTGCCCAGCTAATTTTTGTATTTTTAGTCGAGACAGGGGTTTTTACCATGTTGGCCAGGCTGGTCTTGAACTCCTGGCCTCAAGTGATCCCCCAGTCTTGGCCTCTCAAAGGGCTGGGATTCCAGGCAAGAGCCACCAAGCCTGGCCTATATCCAAAATTAATTGTAAACTTCCCCTGGATTAAAGACTAACTCACTAAGAAAAAATACATATTTTTACAATATTTTGTAAATTAATATTTTACAATATTAATTTCCAAGAAATTGGGATTAACATTCCAAGCAAATTGGATGACCCTCTTGTTAGGCTGGGTTGCTCATAGACCATATTTTTGGCTGGGTCATGAGATCTGGAGCTATAGACACCTAGGGAGGTTTTTCTCATGACAACAAAAAATAACTTGAACCTGATTATGTTGTGCCTAAACTTTGTGATTCCCAGTTCAAACCCTCCAAATGGGGTGGTCTCACAGCCTGTGCTCTGGGTTATATCTTCCCTACTTTCTTCATCTTCCCCAATTATCAAGCCTGATTTAAGTTTACAAAACCAGCCCCTCACCAGCAACCCAGATCCTTCCCCTCTACATTAGAAGTCCTCTATTGACTGCTTAATACTATTCTGAATTCTTTTCATGCTCTTCCAATCTGGCGGGGCCACACCTCTTGAATATATTTAAATCCAATTGGATTCTGAACATCCTTCCCTGTCTGTATAGCTCCCATTGAGGTTACTTCAATGACAGACGGAAGGCACAAAGATGATCATTGTAGCATCATTTATAACAGCCTAACAATTTGAAACAAATAAAATGGCCAGGAAAGAAACTGTTGAATCTCAGATCACATTCAGGGTAAGGTGGCAAGAGGGGAAATACAAGGTGGGCTTGGTGCCAGGCACCTGTAGTCCCAACTACTCAGGAAGCTGAGGCAGGAGGAGCTTGAGCCCAGGAATTCAAGGCTGCAGTGAGCTATAAGGGTGCCAGCGCACTCCAGCCTGGATACTAGAGCAAGACCCCCCCCCCCCCCAAAAAAAAGAGAGAGGAAATCAGTCACTTATGTAGGACTATGAAAGCCTAAGGAACAGGCCAGGGGGTGTGAGACCCCAAGCCAATACTGTACTTGGGATCTGTACATGCACACATGTACACCCACTGCTGACCACAGTGAAGCAAGGTCTGAAAGCTGCCTGGAAGGGGTGAACAGCCTGCATGTTGCATGTGCACAGTGGCATGTAGGACAGAGATGAAAAATTTACCTCATATTCATGCCCAGAATTTGAGATGCAGAGACTCAGCAAGTAGAATGGGCCTGCAAGCTGTACCTCCCGCAAAGGGAAAGGCCTGATCAATTCATTCATACAGAGGGGTGGTGTGGATATGCAATGTCTATCTAGAAAGGATTTAGGGAGGGCAATTTGTTGGAAGGAAGACGATGGCATATTCGGGTGGAAACAGTGCTAGTATTATAAAGTGCAGTGCTTTTATTTTGAAATGGAGGCCAGGCGCAGTGACTCACGCCTATAATCCCAGCACTTTGGGAGACTGTGGTGGGTGGATCACAAGGTCCGGGGTTCAAGACCAGCCTGGCCAAGATGGTGAAACCCTGTCTCTACTAAAAACTACAAAAATTAGCCAGGTATGGTGGCAGGCGCCTGTAATCCCAGCTACTTGGGAAGTGGAGGCAGGAGAATCGCTTGAACCCGGGCAGCGGAGACTGCAGTGAGCCAAGATCATGCCACTGCATTCCAGCCTGGGCAAGAGAGTGAGACTCTCTCTCAAAAAAAGAAAAAAAAAAAAAAAAAAAAGAAATGGAGCTGGTAGCTAACCGCCCTCCCAGCCACCCCTTGGCACTGCCTCTACCCGACACTAAAAAAACATAGAGAGGGTAGTGCCTTGCTCCACCAAAAAGACTCTCTAATGGTAAAGGCAGGGACTGAAAATTGGATTTGATGGAGGGGGGTCCCTTGAGAGCAGAAAGTAATGTTCAAATCTCTTACAATAAAATATGTTTTCTGGCTTAGTGAAATGGACAGGCTGGCAAGAGTGGCTGGGAATTTCCTTCCAGGTAAGAAACCTGAAAGGGAAAATTACCACTGGGCAGGCAGGACTTTCTAGAATGCCTAAGGGCTTGTCCCCCATTCCACCAACTGCTGAGTCAGCAGAGGACCTTGTGTTTATTTAATTCTATATCTCGCCAACTGTGTCTGTATCAACACTAGCCCCAGACTTAGATTTAATCAGCCTTCACATTTATAGGTGATGCTTTTTGCTGAGAAGTTGAGAGCAAAGGAGAGAACAGAAGGAAAATTCAAGCTTCTGTGGAGGGATTCTACTAGCTGGAAAACCCCAATTCAGGGTGGTCCAACCTTAGAGGGAGTACAAGTCCCAAGTCCTGCAGAACAGGCATGGGGGAAGTACTCAAGTGCCAATGCTGATGTTCTGACCTGGAGATGGCTGAGCGGGCGCTGGAATTCAGCTGGAGTAGTAGAGGCAGTCTGAGTCCTGCCTGCTGGGCCCTCTCTGCTGAAGGAGGCCAGATGCCTTGCCATTGCAGGCAGTTCAGCCAGCACTAGTGAGAGCCCACACATGCCCAGCTTTGTGTCACGGGTTGTGTGTTTGGAGTAGGGTCTGGAAGAAAAGCAAGAAGACAGACAGACCTCATGAAATAGAGGCAATTCAAGGCTATGGGTCAAACTTAAAGCACTGGGGCAGGCAGTGGGATGCATTTTCTTCACCAATAGGCATCAGAAAACCTGGATTCCAGGCTGAGCAACATCACAGCTGAGGTCTCTATAACACAAGAGAAATCAACAAGAGAAAAGGTTCATTCCATTTTGATACAGCCACTTGACACATAATTTTACACAACCCAGATGAGCTATCTCAAGTGCAGCATTAAAATGGAAGGGCCCAGTGAAAGAACTAGATACACAAGGCCACATATCATAAGATTTCACTTCTTTGAGCTGTCCAGAATGGGCACTTCCATAGAGACACAGGCAAATGCATGGTTATGAGGGGCTGGGGCAGGAGGTAATGGGGAGGGACTGCTTAATGGGTACAACATTTCCTTTCGAAGCGATGAAAATGTTTTGGCATTAGATAGTGAGGATGCTTGTACGGCATTGGGATTATACTATTGCCACCAAATTATTCACTTAAAAAGGTTAAAATAGTAAATTTTACGTAGTGTTTTTCTATAGTTTTTTTTTTTTTTTTTAATGGAAAGACCCACTTTCCTTGTTTGGTTGCCATTTGCTCCTGTGTGTCCTCTAAGGGAGCAACCTCTCTGTGCTTCAGTTCTCTTCCCCTGCAGCTCAAGGCTCTTACCCTGCCTATCCTCCAGGGCCATGGGAGGCCATGTGAGAGCAGGAAGGGCGTGGGCATGGGCTCAAAGCCCACCCACAACCTCACTCGCTGTGGGAAGTGACCAAGTTACCCGGGTTCTGTGAATCTCCGTGTTGGCATCTACAAATAGAGTTTCTGGGAGTCCAGACTTTCGCTGTTTGAGTTAGAACAACTTTTATGAGGAAGCAACATGTACAAACCAAGCAAAAAAAAGTACAAGTGTGTGTGTATATGTGTCATGTGTATGTGGTGTCTAGCATAGATAGCCTCACTAAAAGGGAGCTAATGGAGCTAATAAACAGAACTAATAACTAATAAATAACTAATAGAACTAATGAAAGTGAAAGCAAATTATAAAATAAAACCTCTGATTAACCCTAAGGAACAGAAGATGGTGAAGTCAGCCATAGTTGTCGGTAACAGAAAAATAGGATTCGCGCTGACCTTTAAGGAGAGGTGAGATTTGGGCAGGTGGGTGTGGGGAGGGACAGGACAGGGCATACACGAGAAAGGCTTAGAGGTAGGAGCATGCTGGGGACTGCAAGAAAACTGGACTGGCTGGAGCAGAGTACTTGGGATACATAGGGAAGGACCAGGTGTTGGGCTTTCTTGAACATGAGGCCAAGAGTTTGGAACTCATCCTGAGGGCTTGGAGGAGTCATGGATGGTTCTTTTTTTTTTTTTTTTTTTTTTTTGAGATGAAGTCTTGCTCTGTTGCCCAGGCTGGAGTGTAATGGTGCAGTCTCGGCTCACTGCAACCTCCACCTCCCAGGTTCAAGCAATTCTCCTATCTCAGCCTCCCAAGTAGCTGGGATTGCAGGTGCTTGCCACCATGCCTGGCTAATTTTTTTGTATTTTTAGTAGAGGCTCGTTTCCAACTCCTAACCTCAAGTGATCCACCTGCCTCAGCTTCCCAAAGTGCTAGGATTACAGGAGTGAGCCGCTGTGCCCAGCCATGGATCGTTCCTGAACAGGAAAGCAAGATGATGGATATCATAACAGAAGAGAATGAATCTGGCCCATACTGTGCAGCAATGCTTAAAGATAAGAGTCTAGAGGCAAGGAGATGAGCCTGGCATCTATGGCTTTAACCCAGCATGAGATAATGGGGCATGGGGGAGGGGAGTAGACCAATCTTAGAAACACCCAGTGGAAGATTCACAGAAGTTCTTCTGGGCTCCAGACTCGCCCTGCCACCACTACTTCTTGGCTTTTGGCATCAACAGCATTGGTCTAGCTATTTCTCATCTGTGGGTGTGTTCCTGGAAAAAGTTATAGTAGTAGCCAAGAAAATGATTCAAGGGACACAAGCAGAGCTGCATTGACGAGCCCATGTCAGGAAGCACAATGCCGTGTGGAAGGAAGGAGCTGGCTCTCTGCAAGATTGGCTTGATGGGGTTCAGGGCATGCTACCCCCAAATATGGTATCTTGGCATTTGCAAAACGGTGGAAGTAGGAACATCACTTTCACCTTCCCCTCTTCTGCCCTGAAGCAGGCCATCTGATCTAGGAAGGATTTTTCTGACCCTCCCCTACAGCAGATCAGAAGACCCTCATGTGAGAGGTAAGGAGCATCCTCATTTCTGAAGACAAAGGGTCACAGAGGGGATCCAAACAAATGGACCTTGCTAAGTTCCCCTAGTTTGTTAGCATTAGATCATACTTTTAATTCAATCATACTTTACCACCGTCATTCACTTCTTCATCAAACCTAGCATTAAAAATCCACAGGTTTTACTGTTTCTTTGTGTCTTCATTTCCTTGTGAATTGTAATCAGTTTCATGTAAAACTTACTAAATACTTTTATGCTTTTCTCCTGTTGATCTTTTCTCTTATTGATCTGATAGATCTCTTGTTGATCTATCTTTTGTTATAGGGACCTCAGCTGTGAACCTAGCAATGGGTGAAGAAAAGCTATTCCTTTGCTATAGGGTTAACCTTGCTTCTTGGAATTGGATGCCATAAAGCTCCAAGGCACTTGGGCTGCTCTTGCAGGTCTGTAGGATGGCAGCCAGAAAGGCTCATCATTCTCTGTGGCAGCCACAGGGTACTCCCTGGCAGGGAGAGTAGGTAGTTGCTGATACCATGTATTAATAAGGATCTCCATGATCCCAGCAAGTGGCCCCAGGAGAAAATTTTTGCTGTATCAGTCAATTGGGTAACTTTTTTTTTTTTTTTTTTTTTTGAGACAGAGTTTCACTCTTGCTGCCCAGGCTGGAGTGCAATGGCATGATCTTGGCTCACCGCAACCTCCGCCTCCCAGGTTCAAGAGATTCTCCTACCTCAGCCTCCTGAGTAAGTGGGATTACAAGCATGAGCCACCATGCCTGGCTAATTTTTAGTAGAGATGTATTTTTAGTAGAGATGTAGTTTCTCCATGTAGATCAGGCTGGTCTCGAACTCCCAACCTTGGCCTCCCAAAGTGCTGGGATTACAGGCATGAGCCACTGTGCCCGGCAGGTAACTATTGCAACATGCCTTGAGCCCACCCAGGAGATGGTGATTCCACTCCAGGGTATGTGGGAGCACAGATATCCTACAGAGATGCATGTTGGAAACCACAAAACATTTTTGAGAGGATTCTTAATAAAGAACTCTCTGAATTCGGTAATAAGAAAACATGAAACCCAACTTAAAAAAATGAGCAGAAGATTTAGACAGACACTTCTTTAAAGAAGATAAACAGATGGCAAATAAACATATGAAAAGATGCTCAACATCACCAGTCATTGAGAAATGCAAATTTAAATCATGATGAGATATCATTACATACCTATTAGAATGGTTATAATTTAAAAGATGGACCATTCCAAGTGCTGGATAAAAACTGCAAGTGACTAGTACTTTTATATACTGCTGGTGGGAGTATAAAATAATACAATCACTTTGGAAAACAGTTTGATAGTTTCTTATAAAGTTGAACATACATCCACCATAAGATCCCACATGGAACAACCCTAATGTCCATCAACTGGGGAATGGATAGACAAATTGTGGCACATCCATAGAATGAACTGCTAGTCAACAATAAAAAGAAATGAACTACTAATATAAGCAACAATATGGATGAACCTCAAAACAATTATGCCAAATTTTAAAAGCGACACTAAAAAGACCACATACTATTCCATCCTAGAAAATGCAACTAATCTGTAGTTTGCTCAATGGTTGACTGAGGATAGGTGGGTAGGGACAGGCAGGCAGGAGGGAGGAATTACCAAGCACTACAAGGAAGCTTTTGGGGGAAGATGTTCACTATCTTGATGGTGGTGATGGTTTCGTGGGTACATATACACACATCAAAACTCATGAAATTGTACACTTTACTTGGGTGTAGTTTATTGAGTTTTGTTTGTCAATTATATCTCAATAAACCTGTACAGAAAAAACAAATCTCCAAGTTATCTGCATCCTATTCAGGGTAAAAGCCAAAGTCCTCATAGTGGTGAAGCAACATGGCTGACTCACCATTCACCATTCTGCTGCCTTCCCAGCTTCCAAAACAGTGCCTGGAACATAAAAAGAGCTAAACAGGTATTTGTTAAATGATTGCCCAGCAGGACCCCAGTTAATAGTAGTAGTTATTTGATGAGTGTTGTTAAGAACAAGGAGGAGAAAGCACTGACCCCATTTCTCTGGCATCTGTGTGTCCTGGAAAAAATAATAATAATTTTTTAAAAAGAGCAAGAAGGAACTCCTCAAATGATGAAACATGGAGTTACTGTATGACCTAGCAATTCCACTCCTGGGTATGTTCCCAAGGGAAAGGAAAAATATGCCCACACAAAAGCTTGCTCATGGTAGCCAAAAGGTAGAAACAACCCACAGGCCTGCCCGTTAACTGATGAATTGATAAACAAAACATAGTATATCCATACAGTGGAATATAATTTGGCCATAAAAAGGAATTGAGTACTGATGACACATGCCAAAACATAAATGAACCTTGAAAACATTGTTTAAGTGAAAGAAGGCAGTCATAAAAGGCCATATATGATATTATTCCATTTACATAAAATGTCCAGAATAAGTCTCTGTAGGGACAGAAAGTAGATTAGTTTTTGCTTAGGACTGGCATGCACTGGGGAGATGGACAGGTGATAGCTAAAGGATATACAATTTCTTTTTGGGAGTGATGATAATGTTCTAAAATTGTGGTAATGGTTGCATATATCTGTGAATATACTAGACACCATTGAATCATACACTTTATTTATTATTATTTATTATTATTATTTTTTGAGGCAGAGTTTCACTATTGTTGCCCAGCCTAGAGTGCAATGGCATGATTTCGGCTCACTGCAACCTCCACCGCCCGGGTTCAAGTGATTCTCCTATCTCAGCCTCCCGAGTAGCTGGGATTATAGGCGCCTGCTACCACGCCCGGCTAAGTTTTTGTATTTTTAGTAGAGATGCAGTTTCACCATGTTGGCCAGGGTGGTCTTGAACCCCTGACCTCAGGTGATCCGCCCACCTCAGCTTCCCAAAGTGCTGAGATTACAGGCATGAGCCACCGCTCCCAGACGAATCATACACTTTAAATGGGTAAATTGTACACTATGTAAGTTGTACCTCAATAAAACTGTTTAGAAAGAGTAAGGTGGTATATGAGGGAAGGCAAGGCTCTTGCTCAGAGTTTGAGTGGAGAATGGTAACCCCTTTCTACGGTTAGTTCACTGGTATGGTTATGACCCCATCAAGCACCCCCTGAGAATGAGGTGGCTCAATTTATCCAGCAGAGAAGGGGCTAAGGGACTAGAGAGAGCCCTGGAATGGAGGAAGGACTTTTTCTCTGGGGACAAGTAAATGAAAGCAGTTCCTCGTAGCTCTGCAGCCCACGACTGGGGCTCTGGCTGCTGCCTTGCACTGTATTGAGCGACATGACGTCCCCCACTTGCCTCTTAATGATAATACCTTCTATTTATACCAAACACCTCTCCTCCCAGGAGAACGCTGTTTTCCCAACATTGATTCAGTAAGCCAGCCAGGCTGAATTGAATTAAAATTCACAGCAGCCACTCACACAAGCCTATCCCTTTCCCCTGCCTGCCCCCTCCTTTGCGCACTGCTGTGATGCTCACAGCAAAGCAAAGAAGTCAAGAAGGTTGGACTTCTACACATCTGTCCCACTGAGGGACCCTGCCCCTACCCCGCTCTAGGCCTTGGGGGCAGCAGGAGTGGGGGCTAAGGGTCCTTCTATCATGGGAGAAATATAGTGCCAAAGAGAAGGGTCTTCATGTGTGATACCCTCCCTCTCTCCAGAAACATATCCACTTGAATCCATTGAAACTCAAAGGTGAGAACTGCTGATGAGGGGATATCAGGCACAAAAGAGAACTATATTGAGAGTGGCATTGGAGTCTTTTCTGATTTTTACTATCTACCACACAGGCAGCTGTCTATTTGCCTAGGCCAAAGGGCAACACAGGCTCCTGGTCAGCACCAGTGGAGAGTTCTCCATTGTGCAGACCCCGGCTCACTGTCAGGCTCTGTTAGCCCTTTCCCCTTAGTACAGATTCCGCTGGCTCTGGCCAGTCTATATTCCTGGCCATTCCATATTCCTGGCCCAAGGGACAGAACAGCAGGGGCCCAAGGAAGAGCCGGCCCCGGTCTGATTGGATTGATGGATGGATGTCCCCAAATGCACACAGCCACACACACAGCACCTTACCTTCTCTGTGCCTCTGTCCTGCTCTGCCTATCTGGCAGAATGCCTGGGGGCCAGTGGGGTAAGCACAGTGCTGGGGCAGGGGTCTCCAGCACCCATCCCCACTCCTCACATGCCACACAGCATCGATGAGTCAATCAAGAGTAAGGCCTTTTTGTGGCACCGTGTGCCTGCCTTGTGCCACCTTCTGCAGAGAAGACCACATACCCTGTCTTGGCTGGGGAGATGCAGATGGCTTGAGAGATGAGGGCCTAAGGGTACCTCCCAGGGCAGGGTGAAACCATATGGCCCAAATCCTCAGGGGCTGCAGAGTTTTACTCACAGACCCTGGATCGCAGGGTAGGAACTACTTAGGTGTCGTTTCATCGCCTCCTGCCCCTACCCCATCCTCCTCTGTCGCCTTCCTTCCCTTGCCAACATCAGCAGCACTTAAAAATCAGGAACACCACTGCCTAAGTCTTCTCCACACAGGGCCTTGACCCCCTCACTGCCCTTCATTACCCAGGACCCCCTTGGTGTTGCCTGTCGTCAAGACCCGTTAGCCCACCAATAGCCATAGTAACCTCAGCTCCTTGAGAGGACACCTAGTGATGGGGCATGGAGCCCCAGGGATCACACAGCACCCATCTTTCAATAAGGCAATTGAATGACCCTTCAAAAAGCAGGGGTCCATGACATGAACAGGATGTTCTTCAAACGACAGCCTGCCCCACTCCCACAGAAAGGGCCCAAGTGTTGGCCTCTATCATGCCATATTTAAAATACCAGTCAAAGAGCATTAGATTTCCTATGTGAATGAACATTCAAAGTTTGGGTATTGAGACTCCTCTTGAAATTGTAGTTAGGAGGTTGTCATTTGCATCTTTTGGATTTATAAGGATTGGGCAATTATAATAGCATTTTTTGGTATACCAAGTACACTTACATATGTTGTGGAAAAGTGAACATTTGATTAAAATGATGAAATATTAGAGAGGGGCGTTCTTAGGTGTACGTAGTAGGTAGAGGGCAAGGCTCATGATAGCTCTGTGTGTGTGTGTGTGTGTGTACAAGAAAGACACAGAAAAGACACCCCAAATGTTGCTCAGCACTCCACAGCTGCTGCAACAGGCGTTGAGGGCACTTAGAATGCTGCTGTTGGTGTAGATGAAATGGGTGTCTCCAGGACCGGCATTTAAACAGGAAGCTGCCTAGCCCAGGCAGTCCTGAGCAGTCCAACGTCATTAACGGCCAGTTGTGGTGAGCACACCTCATTGTCTCTCCATCAGTGATAACTGCTTTATCTACTGGGACAGCCACAGGAAGACGCTGGTGCTGATCATGAATGCCCTCCAGGAGCTGCCTGGCACACAGCCATCAGCATGTGAGCTGAGAGATGAGAAGAGACACCAGGGCAGGTGGTCCGGATTATCTCCATGGCCTCTGCCAGCTGCAAAATCCTAGACTTTTATGAAGATTCAGAGAGATGGGGAAAGCGTGGGAGCAGGATGGAGTGAGATGTGCCCAGGACCAGAGACTGTCAATGTCATTTAATAGGCCCCTCTCATTTGTCACTTGAGAAACTGAAACCCAGAGAGAGGAAGTGACTTGCTTAATGCCACATACTGGATAGGTGGCAGGTGAAGCCCAAGTGTCCTGGTCTTGGTTCTCTCTCCATGGTTACGCCTTATCTTGGCCTATTCAGGCTGCCATAACAAAATACCATAAACTGGGCAGCTTATAAACAACAGAAATTTACTTCTTACCATCCTGGAGGCTGGGAAGTCAAGATCAAGGCACTAGCAGATTTGGTGTCTGGTGAGGGATCCCATTGTCATAGATGAAACCTTCTCACATGGTGGAAGAGGCAAGGCCACTCTCTGGGGCCTCTTTTATAAGGGCACTAGTCCCATTCAGGAGGTCTCCACCCTTGTGACTTAATGACCTCCCAAAGACCCCCCCCTCCTAATACCATCAACTTGGGGTTTAGGATATCAACACATGAATTTTGAGGGGACACAAACATTCAGAGCATAGCACCTATACTTGGCATTCCCATACCTCCTGATGGGTGGAAAAGGTCATCCAAAGGCCTGGATCTACGGAGAGAGAGACTATCCCACAGCCTTGCCCCTACCTGAAATTCAGCCCAAACCAGCCAGTGACCTCTCAGCACTGCTCTGTCAGAGGCCATCAAGGCAGAAGGCACAGACAGAATGATTGACAGTCACTGGCCAGACAGGCCTCCCCCAGCAGCTGAAAAGGGGCTGTTCTGGGGCAAAGCTTCTTAGCTGTGGTCATTCCTGGGCTATGGTTTGCACCATCACAGTCACCAGCCCAGGACCAATTCAAAACGAGTGAGGGACATTCTGCTGGAGGCCCTGGGGACAGTAAAGGTTTCAGTCTTGGCATGTAACAACAGATCTTGTTCAGTCAAATGGGACAATAAAAAAGGAATTTGTGCTCAGATGCTGTGAAAGAGTCTGGCAGTTCTTCAAAAGGTTAAACACAGAATTATCATGTGATCCAGAAATTCCATTCCTAGATATACACCCCCCAAAATTGAAAACAGGTGTTCAGACAAATACTTGTATATGAATTCTCATAGCAGTGCTGTTCACAATAGCCCAGAGGTGGAAACAACATAAACGTCCATCAACAGATGAATGAATAAACAAAATGTGGTATGTTGGTGAGGCATAGTGGCTTATTCTTGTAATCCCAGCACTCTGGGAGCTGAAAGCAGGAGGATTGCTTGAGGCCAGAAGTTCAAGACCAGCCTGGGCAACATAGAGAGACCCTTCTCTCTACAAATAAATTTTTTTTTTATTAGGCAAGCTATGATCACCCCACTGCACTCCAGCCTGGGTAAGAGTGAGACCCTGGCTCTAAATAAGTAAATAATGTGGTATGTCCACAAAGGAATAATATTAAGCCATATGATATGGTTTGAATCTGTGTTCTTACCAAATCTCATGTCAAATTGTAATCCCCAAAATTGGAGATGGGGCCTGGTGGGAGGTGATTGAATCATGGGGGTGGATTTCTCATGAATGGTTTAGTACTATCTCCTTGGTACTGTCCTCACAGTAGTGAGTGAGTTCTCATGAAATCTGGTTGTCTAAAAGTGTATAGCGGCCGGGCGCGATGGCTCAAGCCTGTAATCCCAGCACTTTGGGAGGCCGAGATGGGTGGATCACAAGGTCAGGAGATCGAGACCATCCTGGCTAACATGGTGAAACCACGTCTCTACTAAAAATACAAAAAACTAGCCGGGCGAGGTGGCGGGCGCCTGTAGTCCCAGCTACTTGGGAGGCTGAGGCAGGAGAATGGCGTGAACCCGGGAGGCAGAGCTTGCAGTGAGCCGAGATTACGCCACTGCACTCCAGTCTGGGCGACAGAGCGAGACTCCGCCTCAAAAAAAAAAAAAAAAAAAAAGGGTATAGCACCTCCCCACTTACTCTCTCTGGCTCCTGCTCAGCCACATGAAGTGTTGGCTCCCCTTTCACCTTCTGCCATGACTGTAAGTTTCATGAGGCCTCCCCAGAAGCCAAGCAGATGCCAGCATCATGTTTTCTGTACAGCCTGTGGAATCACAAGCCAATTAAACCTCTTTTCTTTATAAATTACCCAGTCTCGGGTATTTCTTTATAGCAACCCAAGAATGGACTAATACGCCATACAAGGAAATGAAGTACTGACCCATGCTATAAGGTGGATAAACCTCTAAAACATTATGCTAAGTGAAAGAAGCCAATCACAAAAGATCACATATTGTATGATTCTGTTTATGTGAAATATCCAGAATAGGTAAACTCATAGTAGAAAGTAGACTGGTGGCTGCCAGGGTTAAGGGGAGGCAGAACAGGGAGTAACTGCTAAATGAGCACAGGGTTTTATTCTGGGGTGATGAAAGTGTTTTGGAGCTAGAGGTGGTGTTTGTACAACATTGTGAATGTACTAGGTATCATAGATTTGTTCACTTTAAGGTGTTTTTTTTTTAAAAAAAGGAATTTGTGGGATTCCATGCCCCCCAAATCCAGGCACTTGAAGAATCTCATCAGGACTTGGTCTCTCTCCCTCCGTCCTTCAATGCTGCTCCCTTGGCAGGCTTGGCCACATGCTGGCTTCCGGACTTTCCATCAGACATTATCCCTAGAGCTAGTGATCCCCACTGAAGGACAGCTTCACTTTTCCCAGTGGATTCATCAAAAGGCCCTAATTTGAGTCTCGTTTACCTGAGCCAGTCCCTGAGGTCAGGCAGGTAAAATGCTCTAACTGGTCAGGGTGGGTCTTGGTCTGACCCTATGGCAAGGGTCAGGGGTGAGCATCATAGGATCTGCCTCATCCAAACCAGGGGGCCGAGAAAGGGCAGGAGGTGTTCCCAAAGGCAATGGAGTATGGGTGGGCAGAAATAGCCAATGTCCACTCCAGGACTCTAGAAAGTGTAGCTTCTCTTTCTCCCTCCCTCTTCTTGTGCTGAGATACTTTTGAAGGCTGCAACACGAGGGGAAGATGGGTTCCTTGGCATAGCCCTGATCTCCACTCATCTGTCCCAATGCCACCAGTGTCTCAGCCCCACTAACTACATGTTCCTTCCCCTCATTATGCCCCCTGAGGTCATCTAACTGTCCTTGCCATGCCAGAACGAGCTGGCCCTCTGGGATTTTATTTTGATGATGAATAATGATTTTGGATCAGGAGAATAGAGCTGGTAAGAAAGAGAAAACATGCCCCTTCCCTCATGGGGAGCTGCCATTTCTCTCACACTTGAATCCAAGCCCTCTTTCTAAGATCTCCTTCCACAATCACTGTGCCTACCCCAGGTCTTCCTTCCCAGGACTCCCTGAGCCCACATAACTAGGACCACTGTAGTGTTGATTATAAACTTGGTGATGGATTGACCAAAGGGGTATGCCTGGATGAAGGCTTTTATTCCAGAAGGCTTCTGTCCTCTGCAGTTGGGAATGACCCATCCCAGGGACCCCAGCCCCCATTCCCACTCAGTTCCTGGGCCTGGATGAACTAGCACAGCTGCTGAGCTTCTCAGGAAGCCAGGAGGTGGAGTGGGGTGGGACAGGGAGAAGGTGGGTGCTAGGTCTTTTGTCTAGGCCCAAGTCAGCAGGCATGCAACTTGTACTCAGAATTTGCTGAGTCTCTCCATTGCGCTTTTTAAATAATTTGGGCTTGCCCCTACATCAGGGAAGTACTGAAGCCCTCTCCTACTTACTTGAAAATTTATTTAACTATCTCTGTTTAGCACTTTGCTTAAGAAACAGGGCACTTCTCTCTGGAGAACAGGGAGGTGATTTGAGGTCTTTCTGAATGTGAAAGGAATCCAGTGTGCCAGGGGAAGGCACAGGAGGCAGATGAAGAATGTTTCATCTTCATTTGAAGAATGTGCTGAGCACTATGTGAGTGTCTGCCTCCAAGGGGTTCAGTCCAGCCAGGGAATAGGACCTGCAGCAGCAGAATCACTCTGCCTGGGAGAGCCGACGGTGTTCTGGCATTTCCTTCACTATGTTGACAAAGGAAGAGGAGCTGAAGCCATCCTCACAGGGTTAACAAGAATTCTGGAGAGAAATATTGTTATAATTAAGCATTAATCAGGCTGCACTTTGAAATGCATTCAAATGAAGAATGTAGCCTCAGGGAGTGCTCTGTAGGATGGAGGGGCTGGATAACGAGGCTGGCCCCACCTCCTCCACTCCCTTCCCCACCAGTGCCTGACCCCTTAATCTTGCCCAAATGGCCAGTTCACAAACATATGAAAATAGTCCATGTAATCTGTTTCCTCTCTGGGGAAAAACAAAACAAAACAAAAAAAAAAACTGCACAACAGAAGGCTTTTCACAATCACAAATAACTCTTCCGTGAAATCCTACTAAACGCAGATTTAATTCTGTGTGCTGTGTCCTGCACTGGGAGCCTTTCAGCCCAAATTGCATGCTTGCATGGAATGCCCATCTCACTAACCACACAGCCCTGTGGGCTCTGTTTGTTGAATGGACTCTGGAGCCATGTGGCCTGAGTTCAAATTCCAGCTCTGCCATTTGCTAGTTGTGTAACCTTGGGCAAATTATCTGTGCCTTGATTTCCTCACATGTAAAAAGGGGTAACAGTAATCTACTTACAGGGTTGCTGTGTAGACTCAATGGGTTAGTCTATCAACAGCACTTAAAATAGTGCTTGCAGGCCGGGCGTGGTGGCTCAAGCCTGTAATCCCAGCACTTTGGGAGGCCGAGATGGGTGGATCACGAAGTCAGGAGATCGAGACTAACCTGGCTAACACGGTGAAACCCCGTCTCTACTAAAAAATACAAAAAACTAGCCAGGCGCGGTGGCGGGCGCCTGTAGTTCCAGCTACTCGGGAGGCTGAGGCAGGAGAATGGCGTAAACCCGGGAGGCGGAGCTTGCAGTGAGCTGAGATCCAGCCACTGCACTCCAGCCCGGGCGACAGAGCGAGACTCCGTCTCAAAAAAAAAAAAAAAAATAGTGCTTGCTGTAATAGTTAAAGAAAGAAGAGAGGAAACACAAAAAAGCAGCTCAACAGTCAAAGATAGGTTTATTTCGGAGAATAAACCTGAGAGGGGCTTTTGGCTGATTTTGGTCAGGAGCACTCTCTCTGACAGACTAAGAGTATTTAAGGGTTCAGGGCGAGAGAGCTTATCACAGGCTTGGAATGTTTCTGTGTGGAGGAGAAGCTTATTGTGGGGTTGGAATGTCTCTGGTTGGAGGGGAGATTATCTTGGGGCTGACATCTCTCCGGTCAAAGCGGAGGTTATCTTGGGCCTGGCATGTCTTTGGTTGGATAGGGGTTTCTCTTAGGGTTGGAATGTTTCTGGTCAGAGATGTCAGTTGTGGTTTATGGTCATACTGACATTAACCATTAGGCTGATGCCCTTTGGGTTGGATTTAGGCAGTTTTTGATCAAGGGGAAGTTTAAAATGGCAGTGCTTGTCCAAGATGGCAATGCTCCTGCTCTGTCACTGGCAACATCGCATGTGCTATGAAAATGTTAGCTTACCACAAATAATAACATCATGTGTCTATAATGGGGCTGAAATTATCTTTGTGTAACATGAGTGGAGATTTTCTTATTAATCCAAGGGAAACTACTTACGAAAGTTTTCATAGAGTAACTGGTTCCCCAACTCCATTTTTTTTTCTATCATATCTTAAGTTTATCAGCTGAAAATTCTCTGGTCACAAGCATGTTTAGGACACCTTGGGGTGGAGGAGTCACATTAATTTACACTTAACGATGTGCCTGAGTTCTCTGGGGGTTGACGATGGGAACTTGAGTTAATTGTCTGAAGTGGAGTTGTCATAGGTGACTTCATTAATTGGGACTTGTCTTTGCCATTTTCTCCTAAAGTGGCCACAGTGGGGCCTTCGATGCTTGTATGTCCTATTGTTTTCCAATGTTCCAGGCAGACTGGGCTCTACTCAGGAAATAATGAGAGTAACAGGTACTAGCCTCACGCAGAGAAAGCCCAACACATTCTCTCTCCTTATGCAGCAGAAATAACCAACAGGTTAGAAGAGCCCAGCTCACCCCCTCAGCCCACTCACTAGTGAGGGCAGGTCAGAAGCTTTTTTTCTCCATCAAAAGGTATCCCCCCTGCCCCGCACCGGTCTTCATGATGAATAAATGAACTTGTGTGTGTGTTTGTCTAAAGCTTTGAAGAGTTACTTTTGTCACACAGTC
Source organism: Rhinopithecus roxellana (assembly GCF_007565055.1). Classification (NCBI taxonomy): domain Eukaryota; kingdom Metazoa; phylum Chordata; class Mammalia; order Primates; family Cercopithecidae; genus Rhinopithecus; species Rhinopithecus roxellana. Next base: position 100,253,393 of record NC_044565.1, read on the forward strand.
AAACTACATTCCTAATGATGCCTTTTCTCCTTGCTGGTTTCTCTTTTGCAGGGATTAGTCCAAGTTTGGTCTCTAGCAAGGTGGACAGATGGATGTATTAGAGATGACATCCACCAGGTCTAGACAGCTTCTCTCCCTGCAGAGTTTCTACTTCAGCAGGAAAAGGACAAACAGCAAAAGTAACAGACACCATCAATACAAGACTGCTAATTGGTGTTTGATTACAATTCAGATGTGGTCTGTGATTGAGTAAACTCTTTCATTTAGATTATAATGGTTGCATATGGGGGAGTAGCTGAAGAATGACAAAAAGGGTCTGGCATAAAAGCAAATTAGAAAATAAGAAAAAGTATTTTATTATTCCTTCACCTTTTCATCATTTCTGTCAAAAGACAAAATTCAAAATGACAACAAATTTAGTTAAATGATTGAATTGGCTTTTGTTTATAATTCATGAATTGGGGTGACATCTCCTCTAAAAATTCAGAAAATTCTTACAATGAACTGAGCAGAGGAGGTTGGTTTTATAGGCAGAAAAGACTGAGAAAATCAGAAACTGGGAACAAAAAGTGGATTGGTTAGCATCAAGTTACTTTAGGTTCCTTTCCTCGGGGTTAAAGAAGAGGGGACTTCCTTATCATGAGGGCTAACACTGGCTTGTTTGGGGATTGGCTTATTATCTCTCTCTCTCTTCTGATTCCTTGCAAGATAAACAATTTAGTTTCAGTTTGGTGATGTGGGACTTTAGCACAAGTGATTCCATTTTGGCTTGGTCTACAGGGGCCTAGTGCAGGAGCTCAGTCTCAATCAATGGCCTCCTATAAATTGTATTCAACATTTTAAAAATAAAAATATTCAGATAAAATTAATCTACCACAGAATTCACCATTGTAACCATTTTACAGTATACAATTTCATTGCTTTTAGTATATTCACAATATTGGGCAACCATCGCCACTATCTAATTCCAGACTATTTTCATTACCCCAGAAAGAAACCTCATACCTTCCAGTTCCCTCCTCCCCCTATCCCCTGGCAACCACTAATCTATTTTCTGTCTCTACGTATTTGTTTACTCTGGAAATTTCACAAAAATGGGAGCATATAACATGTGACCTCTCCTTTCATCATCCCTCGGGCACTCACCATGGGCCAGGTACTATGTGACTATCTGCCCTCAAGAGGTTCAGTCCAGCCAGGGAAAAGGACCTGCAGGTGCAGAATTATCCTGCCCGGGACAGCCAATGGTGTTCTGGCATTTCCTTCACTATGTTGACAGAGGAAGAGGAGTTGAAGCCATCCTCACAGGGTTAACAAGAATTCAGGACAGAAATACTGTTACAACTAAGCAATAATTAGGCTGCACTTTGACCTACTTCTTTGTTGCTAAAAGTCTCCTAGCATAAGATACCTGACCACTTGCATACCCATTGTTTCTATAAAGAGGATTTCTGATATTTGAATCATAAGGCTTTTTTTAAAGATCGCTTAAGATGTTTTTCAGATCCCAAATTCCAGCAAAATAGCTGATGCCAGCCAGTTTGAAGACTCCCACAAATAAATGGAATTAGCATGAGAATACAGTTTCTTCATCTCCCTATCCCATGACTTTGCCGTGTACTATTTGACCAACCAATGGTCTCCACACTTTGGCCCACTCCAAAAACCTTAAAAACTCTAGCCCCAAACTCCTCAGGGAGATGTATTTGAGGTTCCCTCTCATCTCTTTTCTGGGCAACTCTACAATTAAATCTCTTGTCTCCGCTGCAGCCCAGTATCTTGGTGTATTGCCTTGCTGCACACATCAGACAACAAACCTATTATGGTTACAGTTTTGCAGTAAAAAGAGGGAAGGGGATTCTAGGAATAGAGAATGGCAGAGATAGTGTGTTGTTTCGGGAAGGCTGAGATGGTCCTTGGGGCTAAAGCATCAGATGTACAGGGAAGGTAGGAAGATTTTGGGGAGAAAGGAGATAAGGCAACAGGTAAGTTAGGTCAGAAAAGCAGAGCCTTGAGGGCTCCTTAAATGAGACTGGGATTGCCTCTGGCTCTGGGGAGCCAGGCAAAGGTCAGTGTTGGTTTTAGGAAGGAAACCAGCCATGAAGGGTGAGTTCAGAGGGAAGACTGTCAAGTGGAGGAATAGGAGGATGCAACAGTCCAGGTTTGAAAAGGCTAGGCCTCCCACTGTTGCAGAGGCAGTGGGCTCAGGAAGCAGGAAACATCTATTTGAGAGGAATTTCTAAGACTGATTGAACAGTGTCAGGCCTCCGAGCCCAAGCTAAGTCATCATATCCCCTGTGACCTGCACGTATACATCCAGATGGCCTGAAGCAACTGAAGATCCACGAAAGGAGTGAAAATAGCCAGTTCCTGCCTTAACTGATGACATTCCGCCATTGTGATTTGTTCCTGTCCCACCCTAACTGATCAATTGACTTTTTGACAATACACCCTCCCCACCCTTGAGAAGGTACTTTGTAATGTCCTCCCCTACCCTTGCAATAATGTACTTTGTGATATTCTCCCACCCTTAAGAAGGTACTTCGTAATATTCTCCTGGTCCTTAAGAATATACTTTGTGAGATCCACCCCCTGCTGGCAAAACATTGCTCCCAATTCCACCACCCATCCCGAACATTTAAGAACTAATGATAATCTCACCACCTTTTGCTGACTTTCTTTTCGGACTCAGCCCGCCTGCACCCAGGTGATTAGAAAGCTTTATTGGTCACACAAAGCCTATTTGGTGGTTTCCTCACACGGACGCGTGTGACATTTGGTGCCAAAGACCCAGGACAGGAGGATTCCTTTGGGAGACCGGTCCCCTGTCCTCGCTCTCACTCCGTGAGGTGATCCACCTATGACCTCGGGTCCTCAGATCAGCCAGCCCGAGGAACATCTCACCAATTTCAAATCGGGTAAGCAGTTTTTTCACTCTCTTCTCTAACCTCTCTTGCTATCCCTCCACCCTTCAATCTCTTTCTTCCTTAATTTCAGTTCCTTTCTTTTTCTGGTAGAGACAGAGGAGACGCATTTTATCCATGAACCCAAAATTCTGGCACTGGTCATGGACTCAGGAAGACAGTCTTACCTTGGTGTTTAGTCAATGCAGGGATGCCTGCCTGATTATTCACCCACATTTCAGAGGTGTCTGATCACCACGGGGACGCCTGCCTTGATCCTTCGCCTTGGCAAGTGAAGAGGTGGCAAGCACCACCTCCCCTGGGTGGCAAGTACCACCATCCCCTCTGTGTCTCTACCCTCTCTTTTCTCTGGGCTTGCCTCTTTCACTATGGGCAAACTTCCACCCTCCATTCCTCCTTCTTCTTCCTTAGCCTGTGTTCTCAAGAACCTAAAACCTCTTCAACTCTCACCTCACCTAAAACTTAAGCATCTTATTTTCTTCTGCAATACTGCCTGGCCCCAATACAAACTTGATAATGGCTCTAAATGGCCAGAAAATGGCACTTTCTATTTCTCCATCCTACAAGACCTAGATAATTTTTGTTGAAAAATGGACAAGTGGCCTGAGGTGCCTTACATCCAGGCATTTTTCACACTTTGTTCCCTCCCTAGTCTCTGTTTCCAATGCGACTCATCCCAAATCCTCCTTCTTTCCCTCCCGCCTGTCCCTTCAGTGCCAACCCCAAGCATCACTGAGTCTTTTGAATCTTCCTTTTCTACCAACCCATCTGACCTCTCCCCTCCTCCCCAGACTGCTCCTCCTCAGGTTGCTCCCTGCCAGGCTGAATCAGGCTCCAACTCTTCTTCAGCCTCTGCTCCCCCACCCTACAACCCTTCTATCACCTCTCCTCCCCACACCCGGCCTGGCTTACAATTTTGTTCCATGACTAGCTCTCCCCAACCTGTCCAACAATTTCCTCTTAGAGAGGTGGCTGGAGCTGAAGGCACAGTCATGGTATATGTGCCTTTATCTCTATCAGACCTTTCTGAAATCAGCCAGCATTTAGGCTCTTTCTCATCAGACCCCATTAAATATACACAGGAATTCCAATATCTAACTCTTTCCTACAATTTAACCTGGAGTGACTTAAATGTCATCCTAACTTCTACTCTCTCCCCAGATGAACAGGAAAGAGTTCTTTCTCTAGCCCAGTCTCACACTGACAACTGTTGGCTTTATGAGCCAGGCCTCCAGGAAGGCATTAGAGCAGTTGCCCGAGAAGAACCCCAATGGAACTATCAGCCAGATTCCCCAGGTATAGCTAGGTGAGATTACATGATTTCTTGCCTAGTTGAAGGGCTTAAAAAGGTAGCATACAAATCTGTTAATTATGACTAACTTAAAGAAACTACCCAAGGAAAGGATGAAAACCCAGCCCAGTTCCTGACTTGTTTAGCAGCTACCTTGAGATGCTTTACAGCCTTGAACCCAGAAGGGCCAGAAGGCCATCTTATTCTCAATATGCATTTTATCACTCAATCCACTCCTGACATTAGAAAGAAACTCCAAAAGTTAGACTCCAGCCCCCAAACCCCACAACAGGACCTAATTAACCTCGCCTTCAAGGTGTACAATGATAGAGAAGAGGCAGCCAAGCGGCAACGTATTTCTGAGTTGCAATTACTTGCCCCCGCTGTGAGGGAAACCCAGCCACATCTCCAGCACACAAGAACTTCAAAATGCCTAAACCGCAGCAGCCAGGCATTCCTCCAGGGACTCCTCCCCCAGGATCTTGCTTCAAGTGCCAGAAATCTGGTCACTGGGCCAAGGATTGCCCACAGCCCAGGATTCCTCCTAAGCCGTGTCCCATCTGTGCGGGACCCCACTGGAAATTAGACTGTCCAACTTGCCTGGCAGCCACTCCCAGAGCCCCTACAGCTCTGGCCCAAGGCTCTCTGACTGACTCCCTCCCAGATCTGCTTAGCTTAGTGGCTGAAGACTGACACTACCCAATCACCTCGGAGGCCCCCTGGACCATCACAGATGCTGAGCTTCGGGTAACTCTCACAGTGGAGGGTAAGTCTGTCCCCCTTTTTTATTTTATTCCAGAAATATTTTAATACAATCATAGTACAGTTATGAAGTCACATTCAATCCACTGAATATATGCAGGCTATTAATAAAAATATTATACATCTTTATTCGCTACCTTAATATAATTAAAGTATTTGGTTCTTATAGATGACACTAATTACCATATTCATTCATATATGCACTGCTAGTCAAACAACATGGAAATAAATTTATGGATTATGATAGTGGGGCTTCAGTCCTTTTTGATCTGAAGTCTAAGTTTCAAAAGTGAATGTTTTCTTTTTTAAATGCCACAATATTTGAATCCTAGAAAGAACAGGCAACTAATTTAAGGCAATATATTGAAACTTTCACAACTTTAATTTGAAAAAAGATCATACACTGCCTTAACATTTAGATACCTATAGATTCATATAAAGGCAGTAATAAAAATATCAGTGCAAGTTCTAAATTGGGTTCCTCAGTAGAGAAAATAATAGGTTCTTTGAGTGAGCCATTATCTTCAAATCCCAAAACACTGGCAAGAAGAAATAATTCTTCTGATGCAGGACAACATGTAGCATAATTATTTTTAGTCAATAAAGGTGAGTAAAAAAATTGTGATTATACATAAAAATTAGTATCTTGGCCAGTTTGTTAAACTTTTGTTTTTCAGATTTACTTTAATGTCAGCTTTTTAAAAATGCTTAAAAATCCAACTGATTTAAAATTGATTGACAGTAGTAGTGCAAAGAGGCTCCCCTCTTTTTTATTTTTTTGGTATGGGCTGAAGATTAGCATTTTATAAAGAAATTAACTCTATGTAAAATGTATGTGTGTTTGAATGAGTAAAGGCACAAAATGAGTTCACTTAAGAGAAAACATTACCACTTGTTCTGAACTCTTTTTTTCTTTTTTTTTCTTTTTTGAGACAGTCTCACTGTTACCTAGGCTGGAGTGCAGTGGTGTGATCTTGGCTCACTGCAACCTCCACCTCCTGGGTTCAAGCGATTCTCCTGCCTCAGCCTCCCGAGTAGTTGGGATTACAGGCTTGCGCTACCACGCCTGGCTAATTTTTGTATTTTTTAGTAGCGACAGGGTTTCACCATGTTGGTCAAGCTGGTCTCGAACTCCTGACCTCGTGATCTACCTGCCTCAGCCTCCCAAAGTGCCGGGATTACAGGCATGAGCCACCACACTTGGCTGAACTCTTAACTGTACAGTATTATAATATACACTTTTAGATATGAATCCTTACAAGATTTCTTATAATGGAAGTGACAGCACATTTTTTAGCTCTACTATAGTCCATCCCCTTTGTAGTTGATATGGGGGCTACCCACTCCACACTACCTTCTTTTCAAGGGCCTGTTTCCCCTGCCCCCATAACTGTTGTGGGTATTGACAGCCAGGCTTCAAAACCTCTTAAAACTCCCAAACTTTGGTGCCAACTTGGACAACATTCTTTTACGTACTCCTTTTTTTTTTTTTTTTTTTTTTTTTTTTTTTTTTTTTTTTTTTGAGACGGAGTCTCGCTCTGTCACCCAGGCTGGAGTGCAGTGGCCGGACCTCAGCTCACTGCAAGCTCCGCCTCCTGGGTTTACGCCATTCTCCTGCCTCAGCCTCCGAAGTAGCTGGGATTACAGGCATAGGCCACTATGCCTGGCTAATTTTTGTATTTTTAGTAGAGACGGGGTTTCACCATGTTAGCCAGGATGGTCTCCATCTCCTGACCTCGTGATCCACCCGTCTCGGCCTCCCAAAGTGCTGGGATTACAGGCTTGAGCCACCGCGCCCGGCCACGTACTCCTTTTTAGTTATTCCCACCTGCCCAGTTCCCTTATTAGGTCGAGACGTTTTAACAAAATTATCCGCTACCCTGACTATCCCTGGACTACAGCCACATCTCATTGCCACCCTTCTCCCCAACCCAAAGCCTCCTTTGCATCTTCCTCTTGTATCCCCCTAGCTTAACCCACAAGTATGGGACACCTCTACTCCCTCCCTGGCAACCAATCACACGCCCATTATCCCATCAAAACCTAATCACTCTTACCCTGCTTAATGCCAGTATCTCATCCCAGAACAGGCTTTAAGGGGACTGAAGCCTGTTATCATTCGCCTGCTACAGCATGGACTTCTAAAGCCTATAAACTTTCCTTACAATTCCCCCATTTTACCTGTCCAAAAACCAGACAAGTCTTACAGGTTAGTTCAGGATCTGAATCTTATCAACCAAATTATTTTGCCTATCCACCTTGTGGTGCCCAACCCATACACTCTTTCCTCAATACCTTTCTCCACAACTCACTATTCCGTTCTTGATCTTAAAGATGCTTTTTTCACTATTCCCCTGCACCCCTCATCCCAGCCTCTCTTTGCTTTTACCTGGACTGACCCTGACACCCATCAGTCCCAGCAGCTTACTGGGCTGTACTGCCACAAGCCTTCAGGGACAGTCCTCATTACTTCAACCAAGCTCTTTCTCATGATTTACTTTCTTTTCACCCCTCTGCTTCTCACCTTATTCAATATATTGATGACCTTCTACTTTGTAGCCCCTCCTTTGAATCTTCTCAACAAGACACCCTCCTGCTCCTTCAACATTTATTCTCCAAGGGACATCAGGTATCCCCCTCCAAAGCTCAAATTTCTTCTCCATCTGTTACTTACCTCAGCATAATTCTTCATGAAAACACACATGCTCTCCCTGCCAATCATGACCGGCTGATCTCTCAAACCCCAACCCCTTCAAAAAAACAACTCCTTTCCTTCCTGGGCATGGTTGGATACTTTCACCTTTGGATACCTGGTTTTGCCATCCTAACAAAACCATTATAGAAACTCTCCAAGGGAAACCTAGTTGACCCCATAGATCCTAAATCCTTTTCCCACTTTTCTTTCTGTTCCTTGAAGACAGCTTTAGGTACTGCTCCCACACTAGCTCTCCCTGACTCATTCCAACCGTTTTCATTACACACAGCCAAAGTGCAGGGCTGTGCAGTTGGGATTCTTACACAAGGACTGGGACTGCATCCTGTAGCCTTTCATCCAAACAACTTGACCTTACTGTTTTAGGCTGGCCATCATATCTCTGTGCAGCGGCTGCTGCCACCCTAATAGTTTTAGAGGCCCTCAAAATCACAAACTATGCTCAACTCCCTCTCTACAGTTCTCATAACTTCCAAAATCCATTTTCTTCCTCACACCTGACACATATAGTTTCTGCTCCCTGGCTCCTTCAGCTATACTCACTCTGTTGAGTCTCCCACAATTATCATTGTTCCTGACCCAGACTTCAATCTGGCCTCACACATTATTCTGGGTACCACATCTGACCCCCATCACTGTATCTCTCGGACCCACCTTACATTCACTCCACTTCCCCATATTTCCTTCTTTCCTGTTCCTCACCCTGATCACACTTGGTTTATTGATGGCAGTTCCACCAGGCCTAATCGCCACTCACCAGCAAAGGTAGGCTATGCTATAGTATCTTCCACATCTATCATTGAGACTACCGCTCTACCCCCATCCACTACCTCTCAGCAAGCTGAACTCATTGCTTTAACTCAGGCCCTCACTCTTGCAAAGGGACTATGCATCAGTATTTATACTGACTCTAAATATGCCTTCCATATCCTGTATCACCATGCTGTTATATGGGCTGAAAGAGGTTTCCTCACTACACAAGTGTCCTCCATCATTAATGTCTCTTTAATAAAAACTCTTCTCAAGGCCACTTTACTTCCAAAGGAAGTTGGAGTCTTCACTGCAAGGGCCATCAAAAGGCATCAGATCCCATTGCTCAGGGCAATGCTTATGCTAATGAGGTAGCTAAAGAAGCAGCTAGTGTTCCAACTTCTGTCCCTCACAGCCAGTTTTCCTCCTCATTGGTCACTCCCACCTACTCTCCACGGAAACTTCCATCTGTCAGTCTCTTCCCACACAAGGCAAACGGTTCTTGGACCAAGGAAAATATCTCCTTCCAGTCTCACAGGCCCATTCTATTCTGTTGTCATTTCATAACCTCTTCCATGTAGGTTACAAGCCGCTAGCCCACCTCTTAGAACCTCTCATTTCCTTTCTTTTGTGGAAATCTATCCTCAAGGAACTCACTTCTCAGTGTTTCATCTGCTATTCTAATACTCCTCAGGGATTGTTCAGCAACCCCCAACCCCCGCCCCCCGCACATTTCCTACACATCAAGCTCAGGGATTTGCCCCTGCCCAGGACTGGCAAATTGACTTTACTCACATGCCTTGAGTCAGGAAACTAAAATACCTCTTGGTCTGGGTAGACACTTTCACTGGATAGGTAGAGGCCTTTCCCACAGGGTCTAAGAAGTCCACCATGGTCATTTCTTCCCTTCTGTCAGATATAATTCCTCATTTTGGCCTTCCCACCTCCATACATTCCAATAATGGACAGGCTTTTATTAGTCCAAATCACCCAAGCAGTTTCTCAGGCTCTTGGTATTCAGTGGAACCTTCATACCCCTTACCGTCCTCAATCTTCAGGAAAGGTAGAATGGACTAATGGTCTTTTAAAGACACACCTCACCAAGCTCAGCCTCCAATTTAAAAAGGACTGGACAGTACTTTTACCTCTTGCCCTTCTCAAAACTAGAGCCTGTTCTCAAGATGCTACAGGGTACAGTCCATTTTAACTTTTATATGGATACACTTTCTTGCTTGGTGCCAACCTCATCCCAGACACCAGCCCTCTAGGCAACTATCTTCCAGTCCTCCAGCAGGCTAGACAGGAAATTTGCCAGGTTACTAATCTACTCCAGATTCCCAGGCATATGAAGACACCCTAGCTGGACGATCAGTTCTTGTTAAGAATCTGAACCCTCAAACTCTACAACCTCAATGGACTGGACCCTACTTAGACATCTATAGTACCCCAACTGCTGTCCTCCTACAGGACCCTCCCCATTGGGTTCACCATTCCAGAATAAAGCTGTGCCCATCAGACAGCCAGCCTGATCTTTCTTCTTCCTCCTGGAAGTCGCAAGCACTCTCCCCTACTTCCCTTAAACTCACTTGCATTTCTGAAGAGCAGTAATAACCCTTATCAGCTGAATACATCCTTTCATTCTATTAAGTCTATTCGTCCTTACCCTACTTTTTGCAACAGGGCTTTATGCAGTCACCCCCACTACTTGGACTGCACCCCAAAACCTTGTCATCCCTACTAGCTTCTGTCTAGTCATACTCCTATTCACCATTCTCAACTATTCGTAAATGCCACACTTTTCCTCCTAACCATCATAACTGCTATCTCCTGGTTTTACCTCAAACTGCCACCCCTAAGTCTCTCTTGAAGTGGATAGAAGATCTTCAGTGGCAAGGTACACTCCAATTCTTCTATCCTGATGAAGTCCTTTTTTTTTACTTTTCTACTCACTCTTATCCTTGCCCCCATTCTCCAGTCACTCTCTACCTCTCCCTAGTTACCTCTAGCATACTATCAATCTCACCCACTCTCTCCTCACTGCCTCCAATCCTTCTCTAGTAAAGAATTGTTGGCTACAAGTTTCCCTTTCTTCCTGCTCTTATGCAGCCATTCCCGCTCTACAGGCCGACTGGACTACCTCTCCTGTCTTCCTGCACCTCCAAACCTCTTTTAATAGCCCTCATCTTTACCCACCTGAGGAATCTCTTTACTTTCTAGACAGATTTGGTGAAAACTCCCCACACATTTCGCACCAAGAAGCTGCCACACTTCTCCGCATCTACTTACGGCACCTTTCTCCTTATGTCAATTCCACCCTCCTCCCATATTGGGCCTCTAACCACACAAACAACTATCCCTGATGCCTGCTCCTTTATGCATCTCCCAACAACAGCCTATGGAATCCCCTTAGGCAACCTTCTACTCTCCAGAACCCAGCCACACACATTACCAAACAGATGGGAGCATTCTAATTTTGCATTACTGATAAGCCCTCTATCATTATTGACAAACTAAAAAACATTGGCAGTCACTACTATTAAGGAAGACGCCTACCCTGCATCTCACTCCATCCTTGGCTACCCTCCCTCTCCTCATCTGAATCTCCTCCTAGCCCTTCCTCTTGCTTGCTTATACCCAGCCCCATGAATAGCAGTGAAAGGTTACTCGTAGACACTATGCGCTTTCTCATACACCATGAAAACCACATCTCTCCCTCTACGCAGTTGCACCATCAATCCCCATTACAACCACTGACGGCTGCTGCCCTTGCTGGATCTCTAGGATTTTGGGTGCAGGACTCCTCTTTCAGTACACCCTCTCACCTTTTCACTTTACCTTTCCAGTTCTGCCTGACACAAGGTCTCTTCTTTTTATGTGGCTCTTCCACCTACATATGCCTACCTGCCAACTGGATGGGCACATGTACTCTAGTCTTCCTTACCACCAAAATCCAGTTTGCAGATGGGAATGAACAACTGCTTGTCCCCCTCATGACACCAACACAACAAAAAAGAGTCATCCCACTAATCTCTATACTTGTGGGTCTAAGACTTTCTGCCTCTACTATTGCACTTGGAACTGGAATAGCAGGCATATCAACCTCTGTCACAACATCCCACAGCCTCTCTAATGACTTCTCTGCTAGCATTACAGATATGTCACAAACTTTATCTGTCCTCCAAGCCCAGATTGACTCTTTAGCTGCAGTTGTCCTCCAGAACTGCCTAAGGCCTCAATTTACTCACTGCTGAAAAAGGAGGACTCTGTATATTTTTAAATGAAGAGTGTTGTTTTTACCTAAATCAATCTGGCCTGGTGTATAACAACATAAAAAAACTCAAGGACAGAGCCCAAAAACTTGCCAACCAAGCAACTAATTATGCTGAACCCCCTTGGACACTCTCTAATTGAATGTCCTGGGTACTCCCCTCTTAGCCCTTCAATACCTATTTTTCTTCTTCTTTTATTTGGACCTTGTGTCTTCTGTTTAGTTTCTCAATTCATACAAAACTGCATCCAGGCCATCACCAATCATTCTATACGACATATGCTCCTTATAACAACCCCACAATATCATGCCTTACCCCAAAATCTTTCTTCAGTTTGATCTCTCCCATACTAGGTTCCCACGTCACCCCAATCCCGCTTGAAGCAGCCCTGAGAAACATCACCCATTATCTCTCCATACCACTCCCAACAATTTTCGCCGCCCCAACACTTCACCACTATTTTGTTTTGTTTTTCTTATTAATATAAGAAGACAGGAATGTCAGGCCTCCGAGCCCAAGCTAAGTCATCATATCCCCTGTGACCTGCACTGTATACATCCAGATGGCCTGAAGTAACTGAAGATCCACAAAAGAAGTGAAAATAGCCAGTTCCTTCCTTAACTGATGACATTCCACCATTGTGATTTGTTCCTGCCCCACCCTAACTGATCAATTGACTTTTTGACAATACACCCTCCCAACCCTTGAGAAGGTACTTTGTAATATCCTCCCCAACCCTTGCGATAATGTGCTTTGTGATATTCCCCCGCCCTTAAGAAGGTACTTTGTAATATTCTCCTGGCCCTTAAGAATGTACTTTGTAAGATCCACCCCCTGCCGGCAAAACATTGCTCTCAACTCCACCCTCATCCCAAACCTATAAGAACTAATGATAATCTCACCACCTTTTACTGACTCTCTTTTCGGACTCAGCCCGCCTGCACCCAGGTGATTAAAAAGCTTTATTGGTCACACAAAGCCTGTTTGGTGGTCTCTTCACACAGACGCGCATGACAAACGGCAGTTGGGTATCCCCAGATGGGGCAAGCGCAAGAGAGAGGGAGTCAGGGCTCTAAACAGGCTTCTCTTGATGTACAATGAGACCTCGGGTGAGGCAGAAGTAGCTGGTGAGTCCATCACCCTCTGCTTAGAACACCACAGCTTCCCCTTTTTCTTAGGAATTCTTATGGGGCTGTCAGAGGTGTTGCAACCAGAGAAACTCCATCTTGAATAGGAGCTGCATAAAATGAGGCTGAATCCTAGTGGGCTACATTCCCAGACAGTTAGGCATTCTAAGTCACAGGTTGAGGTAGGAGATTGGCACAAGATACAGGTCATAAAGACCTTGCTGGTAAAACAGCTTGTGGTAAAGAAGCTGGCTAAAACTCACCAAAACCAAGATGGCGACAACAGTGACCTCTGGTCGTCCTCAATGCTACGTTCCCACCAATGCCCTGACAGTTTACAAATGCCATGGCAACATCAGGAAGTTACCCTATATGGTCTAAAAGGGAATGCATAGATAATTCACCCCTTGTTTAGCATACAATCAAGAAATAACCATAAAAAGGGGCAACAAGCAGCCCCCAGGGCTGCTCTATGGAGTAGCCATTCTTTATTCCTTTACTTTCTTAATAAACTTACTTTCACTTTAGTCTATGAACTCGCCCCGAATTCTTTCTTGCATGAGATCCAAGAACCCTCTCTTGGGATCTGGATTGGGATCACTTTCCGGTAACAGGGCTTCCAAAGCCATGTAGGATCAGACCTCTGCCCAGCCCAAAATGCCCTCACAGTGGTCTTCCACAGTTCTCTCCTCCTGCCAACAGCCTTGGCATGCCATTCCAAGCTGCACAGCTGCCCTCTGTCATTCACTCACTCTCTTCCTGGTCAATGCCTACCTGTCTCAGCCCTGCCTAAGTCAAATATCTCTATATGCATCTCCTGAAACAACATAGTTCTTCATAGCCATTGTCACCATGGTCATTTTTCATTGACTTGTGTAACTTTTGATCCTGAAGCTCAATGAAGGCAGAAACCACATCAATTTTGGCTCTTGTATCCAGCACCTAGCCACATATCTGGCATTTAATTGGTGTTCCGTAATACTTGATGGAGAAAGAAATTAGCAAACCAAACTGGAATCCTGCCAATGAGCCTGGGGCCCTTTGTGATGTAGCTTCTGTTAAGAGAATTGGGAAGAGGGGAGAGAGTCACTGGAATCCTGGCATTTTCGCTCGGTGGGGCCTCCTCCACCATAGCCTGAGGTTTTCTCCTGATAAAATCTGCTTATGAAGAATGCCAAGGATGGCTATAGCCTATCCCAGCATGAATCCTGCAAGTGCTTTGGCTGACTTATTACCTTCAGGTTACAGTATATTATGCTTTTTAAGTATAACATAATGATGGCTCATACAATGAGACAACCGCACACAGATTGTAATCAATGTTTGAGAATGCATTTATTTAGCACTTTTCCTCCTGCTCAATATGCATGGAAAGATTTGAACTTTGCAGCAAACCTTTCTCGAGCTGTTTTCTTCTCCAGCTTTTGTCTTCTGTCTCCCCTTTCATTCTCCATCTCCATCTGACAATTCTCCTCCAACTGTTCTACTATAAGGCTCTGAATTCTACTATAAGGCTGAACATTCTGAACAGAAAGGCCTGTATATTCAATAAGAGCCCCAAGGAACTTGCATGCAGGAGGGTCCAATACTATAAGGAGCTAGAACACCATCCACTTCAAGGCCAGCCAGCCCAGGGGATTGTTGGGTTGATGGAGACTGCAAATGCACTACTAAGTGAGTGCATCTGACTTCCCTTCTGGGCCTTAGCTTCCTTATCTGCTATTCCAACAGCCCCTAATGGTACTCCCACTCTCCCTCCTACCCAGTCATTAATATAAAGGCAATTTTAAATGAGTTAGGATCCTTAATCCTGGCACAGAATAAAGGTTTAAAAGCTGACGTGGGCAGATCACAAGGTCAGGAGATCGAGACCATGCTGGCTAACATGGTGAAACCCTGTCTCTACTAAAACATAGAAAATAATTAGCCAGGCATGGTGGCAGGTGCCTATAGTCCCAGCTACTTGGGAGGCTGAGACAGGAGAATGACGTGAACCCGAGAGGCAGAGCTTGCAGTGAGCCGAGATCACACCACTGCACTCCAGCCTGGGCAACAAAGCGAGATTCCGTCTCGAAAAATAAATAAATAAATAAATAAATAAATAATTAAATAAATTGTTATATAGGAGGAAGGAAGGAAGAAAGGAAGGGAGGGAGGGAGGGAGAAAAAGGGAAGCTGACTGACCACATTCATGTGCTCAACTATAAAGAAGACCTTCTATTCACAAGAAACATTCCTCCCCGTAGAAGCCCTATTGACCCATGTAATACCTGGAAAGCCATCCCCAAGACTCTTTTCCCCAACCCATCCCCACACCTAATTCCACCAATGCTACCCCTCCAGACATTATCCCCCACTACACACCCCTCCTCCAATTTCCCCACTCACCAATGCTCATTTCTGGGCTATTACCAAGTAAAACAGTCACCCCCGTTTGCTACGCATTTCTTTACATCAAACATCATGTTCTATGCTGTGATCCATTTTCAGCATTGCAGTTTTAATTAATGTCTAATGAACAAATCTCGCCTTTGCATGTTTCACAACCCACAGACAAGTTAATAAATGAGAATGGTTTCATTATAAAAATCATTGCTTCCAAAATCTATCTACTTCCAATGCCACCTTCCATTCTTTCCTCCTCTGGGTCTCATCTCCTTTTTAGAGTTGCCTAGCTAAAACAAATGCTCTAACTCTCTGAAAAGATCAGTTCAATATTCGTAGATTCCTGACTCATTCAAATGATGAAATATTAGCTATGGCAACCCTCCAGTATCTTTCTCCTAAGCCTTCCTCCCTTGCTTTGTTTTTGCTCTTGGTTCTGACAGCCTATTGGTTTTGGATTAGAAAGTTATTGATATTTCATCTCTCCCAACTGCAAGAATATAGAGGAACCAAGTGGAAGGAAAAATCCCACAGGAAAGTCAATCATGATAAGAACACAAGGTACAAATACCTGAGAGAAGAGGGGAGATTGGGAGATGAGACGAAAAAATTGAACCAAATGAAGGTCAGGCCTGTTGATGGTTTCACCACATTTGAAGGTCTAAATTCCAATCTCAGACTCATTCAAGCAGGAACTTGTTCCTCCACACTGTGGCTTCCATCCTCAAAGTCACCTCATGATTCAAGATGGCAGCTGGAGCTCCAGTCATCACATCTATATTCCAGGAAGCATGACTGAGGAAAGAGAAATGGTGGAAGGGCAAAAGGGCCCCCCTTCCTGTGAAATTAGCTTTCTTTTATGCAGCCTTCCTGGAAGTCCCACATAATATTTTGCTAGAATTAAAAAATACAGTCTCACCTTATAAGGGAGAATGGAAAATAGGGTCTTGTAACTGGTCACAGTGACATCTCAAATAAAATGGGTGTTCTATTGCTAAAAAAAGAGGTTGAACAGATATTTGTGTTGGAACTAGAAGTCTCATTGAGAAGTCAAACTCAAACATTTGCTGATATTTTAATAGGGGAAAAAAAAGAGTGATGAACTAAAGACGGAAGAGGGAAGAATAGGAAATCTTAAGAATCCAGCAATACCTACCAATGTGAAATTCAGCTAAAACTTTATTTTAGAGTACACTATGCCAACAAATGATATTTCATATGTATTTATTGACATGAAAGTAATATAAATTCTATGTTCATTGAATAGTCTCAGGTACCTTGAACAGTACTTGGCACATAGTAAGTTTAAATCAAAAGATGTCTTGAAAGATACATGATGTTAAATTAAAAAGTAAGTTTAAAGTAGTATGTAAAATATCCTATAACTTTACTAAAATCAAATATGTGCAAGTATATGTAGATAGATAGACAGATAGATAAAGCCAGCCAACCAGGCAGTAAGATCATTAAAATGACTAATAACAGTAATTTTCTCTGCATAATATGATAGAATTGGGGTAATTTTTATTTTCTTATTTTTAGCTTTCATGAATTTTCCAATTATTCTAAGTTAATTAGGCATTACTTTATATAGTTTTTAAAAGCCATATCAGAATTTAATTATGCATTACTTATACAGTCTTAAAAAGTTATATCAAAATCCATTTGAGACAAAAATCAATACATGTATGGCCTTACCTAGAGAACGAAAAAATCTGGATTAGATTTTAAAATAAGAAAGAGTTGATATAGATATTTTAAAATCATTTTTTAAAAATCACTTCTTAATAAAGAGTGATTCAGCATTAGAAGACAGGACTCCATAGAGACATTCAGACAAGGAACCCACAACTTTTTGGACAAGAGGATTAGGAAATAAGGAGTTGCCCTCAAAGCTTTAAGGCTCCTCTTCACTCTGGGATTCTTGTCTTCATTTCCAAACTCCCTGTTAACAGGCAGCAATTGGTGGCTTCATTAATCCTCAAATATTATGGTGACTTAAAGATGACATAGTACATTCTTTACAAAGACAGATGTGGCAACTGAGTCCAGGGAGGTTTTAATACCAGAGCCCCCAACTTTGCACCCAATATGTTCCTAATTTGTTTTCCTTTTCCCCTGCAGACATAGTTTATGCCTTTCAGTGTGGCCATGTTTGTGGGGAAACAAAGTTTGCCATAAAATTGGCTTCATTAAGCCAGAGTCCACATACATTATATATCTGACTCTCATTTTAGAAGGAAAAACTCACCTTTGAGTTTCACAGGATCAGTTAGTCTATGCCCTAAAGTTGTACTGAGAGGCTGAGAGGCCACCAATGGAGGTCCTGGATTATGAGAAAGAGACTCTTCCCTCTCCTCTCACCCATACTCAACATTAGCCCACCATAGTTCCTTGAATGCAATATGTTTTTTCTGGCTTCTATACTTGCACCCAGGTCAATACTCCTGGTTGGGATGTTCCCTCTCTTTCAGTCAATCCAAACCTTACCCATCTTTTAGGCCTTGACCCCATTCTTCTTGATATCCAAAGCTTCCTCTGATTCCTGCAGCCCTTGTTACAGGCTCCCTTCTCTGACCTCCTGTGACCAGTACCACACAGTCAGCTCCTAACTGTATCTGCTATGTCATAGTCCTTATTGCTTCATACATGTGCATCTTATCACCTCAGCCAGACTCTAAGCTCTTGCAGGGAGAGTAAGGTTCATCACACACACACACACACACACACACACACACACACACACACACACACACAGATTATACTACACTGCTTTATACCTGGTAGGTTCTCAATAAATATCTGTTCATCAGTTATTTGGAAATAACCAGAAAACAGCTGAACAATCACAAATTTTTAACAAGTTGAGTTATAAGACAGTCTCATGACACAACTATATGCTGTTTACAAGAAACTAACTTAAGATCTAAGGACAAATAGGTTGAAAATGAAAGAATGGAAAAAGATATTCCATGCAAACAGTAACCAAAAGAGACTTGGGTAGCTATACTAATATTAGAAAAAATGGACTGTAAGTCAAAAATTGTTGTAGGCCAGTTGCAGTGGATCATGCTTGTAATTCTAGCACTTTGAGAGGCCAAGCCTGCACAATATAGTGAGACCCTATCTCTACAAAAAATAAGAAAATTAGCCAGGCATGGTGGTACATGTCTGTAGTCCCAGCTTCTTGGAAGGATGAGGTGGGAGGATTGCTTGAGCCCAGGAGTTTTAGGTTGCAGTGAGCTATAATTGTGCCACTGCACTTCTGCCTGGATAACAGAGTGAGACCCTGTCTCAAAAAGAAAATTTATTATAAGAGACAAAAAAAGGATATCATATACAGATGCTCCTCAAATTATGATAGGGTTACATCCAAATTTAATTTCATTATTTTCTCTATAGCACAGTTAAATTGTTTCCAATTTTCCCATTTTTTTATTTTAAAGAAATTACTTTCCTTGGGATAAATTCTTTTCTATTTCCACCATTAGTTGAAAATATCCTAAGTCTAAAATGTATATTAGCTTACAATTGGGCAAAATAATCTAACACAAAGCTTATTTTATAATAATGTGTTGAATATCTTATGTAATTTATTGAGTACTACACATTAAGTGAAAAGTGCAATGGTTTTACACCATCGTAGTCAAAAAGTTGTAAGTCAAACCACTGTAAATCAGACACCATCTCTATTAACAAAAGGGTAAATCTATCAAGAAGCTATAACAATTGTAACATATATACAGCAAGCAACAGAGCCTCAAAATATATGACAGCAGCACTGACATAATTGAAGGGAGAACTAGAGAGTTTTACTCTTGCAGTTGCAGACCTCAAATATTTCACCTTCAATAATGGATAGAACATCTAGACACAAGAGCAATATGAAAATAGAGGCATGTTACCCATGTTTTTTTCCAGTCCAACAGGAACCCTGTCCTCCAAATGCCAATGGAAAGAAAAGGAGGACAGTACTGTAAGTGCTATTACAAAGGTTATGGTTAAGTGCTGCTGCACATTTGAGACATGTCTTGCCTATCACCACTCAAGATGCACTTCATCATAAGAAACCACTTCAGGTACTGTCTTCTCAGGTCACAAGTCCAGACTCAACACTTGTCTTCAAATCTCACAGAGTTCTAGGGAGATTGAACTACAGGGCATCCAGTATCAGTTACATCCTGTGTCACCAAAACACGTAGACCCTTGTCTAAGCCTCCAGTCAGACTCCTGCTTCCCCAGAATAATTTTATTTCAAGGGGCCTTTCTTCCAGCTCCTGGGCTGTGAACAGACTCTCCCCATGCTTTCCTCAACAAGACTGCTTGACCTTAAATTCACAGAAGACAAATCAGATGTCTTTCTCTTCCATTCTGGAAGGCCCTGGGTAAAACTGGTTCACTTCTTTCCAGCTACCAGCTCTGTGAAACAAGGTGTGAGGAAACATTTGTCAAATGACTTAAAACATAAAAGGTTTTATAAAAACTTAATACCAGGAGAATGGGGGGAGGAGGGCTGCTGTATCTATACTACTAAGAAGGCAATTCAACTGACCCTTCACGGGATAGAGATAACCATCTTCTCCATATTAAAAAAAAAAAGTATCCGTTACACAGCTAATTGCCAATAAGTAATGCAGACAATGAGTTCTAGAGGAATTCTGAGAACAAGAAGATCAAAGAGGTTTGAAGGCAACCAGAACATTTTGGATCTGCTACTCCTTGGAATGCAAAACTTGTCACCAAAATTTTACCATCACAGATTAATTTTTAAGAGAAAGTATTTTGGAGCCAACTCCTTTATTCAAATTTAATTTCATAATTTTCTCTGTAACACAACTAAATTGTTTTAAATTTTCTCACTTCTAAAAGAAATTATTTTCCTTGGGATATATTTCTAATTCCATTTTTTTGGATAAAGATTATCTTAATTCATATTTCTTTTTGTTTGTTTTTAGACGGAGTCTTGCTCTGTCACCCAAGCTAGAATACAGTGGTACAGTGGCGCCATCTCGGCTCACGGCAACCTCTGACTCCCCGGGTTCAAGCGATTCCTCTGCCTCAGCCTCCCAAGTAGCTGGGATTACAGGTGCCTGCCACCACACCCAGCTAATTTTTTTGTATTTTTAGTAGAGACAGGGTTTCACTGTATTAGCCAGGATGGTCTTGCTCTCCTGACCTCATGATCCACCCGCCTCAGCCTCCCAAAGTGCTGGGATTACAGGTGTGAGCCACCACGCCCAGCCCATTGTATTTGCTTTTTAACAGCTTTACTGAGATGTAACTCACATACCATACAATTCATTCATTTAAAGTGTACAATTTAATGCTTTTTAGTATATTTACAGAGCTGTCCAATCATCACAATTAACTTTAGAACATTTTTATCACTTCCAAAAGAAACCCCATCCCCATTAGCAGACACTCCCATTCTCCTGAACTCCCACCCCTAAGCAACCACTAAGTTGTTTTGTCTTTATAGATGTGTCTATTCTGGACATTTTATACAAATGGAATCGTATAATATGTGGTCCTTTATGACTGGTTTCTTTCACTTAGTATATTTTCAAGATTTATGCACATTGTAGTGTATATTAGTACTTCATTCCTTCTTATTGCCAAATATGTCATTGTATAAATATACTATATTTTATTTATTATTAATCAGTTAATGGACTTACAAGTTCACCACTTTCTACTTTTTGGCTATTATGAATGGTGCTGCTATGAATATTCATGTACAAGTTTTTGTGAAGGTACATTTTTGTTTATCTCCTTGGGTATATACCTAGGAGTGGAGTTGCCAATTGGTTCCATTTGACTTTACCTAATTTTCTTGGCTAACAGTCCTATATTGTGCTTGTGTGTGTATGTATATATATATATATACATATATATATACACATATGGCAGAAAGACACACAGAGACAGAAAAGAAAAAGAGAGGCCGTACCTGCTTGCATGTCTTATCTGAAATTTTTGCATGCATAGCCGATTCAATAACCATAGAGTTGAAAAGATGGCATCAAAATGATTGGCTCAAAATATCCTACAAAGGGAAAACTTTCTGGAAAAAATGTCTAACTTGAGTTGAGCTGGTTTTTTAAAGAGCTGGAAAGGAGAAGAGAGAAGATAGTGCTGCAGTAGGGGGCCACAGCACAAGTAAAGGCCTGGTGATTGGGCTGGATATAGAGTACTTGGGGAATAAGTAAAAGTTAGTAGATGAGGCTGGAATGACTTGTTAGGAATCACTTCATCAAGGTCTTTGAATGGCAGCCTCAAGGGTTTAAAAACTACATTTTTATAGCTTTAGGGGAGCCATTGGAGACTATGGTTTAAATACGTCAATCACATGATCAGATCAGATGGGCATGATTACAGCAATGACTGGCAGCTGCAGGCAGGAGGTACCTAAGTGGGGAGACACGAAGCAAGCCCTCGTCCTTAGGAGTCTATTGCAGCAATTCAGGACTGAGGTAAAGGCTCTGAGCATAGCCAGCTGGAAGTCAGTAGCTTAAATATTGATTTAGTGGGCAAAAGCCGCATTCATCACGGGGCTGGTTCCCTAAAAACCCTGTGCCTATGTGCAGGGAACTCATCATTTCCCTATTACATAAATTGATTAGGTCATTCGGAGCCGAGATTGATGCCAGAGATTTGCTGCTAATCAAGCTAGAATAGCAAGTTGGAGGACAAGACAGGCCTTCTGCCAACTGGGCAAGGAACTGGTCCCAGAAGCAGAGAACACTGCAGCGAAGTACCCTGCGTTTGCTTGGGGAGTCTGAGCAAAGATAGCCACTGAGAGGCCTGGCAATGCCCTTCAGTTACATCTGGAGTCTCCAGGGCAACTCCTAGAGTGACACTTCTCAGGGCTTCTGTCAAGAGCTGACCAGCCAAGTGGAATCCAGCCCCAAAGGTCCATGACAGGGCGGTCCTTACTGTGTGCTGAAGCTGTAAGAGTGGACGTACTGGGGGAACAGGGCCTAGGGCAGCATCTGTGGAGAGTCCAGGGGAGCCAAAGCCTTGGAGAAAGAGTTTACTGTTTTGGCAATAATAACAACAGTCTGCAATAACAAAAATTTGTGTTTGTATACATCTTCTACTGTGCTCCAGAAAAAAGGGAGGTTCAGCTTTCTTGGTGGATAAGATACTCTCCCCCTCACACAAAGACACCCTAGCCCCATTCTAAAAAGAGCCCTGCAAAACTAGCCACATGCCATCCAGTGCCAGGAAGCCTGGTTTTGACATGATGGTGGTGGAGTTTCTACCCATCTGTCCCTAACACAGAGGGAAGTGTACTTGGCTCCATCTATAAACTGAGGCAGCATATCTGGGAAGAACCAAATCTCCAGAGCACGCTGGTTTGGGACAATCAACATCCCAAGTCAGATGTCTTTCAGCTTTCACAGCTCTCCTGTTTGCAGTCCACTTCTCATTCTGCGACCGGCCCTAGTTTCGAAGGCGTGAAATGCTCAGTGAGTAGTAGAGGGAACACTTTTAGTACTATGACCTGTAATTGACGCTGTTGCCACCACTTTTGGTTGACCTTAGCCCCTACCTGGAAATGGGTGGGGGGGGGGGGGGCAGGGGGCAGGGGCCTGCTTTTTGCCACCGCTCACCCACCTGGGATATCTAAGTATAGTCACCATTATTATTTTTATTTGCTGCCATCATATCATCACCAGGGTCTTGCTTCCCGCAGTCCATAGTAAGGGGAGGACAGGGAAGGAGCTTGCTGCCCGAAGAGGATGATTTTCCGCCTGTACTGAGGGTGTTCCTCGCCAGAACTTTTGTGGCACCGGCAAAGCCGGCTTGTGTCCAGCAGAGAAGCACCCGCAGCCGCGCGGGGCATCCGTCGTCTTTTTCTGCGGCGGTGGGGCATGGGGGGCAACCATTTGCCCGGGGCGTTCCATAGCACACCGTTCCCCGCGCCGGCCTCAGGGGAGCTGCTAGTGAGCTTCCCCTACACCTCCTCTATTCCTCTACTCTCTGCCGCAGCCAGGGTCTTATTCCCCGCCCCGGGCTAGAGGGGTCGGTGAGCTGGGGTGGCGAATGCCGGGCCTGGGCTCTTTTTCCTGGTGGCACCTTGGTCCCCCACCCGCGCTTGACTCCTCCCCCGTCTCTATTCCGCAGCGTCCCCGCCCCGTTAGCAGCCTGCTTCAGCGACCGCACCTGCCTCGGGGGGCGGGTGAGGGGGTACACACGGGAGGTAAAAAGGAAAACAGGGAGGGTTTGGGGTGCACAGCGCAGCGGGGTGAGCAGCCTTGCCCGCGCCTCGGACCCCTGCAGCCCTGGCGGCGCCCGCCCGCGGCTGCGGCACCGATGCGCTGTCCGCGGTGCTGACGCCGGCCGCCGCTCGGTCGGGAGGGGGAGCAAAAGCCCTCGTTCCCGGGTCTCCCGGAGCCCAGCGACTGCCTCTCCCCGATTCCCCGTTTCCAATGGAACCCGCTGCGTCCTGGGGCTGCGGTTCGATCCAGGGCAAAGGAGTGAACGAAGGTTACTTAAACTTCGGACTAACGCCCGAGAACCCAGGGTCGGCGATTCGCGTCGCGCGGCCTCCAGCCCTGGAGACCTCAGAGCACCACCAAGTTGAGCAAAGTTTCACCGCGGCATGAGATAAGGGAGGGATTCCAGAGGCGAACCGCAGAGAGAAGGAAGACGAGGTTCCCCGGCGAGGTGGTAGCCCGCACCGCAGTCGGACACCTGCTCCGGTGCCCCGCATTAGTGCCGCCAGAGCCACCGGGAGGCGTCGCAGCAGCCCAACTCTCCACCCCCTCCCTCCTGTCCCTACTCACCCCTCCCCAACACCCCGCCCCGGGCGCCAGTGACTCCGCCTCTCCCTGCCGGGCGGCTCTTCGGCTGGAGCTGAGAAAGGAGCGCTTTCCCGGACTCGGCTCGGCTCCGAGGCTCCGAAGCCGACGCCGCCAGCTCAGCCCCGGGGGCGGGAGCAGGACTGCCAGCACAGCCCGCACCTAGGAGCCGCCGAGCCCGAACGCCTCATGGGACGCCCCCGGGGGCTCTCTCCCCGCCCTGCTGCCGCGTCCCGGTCCTAGGCGCCCGGGCTCCACGGCCCACCCCGCCCGCAGCCCGCGGCCTGTCTGGAGAGGAGTATGAGGCCCGGGGCCCCGCGGACGCCGGCCACCGGGCGGCAGGGGCCTAGCTGCGAAGCCCCGCGCCCGAGGGCGGCGGGTAAGGAGCCGCGGGAGCCGGCGAGGCGTCGGGGCGCGGAGAGGAGCGCCCCTGCCCGGGCACCCGCTGGGCCACGGGACTCGCGTGTGGCCTGAGTGCCGGGGAGGAGGCGGAGGCGCCCCTCCGTCCGGGCTCTGGGAAGGCGGCGAGGGGCTCCGCGGCGGCCCCGGACCCCTGGCCACCATCCTCACGCTCCTGCTCCCGCCGGGGGGATGTCGCGGCCCGGGCCCCGAGCGCCGCCCCGGCCCCGGGGCTGAGCTCCGGACCATGTCCTCCCGCAGCCCCCGGCCCCCGCCCCGCCGTAGCCGCCGCCGCCTGCCGCGCCCCTCCTGCTGCTGCTGCTGCTGCCGCCGCTCGCACCTCAACGAGGACACCGGCCGCTTCGTGCTGCTGGCGGCGCTCATCGGCCTCTACCTGGTGGCGGGTGCCACAGTCTTTTCCGCGCTGGAGAGCCCCGGCGAGGCGGAGGCGCGGGCGCGCTGGGGCGCCACGCTGCGCAACTTCAGCGCTGCGCACGGCGTGGCCGAGCCGGAGCTGCGCGCCTTCCTCCGGCACTACGAGGCCGCGCTGGCCGCCGGCGTCCGCGCCGACGCGCTGCGCCCGCGCTGGGACTTCCCCGGCGCCTTCTACTTCGTGGGCACCGTGGTGTCAACCATAGGTGAGCGGCGCCCCCCCCCCCCCCCCCCCCGGCCCCGCGCGCGTCTTTCCTCTCTGTGCCTTTCGCCTGCCGCCCTTTCCTCTGCTCGGCCGCTCGGTCAGCGTCCCTCGGCTCTCCCTTCCCTTCTAATGTCCCTTTGCTTACTTTTGTCTCGCCCTCTCTTCTCCGCCGGCCCCCATTCTCTCTCTGTCTCCCTCCCGGCTTTCAGTGAGGGAGGAAAGCCCACCTCTGGAGCTCAGCCCCCGGTGGCTTGCCTGGCAGTGTGGCCTAATGGGGGAGAATCCGGGCCGCCTGCGCTCCAACACTGGCCGGCTCCGTGACCTGACCTCTGTGAGCCTCCGTTTTCTCCTCTAAGAATACGTGCCAAGGGCTACCTGTTCTTTCCTATTTTCCACCCACAACCCCCGGGCCTCAGTTTCCTCTCCAGGATGATCTCAAAAGCCCCGTCTCTCTCCACCCTCAGCGCTTTTCTTTTCATAGTCTCCCCCGTTTCTTCTTTTACTGTGTTTTCCCCCTCAGTGGCCTCTAACTCCTTTACCCTGGAGAGGGTGACCACTTGCCCCAGAATCACTTTCCCTAGATCTCCTTCCCACCTGCTTCTCCTACAATCTATACCGCCCCTTACCTGACCCCCAAAAGTAAAACCCGTTAGCCTGAGGCCAGGACTTCAGCTGCTGTTCTGCCTCCCTTCCTTGTGTTCTCCCCCAACTCCCAGCCCCTTCTCCAATTTCTTGACCGTTTCTTTGTTCCCTTGCCACTTTTTCCAACCATTAGTGGTACCAAGGGGTAGCTGGGAGCAGGGATAGTTCCTATTCTTTCCATCATCTCTTCTCCCTTTTTTTGGATATAAACAGTTCACATTTTCTCAACCTTATGAAGAATGCTGTGTAAAGAGTCCTTCAAGCCCCCGCCCCTCTCTGTGTGGCCAGACTGCTGCCTCTGAGCTCCTGTGGAGAAATTCTGGAGCCACCCCTGCTCTCCATCCACCCCTTCATTTCTCTTTCTTCCTCTCCTCTCACTCGTTTTTCCCATCCCCCACTTTACCTGGGTGTCATGTGAAACAAAGCCCCCCCCCACTCACCTGTATAGAGTGCAGCAGAAATGCATGCTTATCACCTTGACAAGGCTTTGTGTGTCCCCAACTCCTGCTTTGAATCCCAGGATGGAAGAAGGCACTTGGCTGGTCACACCTCTAGTCACCCCAAGGCACTGTCTCCTGTGCAGTTTTGGAGGAGGGGGTTGGATTTGCTGGGCTTGAGAAGTGAGGGATTTCATAGACACACGATCTGGAGTGGTTTGGTATGCCAGTTCAGATGCAGAGGCATGGACTCTAACTGACCAGGATAAGCCACAGCAGATGGCTGGTTGGAGGCAGGGAGAGAGTCTGCCTCCATGTGCAGCATATGAGCAGCTAGAGATGTCTCTCTAAGTGTATATGTATAGTCTATGAAAGCACTTCCTTGCCTTCAATGATTTTTCATGTGTCATGCTTGATCTGATTATTTTAAATAGAAAAGGCAAATATGGCCCCCGTCCAAGGCACACACAAATTGGATAAAAATACCCTTTAAAAAGCTATATCATGTTGTTATGGTGATAGAAGATATAAAATGACCCCCTCAAAAATCCCCTTTTAAGAGCTGCATCAAGTTGCTATAGCAACTAGAGTTTTTTTTTTTTTTTTTTTTTTAAAGCTTTAAAAGTACTAAGGATGCTTAGTCCTGGAGGATGACATCATGCATCCATAGCTCATTGTTGACTTGTGCTCTTCCTCTTGTAAACACACCCTTTCCCTTTCTTCCACCTGGAGGCACCTGTGCACATATTGGGTGGCCACAGCACTTTTTCCCAGTGACATGTTCTGGCTTTCTAATGGAACCCACAGGCTAAAGGGGAAGCTGTTGGCAGTGTCCCTTTCCTTTTTAGGCCATGAGTCCATCCAAATAAAGCCCCATTCCAATGGCCTGTGGTCTCTGTGCCTCTCTGATGAGCTCCATCAGTCTGTCGTTCAGTACCCCTTTGGAGGCACTGATTCTGAGCCCAGCCACAGCTTCTAAAGCTTCTCTTTCAGTAATTTACACAAAATCAAGTCAGTGTGTTGGGAAATTGTTCCATGCCCCAGCCTTTAGTCTACTGGCAGGATTGGCTGTTCTTTAGTCAAGTGGAAAGGAACTATATTCTCTTTCTTGATTTGTGTTTTCAGATGTAGGCAAGCAATGTAGGAGGGCTACACTGAAGCATGTGGTTATGTTACGAGTGACCCAGCACGTTGCTTCCAAAATCTGCGGGGAAACATTCAAACCAGCCCGTGTACAGCCCTGGGTTGAACCAGCCCTCTGTGGGGATGCCAAGAGGGCTGGTTATTGCCCCTGCTGGGATATTCTGGGATCAGTGGTTCAAATTGGTCACTTCCATCAGTCAAATAAGTTCCACCAAATCCCCAAGTAGCGTAATTGGCATTTCAGCTTTCTCTTTGCAAAATGTATTTGGATGAGGTTTAGTAAGATCTCCACAGGTCAGCTTCTCTTCTGCTTACATAGTTCCTTTCTCTTAAATGGCCTGAATCTTCAGAGACAATCATTACTATTATTGATGCTTTTATGGGTTCAACAGATCAGGGAGCCAAAGCTCAGTCTACAAAAAATGGGCAGTCAGAATTCTTTATCTGCTTCTTTATCCAATGAAGAGGAAAATTAGCATGTACTCCGTTTTATTTGATGAATATCACAGTGTATATGGTTCATACAGGGCTGTGGAATTCAGGGGAACAAAATGATTTGGTTTAGCTATTTATACTGCCTAATCAAAAGGACATATGTATGTGTGTGTGTGTGTGTGTGTTGTGTAGACCCAGATATATGGTTCATCTAGACTTTAGTATAGGAAATCTTTCCTTCCATTCATTCCATAACATGATTGTGTGTATCAGGCTGTATTTTGAAAGGTTAAAGCTTATGCTACATGGCAGAGATTAAGGCATATCCCAACATGGGCAGCTGGATCGCAGCATTTATGAGCAACATATCTTGGCCATCCTCACTGAAGATGATTAGAACAAGAAGGGGACCTTTGGTCCAATCTCATGTGGCACAGGGTTGGGGACTTGTCAGTGGTCACACAGTTAATGAGGGGTTCAGCTAGGTCCAGATACCAACTTGTGCAATATCCACCAATTTCATGCATATAATTGGTGGGAACGTTCTTGTTTGAGATTGACGTATTTAATAATGTCTATCTGTCTATCTGAGTGTAAGAGTGTGTGTGTGTGTGTGTGTGTGTGTGTGTGTGTGTGTGTGTGTATCCAGGGCAGGGACTGGTCTGCTGGTCTATTGGTCACATCATCAACTGATTAAGTCTAGAGAAAACTTGAAGGATAAGACAGATGTTACAAACCAGACAAGTTAGAAGCATCTGGCAAGTCTTAGATAGCTAGACAGGCAAGAGCCAGCCTAAAGGGCAGAGATGGGGCACTAGCAAGTAGGAGAACTTCTGGCAAACTGTGGTCTAAGGACAGAAGTCACTTGCTTTCTGCCCTTTTTTGCACCAGTGTGTGTATGTGTGTGTGCACGTGTGTGGGCACGTGCACACACACACTCTTGAGAGCACATGTGTGTAGAGGAGGGGAAGAAGGAACAGGAATGGGCTTTCACCTGGTGGAAGATGTAATGACAGGTATAGGTATGGCTGTGTGTACTCAAGGTTACATGGAACAGCACGATGAAGTAGAATGTTTGTCCTGACATTTGGTTTGAACAGGGCCCCATATCCACAGCTGGGCAGTTTGCAATCGTGTAGATACACGTGTGTCTACACAGTGCGGTACCAGTGGAAAATTTTGCCTGTGATTATTCAGCAGCCGTTCAGGCTGTGTAGAAAGTTAATCTGAATAGCTCAAGCGAAATAAAAATCCACTTTGTAGTCTAAATTATTCATACTGATTGCTTACACAGAACTGAAATCCTGGGTAATTATTATTTCTCCCATTTATGCTATGTGACATATTCCCTAGGGGTTGAAATCAAGTTTGCTTTAATGTGAATGTATTCATTTATTCATTCCCCCAATTAATAAACATCTAAGACAAACATCACTCATCATAGATGCATGTGTGACCTCTGGCATGTTGTCTGCACCTCCTGTGATTGTATGAACTCCTGAAGATACCGTCTTGTGTTCTTTTAGCACGAAACAATGTTCTTGAAGACAGTATTCCAGCTCAATGATATTCCAAACAATCCAAAGAGAATTAACCCATCACCTCACATCCTAAAGGATGTTTATCAGTTAACTTTGAAAAGATTAAATGGAAACTCTCCACTGGGGTTTTAATTATGCATCTGCTATCAGATTTACACATAGGAAAGAACATATTTTAAAATCTTTCTCAAATGGCAGCTTGATATAAACAGAAATATTTTTGCTTCCTTTTATTAGGTTTTCTGGCAGCGTTTTTTAGCTATAAAGCTAAAATCATGCTGCTGTAGACGGGATGGTGTAGGTATAAGAGTTGTCACTTTTGGCACTGCATAATTTAGCTTGCTACTTTCAGAATTAGGCACACTTAATTATTCAGCCACGAGATTAGTAACAAGTCCTAACTTTTTCCCTCTTTTTCAACATAGATTTTTAAAAACTCTTTTTGCTACTAAGGAAACTAAGACATTAAAAGCCCAAAATGTCACTACCACATTTACATTCAACTTTCTTCTAACATGTATGTAATCCAGCTGGAGATAGTTTTGATATCTGGAATGAAATACATTATTCAGAAGGAGAGGTGCACCCTTCCTTGCGTATTTCTGTCATCAACTTTTTTTTTTTAAAGAGACACAGTCTTTACTCCATTGCCCAGGCTGGAGTACAGAGGTGCGAATACAGCTTACCATAGTCTCAACCTCCTGGGCACAAGCAATCTTTCCACCGCAGCCTCCCAAGAAGCTGGGACCACAGGTACACATCACCATACCTGGCTAATTTTTTTTTTTTTTTTTTTTTTTTTAAGAGACAGAGCCTCAATACATTGCCCAGGCTGATGTCAAACTCCCGGGCTCAAGCAATCCTGCCACCCCAGCCTTTCAGTGTGCTGGGATTACAAACGGGAGCCACCATGCCCGGTCTCATCAACTATTTTTTATTGAAAGATGGTGCTATGACAGCTTTGAAGGACATTTAGGAAGAAAATATCTTCTTAAATTTGAAACTCTGAGTGGAGAGCAGGAAATGTATTACCATTCACTGCTCTATCCTCAGCACCCAGCATCAGACCTAGCCCATAGTAAACAATAATTATTTATTGTTTGAATAAGAGAACAAGTCATTCATGATACCACTGCACTAACACAACTCTTCGTGTTTGCACATTCCCCTGCAGTTCCTTGTCATGCCTTTTATAGGAAAAAGGAAGGAAACTAACTGATGTGTACTGAGTTGCTTCTGTTTTATTAACATTTTGTTACTGATGTTGTTTCTGTGTTTCCACATAGGCTGATTTTAGTGGGTGCATAATATTCCATCTAGTTGATGTTCTATAATTTACTACCCCTATTGCTGGATAGCTGGGTGTTTCCCAGTTTGGGGCTATTTTGAGTAATGCCACAGTGATCATCTTTATGCAAGGTGACCTTTTCTTTCTGTGATACCTCCTTGGGATGACTTCCAGCTGGTGAAATTGCTGAGTCAGTGGGTACTGCTGTCTTCATGGTGCTTGTGGCCAGCCCCTTTGGAGCGAGAGACTGTCTGGTCTCTTTGTATCTGAGCCTATGCCTCTATAAAGTCTAGCAGTGATTGGACAGTTATCCAGCTAATTGCTCCATGGAAAGGGGCCACACATCCACTTGGTTTTCTCCAGGATTGCACTCAGTTCCAGGAGCTGAACTGCCTCCCGAACAAGGCTGTGGCATTAGCGTTTTCAACCTCCCTTGTTTTAATGAGAGTAGCTTCCTTTGGGAAGTTCTAGGTGAGTGGAGAAAGGTAAGAAGAAAAAATAGGTGGGGGCACTGCCAGGTCATCAAAAACTGAGACAAGAAAGGTACCTGGACCCCCCGTTCTCCCCTGGACTCCCAGGAATGGTCTGCCGCTATTCCTGGGCTAAGCCAGCTGAGAGAGAATGTATTTCCACTCAGTCTTGACTATGCCCAAGGGCCCCAGCATTGAACAGCTCAGAATTGCACCGAATGGAGCAAAGGTACACTCCTAGAGTATTCTAGCTGGAAGCACCACAAAGATCCTTCAGAACTTTCCCCAGGCATGTGGACCATTTTGTCAACAAAAGCCAACAATCAGCCCATTATAGCAAATAGGAGCAGAGCTGCTGTAATTGGGGGTGGGGCCTGGAGTCCGGACCGGTGGGCCTTTCCTCAGATGACACCCGCTCCCTGAAGTCTTCTCTGAGGAGCCCTAGAGCATCTCCAAGACCAGCCTGAAGAGGGTGAATTTAACCTCGTTCCTCATTTTACACAAGGCTCAGAGAGGAAGAGAGGTTGCCCAAGTTACCCAGCAAGTCAGAGGGGGATTCGCTGAGAGCTTGAGCTCTCATCCTCCCTGGAAGAGTTATATCAATATTGCCAAAGGTAGGTGTATCTCTCCCACCCTCCCACACCCTTTCTTACACACATAATTCTCACACTCACAAACAGCACACACGGACACACACACACACTGCTCACATAGACAGGTAGAGAATCCAGCACAGTTCTGAGAGGGCACCAAGGCTTCCCAGAAGGGGTGAGTGTTGCGCTGCACACAGAGGGGAGGAGCTGGAGAGAAGGGTGGGCATCTGAGGAGCAGAATGCAGGCTGAGTGACTTGTTGCGGGGCTTCGGGTAAAAACTCCTGCTTGATCTGGAGATGGTGGTGGTAGCCTTGGGTAAGTGTTCGGTAAGTGTCCCCATCCCTGACACCTGGAGCGGTACTCCCTTGCCTTGCTTGGCTGCCTCAGATTCAGAGGATCTTGGAAACAACAAAAGGTCGTTGGTCTATTCCTGTGGTCACCCCCAGCTCTGGAGTCCTCTCCAAGCTTTCTGGCCCTTCCATTTTTTCTGTCCAGTTCCACTGACTTTCCAGGGTCTGGGGCTCTGCATGGGTCACCAGCAAGCAACCCAGAAAGTGTGTGGAGCCCAAAGTAGGTGCTTTGGGCAGAGTCCAGCCGTGATCATCACCAAAGTTTTTTAAGAGACATGGTCATACTCTCTATACTCTCTGCAGAGCTTCTACACAGGGAGAGTTGCCGAGGAGCAGTGGGTGGAGGGACTTGCAACTGCAAGAAGCACAGCACTTTCCAAGAGGTTGAGGAGGTGCTAGTAGAAAATGAAGAAGGGTACTGAAGCCCCTTGTCTCT
Organism: Rhinopithecus roxellana; assembly: GCF_007565055.1. Taxonomy (NCBI): domain Eukaryota; kingdom Metazoa; phylum Chordata; class Mammalia; order Primates; family Cercopithecidae; genus Rhinopithecus; species Rhinopithecus roxellana. The sequence goes on from NC_044565.1 coordinate 100,285,793, forward strand.
CACCCTAGGCCAACTCTTGGCTGCCACCACTGCTGTGAGACTCTGGCCCCCGGAAGTTCTACCCCAAACCCTGCCATTCCCTAGCCACCTACCAGGTGACTCTAGGTCCCCTCTTCAGGCGGCCACTGGCTACGGTGGAGAATGCTCTGGACTCTGTCTGTGATTGCTGCTTCCTCCCTGTGCTTGGTCAACCCCCAACTCAGGGCTAAGTTCCTGGCTTACTAGCAGGTCAGTGGTAACTGGTGTGCCTGGGCCCTTAGAAAAATTGAGCTCTGGGGTTTCTCCTCCATCTGCTTCCTCCAGATCCCAGAGGATCTCATTCCAAGGTGACCTCAGGATGAAGCATCCAGAACCTTGTAATTGCAGATTTTACAATGTTCAAACACAGTGTCTTTATACTCACAGCAACAGATGTTCCAGACCAGCAAGGTAGGATAACATGCAGCAGTGCTTCTCAAACTGTAAGGTGCCTGGGAATCACCTGGGAATCTGGTTACCATGTAGTTTCTGTTGAGTAGGTCTGGGGTGGGATCTGACAGTCTACATTCCTCGGAACTCCTGGCCATGCCTATGCTGATGCACTTGGAGTCCTTAGGATAGAGAACAGCGGTGAGTCAGGCACTAGGAGTCTAGACCTGATTCTGCCACTAACTGGCTGCGTGGCTTTAGGCAGGACGTATCACCATTCAGTGCCTCAGTTTCTCCCTTACTAAAAGAAGGGAATGCCCAAGGTCCTTTGAGCCCCTTCTTAGCTCAGATGTTCTTATATCTGGGAAGACTATTGGTTCATATCCTTCCAGTATAGTTTAGTGTAGACTCTAAACACACCAGCACTGCAGCCAGCCTGCTTGCCTGGATTTACGTCCTGATTCTAACATATTCAAACTGTGTGGTCTCAGTGAGTAGATATACTTCTCCTTGCCTCAGTTGCCTCCTCTCTAAAGTGAAGACCATGCTGGTTCTTACCCCATGGGGTTACTTTAAAGACTGAAGGCTCTAACCCATGGGTGCAGTGCCTGGTAACCCTGAGTAGCATCTGCTCCCCAGATCTTGGCAACCGTGTTGGTGAGCCCTGCCCTGCCTCTCTGTGCAGGAGGGGAGGCCGAGGCACGTTTCCTTCCCTGTAGCCCACCCGGCCACGCCACCCTCTGCATGGTCCAGTCCTCTGGGCCTCAGCCCCCCTGCAGTGTGGCACCTGCTGCAGTCTGGTTGGTCACTGCCTCTCGGGTGTGTTTTTGTGTCCTATGCTGTTACATAACCAGCCTGGAAGGGTACTTTTGAAAATGCATTTTCTTTGGGTCCTTAACTAGAATATCTTAATCATCCCTCATAGGCGCAGTGCTCTTTAATCATCGTCAAGGACATAATTGGTGGATAACTGAATGAATGATTGAGTGGTGTGTTAGACCAGTGACATCCAGTGCTTCTCTGCCCCCCACACCGAGAGCAGAGCCCTGGGCAGTCACACTGCTGCCCACCCTCCTTGTTTTCCAGGTGTGCTGGGGCCTCTTGGCAGTGCTTAGGCTGAGGAGGAGGTCATGGAGCTGAAGAGTAGCAGGGAAGCCGGATGCTGGCTGAGGCCAGGTCCCACCACACTTCTCTGGGGTGGGTCCAGTGTCATGGCTGCTGTGTGGAGGTCGCTAAAGGAAGGCACTGCAGCAAATAGCCCCATGTGTGGGTGCTAGGCTGCTGCTCCCTGCATCCTGGGGCTACCATGGCTCCCTGCTGGGTGGAGGAAGCACCAGGACCCCCTTCCCAGGCAGAAGCCTCCTGGGGCAGGACAGGATCTGGGGCCAGGGGAGGCCACAGAGCCCACCAGCATCTCCCCTCTCTGAACTCTCCATCATGCCAGCAGCCAGTGCCTTTGTTCTAGGGAGTGAGGGGGATAATGGAGGCGTTGTTGGTCTCCCTGATTGACTCCCCTCCCTGCCACATGTCATGTTTGCCAGTTCACTGTGTTTTTATCTGCATTCACTCAGTAAGCTCCCCAAAATCCTAGGACAGCAAAGAAAATTATATCCCATTTCACAGATGACAAGACAGGCTCAGAGAGGTTAAGCAACTTTCTTGGCATCACACAGCAAGTCAATCAATGGCAGAATAGAGGATCCGGGGCTCCTGACTGCTCAAGATTTTCTCTGCTGTCTCTGAATTGTGCAGTTCCACAGATGGGGAAGAACCACAGCCCAGTCTGGGGTCTGCAGGGTTGTGTGGGTGGAGGAGGAGGATGAGGAGGCATCAGCGAGAGCTGAAGCACAGTTTGGGGACTCTGGGATTTGGCTGTGCTGTACTTCTGGCAGTGTCAGTGGCTACACTAAAGTGAGGGCTGCCTGCTTCCTATCCTTCACCACCTAGTACCTCTTTGTGAAGGAGGCTGCCAACCAGATGGGAGAGGGTAGAGCACGTGCTTCCCACAGAGCTCACCAGAACTCTAAGAACTTGTTGAAGAGGACCGAGCTCTCGCCCAGACCTGAGAACCCTCAGCCTTGCACTGGAAATAGCTGCAGTGGGCATGAACAGGCAGGACAGAAAACCAAAAAAACAGGAGGGCCTCCTTTAAGCACACCAGCAAGGAAAACCTGGGGACATGGCCAGCTCAGAACTCACCTCCTGAAGGCTGGTTAGCTTGAGGGAGACTCTGCCTAAGGTCATGTCCTGGGACAGACCCTGCCCAGACCTTGCACCGAGCACCTGCCAGTGCTACCCTCCTCTCTAGCCATCCTTAACTTCTGTCCCCCTTACCTCATACTTGAAGCCTTTAGGATGTTGCATATACTGTTCTCTTCACCTGGAATGCCCTTCCCTTCCTCTCTATTTTCTACCAGGTGAAATCAGTCTTCAAGATCCAGCTCAAATGGTGCCACTAGATGAGGGACCTACTGTGAAGTCCCTCTTACTGCCCTCAGACCTGTGACAATTATTTGTTTCTATGCCAGCTTCCCCAGCTGCGAAGTAAGCCACTGTTCAGTGGGATAAAATGTGTCTAAAGCTGGCCCAGGACCCAGCACATAGTAGGTACGCAGAAAACTTACTTTCTTCTTTCTCCACCTCAGAAGCTACATCTTAGTAGTGCTTGTCACTGTTACAATTAATAACATGATAATAACCATAATGGCAGCAGCTATGCATTGAATGACTACTTTGAAGTGCAGCAAAGAGGTAATTTCTGTCAATCATGGAGCATAATACTTGGCACAAAGTAGGTGATTAATCAACATATGTTGAGTGGATAGAATGAATGAGTAACTGAAAACCCTGGACTGCTGGAAATTAAAGACAAAAAATAAAAACTGAGCAAGCTGGGCCCAGGCCAGGTTCTCAGAACCTCCCAGGGCCTCCCTGCTGGGCCCCCCACCCCTGCAGCTGGAGGGGCTGGCTGTGCATGAGCCCCTCTGCTGGGCCGTTGCTTTAATGCTCTCTCAGTGGCTGGCAGGTGTGCAGCAGGGCAGCCAGCTCATTCTGGAGCTCTTCTCCCTGGGAGTGCTGTTTCTATGGCTCTCTGAGTCAGCTGGGTCCTTGTCCTGACCCTGCCCTGGACTGAAACCAAACTAGACAATTCTAAGCCTCAGCGCTTGTTATCCACAGAAGGCGGTAGGAAAAGTTCAGTCCTGAACTAGGAGGGCTTCTGGTCCTAGTTTTCCCATTGACTCAGATTTCCTATCTGGCCCTGGCCTTGGCCACATCTCTTAGCCATAAGGAGGCCCTGCTCAATTCCACCTCTCAGTCCGGTGGTTCTACCTTTTCTCTTCACCTGCCCAGGACACATTCCTTAGAAACTGGATGTTGCTTCACAAATTTGACGGAAGTTTAATCAGTAATGAAATGCAATTCCACAAACCAGGAAAAGCCACCCCCACCCACACGGCCCAGCACCATCACAATGCCTCCAAAAATACTTGGGGAAGCTTTTATTGGAATCAGTTGTCCCAGCTTTCTGGAAAGTTTCAGTTGAGATAAACGCAAACTCCGAATCGCACTCCGCGTGACTCCTCTCTAATCCTTTCCAAATGGCCATGATCTCCTTCCCTGCTGCCAAGTGTTCTGAATTCTGAGCGTCTCGTGTGAGCCTGTTTAGCTGCTAACACCAGAACCTGCCAGGGATGCTGCAGGGACAGCCCAGGTGCGAGAGGGAAAGGTAGACACGGGCCTCTGCCTGTGCTGAATGTGTTGGCACTTCCTAGGGGCAGGGTGCATTTTGGAGGCCATGCAGGTTTGGATTGTTGGGTTCTCTTCTAAAATGGAAGGTGGGGAAGGAAAGCTGAGATCGCATGGGAGCTAATTCTGAAGGTCTGGCAGCCTCAGTGGCAGGCAGGGAAGAGGTCCTTGCCTGTGTCAATGCCGAAGTGAGACTGCAGGGCCTGCCCCTGCCAGCACCCTCTTTGTCACTCCCCACACTTCCTGCTGGTTTGGCATGGAATCACTTGTGTGACTGTGTGCTTAGCATCTGCTTCTCTTGCCAGATTCTGGGTTCCTGGAAGATGAGAACTCTGTCTCCTCCATTCCCCTGCATGTCTCCAGTGCCTGGCACAGGGCATGGCACATGGGAGGGGCAACAGAAATATTTTCCGAATCAATGTAAATTTGAATGAATGGCTGTTTCCAAGATTCCCAACTCTACCTAGGTACCTGTTTTATAAAAAGTAAAATATGATGATCAGATGATGACCTGCTTTGTAAAAGAAAGCTTTGCTTCTCAAAGGGATTCATTCCCAAGTTTCTGTAAGCAGCAACATACCCCATTATATTTACAGAGAGATGTAACTTGTAATCAATGTCAGGAACCCAGCAGCTGCATGAAGTCCACCTTACTGCCATTTCTACCTTCACGCAGTCCCCAAATCCCTAACATCAAATTAGTGAGCAGTATACCTGACCCAGAAGGCAATTCAGAAGAGTATATAACAAGAGCTGAAGTGAGTTGTACACCTGTACTGATTGGAGTTGTTCAGGCCCCTTGGCACAGTCAAGCAGAGATTGGATTGTATGCCTAACAGACGGAAATTGCCTTACAAAGCTCCTTGATGTGCATTGTTCAGCCGGGCAGGTATGCATTATTCATGTATCCATTTTAAGAATGAAGAAATCTGCATTGCCAAGTGACAATTTGCAGTACAATGTAACGGTTAGGGAGAGAATGCTGGGGGCCCTGGTCTTGCGTTTGAATTTTAGCTTGTCTTGGTCTGTTTTCTGCTTCCATAACAGAATATCACAGACTGGGTAATTTATTTAAAAAAAAAAAGTTTATTTAACTCACACTTCTGGAGACTGGGAAGTTTATGATAGAGGGCTCCAGCATCTGGCAAGAGTCATCCATGTGGAAGGCATCACATGGTGAGCAAGTGCGGGACAGAATCATCCCAAACTCATCTTTTTATCAGGAGCCTGCTCCCGCAATAACCAACCCACCCCAGTGATGATGACATTAATCCATTCATAAGAACAGAGCCCACATGACCCAATCGCCTCTTAAAGTTCTCACCTCTTAAAAGTCTTACAATAGCCATTGGATTTCAATATACGTTTTGGAGGAGACATTCAAACCATAGCAAGCTCTGTCATTGGGGTTGCCAGCATGCGTCTCCTGCCCATTTACTGAAGTCTGCCTCACTGAGTTCCTCTCCAGTGTTCTCCAGCCTCCCACAGATGATGCATCCAAGAACTGGGCTCCTTAACCATCTCATCTATAACCATATTTCTTTCCATCCCACCCCAGCAGGTCATTTGGTTCTATCTGTGTCCTTGCTATTACTAGTAACTGCATTACTTTCAAAGTTTTTGACTCCAGACATCTCACCTCTGACCACTACCTCCCATGCTTCCAGCTCCCATCCTTTGATCTCACCCTATATGGGTGAGATCATAATCCTTTGGCTGTAAGACCTACAGGTCCTTTACACTCCCACTCTTATTTTTCCACCACCTTCTTTGAGCCTGCATTTCTTTTTTAACCCAGCTTGGATTCATTCCCTTTTCAGAGACCCTTAACTTCCTTGCCCCTCTCTCCCTATGTTGTACTCCTATTAAAATACCAACTTTCCACTTACTTTTCATCTGCCCCCAAGCAGCTGAATGTGGCTAAGAAACTATGCAGAGATGCTGACTGGTCCAACTTTAAATTAGTGACCCTTAGTACCAGCTGGACACTCCACACTAGCAGCACCCCCCCCCCCCATCCCACTGTACTTCCTACTGTGTCCTCCACTTATCCTCCCTCTTCTCACCTTTAGCCTCCCATTCCCCTCACTCTCTGCTAATTACCTTTTTTTTCACACTCCATTGAGGAAATAATCAGAAGGGGACTTTCTTATCTTCACACCCCTAAATCCACCCACCATGTGGAGCTGCTTTCTCTCCTGTGACAGTGGATGAAGTGCCCACTTACAAATGCCAGCTTCACTGGGTCTCACTTCCTCTAACTTCTTCCTGGACTTAGTTCCTGCCATTACCCACTCCCCATGCATTGTTAATTTATACTCTATTGGTATGCAAACATACATATTCTTAATAGACCCTGTGTCACCCTCCTGCTACTTTCCCATTTCTCTGCCCTCCTTTACAGGAAACCTTCTCAGAAGAGTAGTCAACATCTCCCTCACCTGCCCTTCTCCCCTGGATCCACATCAATCAGGAGTCCAGCTCCACTTTTCCAGTAATTATGTGATTGTAAGGTGCCTAGTGGCCCCCTTCCTAAAAAAATCCAGTGATGACTTCCCTGTCCTCAGCATCTCAGCAACATTTGACATGGCTGACCATTTATCCTCAACCTCTTTTCTCTTGGCTTCCAGAACATCATGCTGTCCTGGATCCTCACGGGCTGCTTTCCTTGGTCCTTTTTGCTGGTTCTTCTCTATGTGACCTCTCAGTGTGAGAGGGCCCCATGCTCAGTCTTCACTCTGGACTGTCTCCAAACAATCTCTCACCTGTAGAGGAAAAGCTTTTCCCCTACATTTTCTTAGTTTCAGTGACTAGGGCCCTGAATTAAAAGACAGATTAACAGGAGAAAAGGTTTATTGGATATACATATGGAGGCCTTCATAGAAAAGTAATTACCTAAAAAGAAGTTATATACTATTTTAACAAAGAGTGATAAATTGTGAAGTAATGATGAGATAAAAGGAGTTTGGACTTCTAGAAGTGGTAAATTATGGGAAGATAAATATAGGGGGGAAACTAATGGAGAATAAGGTTTGGTTTTAGTAACGTTTGTTATGCAGACTCAATCTCGTGCAATCTCTGGAGTGATAATGGGGTCCCCAGTGATTAAGAGTACAGAGAAGGGAAGGAGGACACCTTGGCAAAGGGAAATTTATGTCCTGCCTTTAGGCAGATAGGGGAGGATAAGGAGCTTTCTCTGCATCTGCTGCTTCCAAATTGCCTGCAGCTCAAAACAATCCTTATGCCAAAGTGACATATTTAGGGATGGCATACTCTGATCCCCTTCACACCCTTTGGCTTTGAACCCATTTATCTATTGATGAATAACCCATCTTCTACACTAAGCTTCAGAGCCATGGGTCCAACTGCCCACTTGGCATCTTCACATGGATATTCACTATGTATCAAAACTTTTAAAAGCCCAAAATAGAACTCCTGATTCCTGCTGTATCCCACTCTTGACTATTCCCCTCACAAGCTGTTCCTGCTCCTTGGTACGCTGCTCCATGAGTCTTCATCTCAATAAATGTCATCCATATAAAGAGTTGTCCTGATTCCTCTTTTTTTCCTAAACTTTCATATCCAATTCATCATGAACTCTTGTCAGCTCAATCTGCAAGATACATTCTGATTCCATCCACTTGTCTCCCTGCCCATCACTACCAGTCTATTCCAACTGTTACCATCATTTCTTCCTGGGGCAATTAAGTCAGTGTTCTAACCAATTCCCTAACTTTCTCTATGCTCCTTGACAACCTGTTCTTCACACACAGCCAAAGAGATCTTTATAAGTGGAAGTCAGGCCAAGTCATTTGCTTGTTTGAAATCCTTCAGTGACTTCCTGTTGCACAAAATCTGACTCTTCACCATGACATTCAAGGCCCTGCATAATCTGGCCCTGTCCTCCCTTAGCCTCACTGGTACTGCTTTCCCCTTCACTCAATGCACTACAGCCACACTAGACTTACCAGACCTCTGGGCATTTGCACTTGCTGTTCCTGCTGCCTGGCGCACTACTCTGTGAGTCATAGCATGGCTGACTTCTCTTAACCACATTCAAGCCTCATGTCTAAAGCTAAAACGTCACCCTTGAGGAGCCTTCCCTGGTCCCCCTGATTATAGTAGTGTCCCCCACTAACCCCTAGTCACTGTCCTTTCTGCCTTATCGTCCTTAGAACATGTACCATTTTTGGAAATCATCCTGTTCATGAACAAATACGTGTTTATGTGTTTGTTTGTTGCCTGACCTCTGCTCAATCCCTGCTCCATGAGACCAGGGTTCTTGTCTCTCTTGTCCACTATTATATTCCCACTGCCTAGCACAGTACCTTGTGTTTGTTGAATAGATGAACTTCCAAAGCTTCCATTTTAACATTTATAAAATGGAAATCATAATAACACTTGTATCCTGTGGTGGTTGGGAGAATTATATGAGACAGTGAATGCAGGTGCTTAGTCTTGCCCTGGTATTTCATAAGCACTCTAATGTGGGCCTATGTTTTTATTAATAGATAATCTGACTGAGTCCACATGTAAGTGGCAAAGCTAAACCCTGAGCTGAATTCTCTGACCCCAGATCTTTTGTTCTTTCTAGTATGTCTGATGCCACCTCTCAGGTTGCAGGGTAGGCAGGTTTGAAAGAATAGTGTGAGTGAGGTCCGGACCAGCCTGCCTTTAGCAAGTTAAGGAACAGTGACAGGTGAAACTGCTTCAGTAGGTTAAGGTCATATTGGAGGGCTTTGAAAGCCAGGTGGAAACATTTAGACTTGGTATGGGGGCAACAGGAATCCACTGGAGTTCTTGAACAGGGGTGTAATGTGATCATGACTGTTTTAGAGATTCTGGTGCTTTAGTCACTATATAGTTATGCCATTAAGTCAGGCAATCTCGTTAGTCTAAATTGTCAGTCTCTAGACTGCCTTCAAACAGCCAGATAATTGTGAAGTTCTTTGTTTTGGCTATTCACCTCAAACATTAAATCAGCCCATTATCAACTGTCTCTTCACTTTATCAAGAGCTTACCACTGTATTTCTGCCTGGGTGACAGAGTGAAATCCCGTGTCCACCCCCTCCAAAAAAAAAAAAAAAAAAACTCGTATATCTCTATCAGTGATAAATCACTGAGGAATATGTGCTTAGTTTGTATATTCAGCTCTGAACTGCTATGTGATTCCAAACTCATTCAGGAGGACTGCCAACGTGAATTGTTTCTTTATGCACTCTAAGTGGTTCATAATCTATGAGTTATAATTTTATTTTATAACTACTGGTGTTCACATTTTAAACAAAGAGCAAAATTTGTCACATTAGACTGAAGAGCTATGCACTCTCGCAATGAGGTCTACCTCACAGGGTCGTGGTGAGGACCCTTGCATAGCCTTAGAACCAGTAAATGTTTGTTCATTTGTTTATATAGCAGTCCAAGATGCTGAATATTTGTGGCAGGATGAATTGGGTAGAGGGGACTAGGGATAGGGACTGGGGAATCACATGGCCTTTGGAAAGGAGCAAAAGAAAAGGGGTAAGAGATATTTGCAGGAGCCAAAGACAGAATTTGGTTATTGGCACTCAACAAGACTCAACATGACCTCTGCTGACCTTGGGTCTTCTTACTCTCTATTCCCCCCTCATTCGTTGACATCATGCCCACACAGTAAGATCTAGGGAAAGGAGCTGACCAGGGGCCTGGGGATTTCTTTTCTGGTTTTGTTTGTTTGTTGGTTGGTTTTTTTTTTTTTTTTTTTTTTTTTTTTTTTTTTTTTTTTTTGCTTGCGGGGAGCCAGAGTCTCACTCTGTCATCCAGGCTGGAGTGCAGTGGTGCAATCCCTGCTCACTGCAACCTCTGCCTCCCGGGTTCAAGTGATTCTTGTGCCTCAGCCTCCCAAGTAGCTGGGATTACAGACATGCACCACCATGCCCAGCTAATTTTTGTATTTTTAGTAGAGATGGGGTTTCGCCATGTTGGCCAGGCTGGTCTTGAACTCCTGGCCTCAAGTAATCTACCCACCTCAGCCTCCCAAAGTGTTGGGATTACAGGCGTGAGCCGCCATGCCCTACAGGGCCCTGGGGTTTCTAACAATGCTATCTGGAGATTTGTGGGCATGTCTCATAATGAGGGGAAGGCAGTTGAAGATGCTGCAGCCTCATAGGAAGTGGGGAATGAAGCAGGCTGAGGCTGGAGGAAGATGCCCGTCCTCCAAAGCTGGGCTCAGCAGGGCAGCCCTCCCCTCACTACTCAGAGATTGCTGAGGGCAGCCTCCTGTGCCCTGCAGGTGGGAAAGGCAGTACCGGTTGGTGGGGGCAGGGGTGCAGCAGAGGTTGGTGTGTAGTAATGACCTTAATTCATAGCATTTTTGTCCCTAGAGTCCCCTTCACTTCCATCTACATTCTTGCTTTATTTTTTAATGTTTTTCCATAAAACTTATTCTTTTATAGCTGTTTATGGCTAAAGGGCATCCTAGCTGCAGACTCGGAGCCTGTACGCTGATAAATTCTATCTCAGATTCTGAGCTTCCCCCCACCACACCCCGTCCCCAGGGCCGAACAAGAAGGAAGGAGGTGATGCAGGCCCTTCAGGAAGAGGCCTAGCTCCTCTGGGTTGCAGGATTGAATGAGCCAGTATCTACAAGGCCCTGGTTCTACTCCCTTGTAATGTTTCCAGGCTTTCTCTGTAATACCGCTGTAGTGAGACACATGTCATTCAGAACTCCATGTAGCCCCCTAGATTTATGCACAGGGCAGCCTGTGGCTAGAACTGAATCTTAAACCAATAATCTGCCTTCCCCAGGACTAGCACCAAAATATTTTTATGTGTCAAGGAGTCTAGAACTGGAGAGCTCCAGAAAAACATGGTGCTGTGTGGGGTAGGGGGTAATATTGATTTCACACACCGTATTTTCCAAAACACTTAGCAGGCCCTGTGTTCTAATTTGGCATCCAGAAAACATGATCCCCATTCATCCATTTATTCAACAAATATTTCTTGAGCGCCCCACTATGTGCCAGCAACTTAAAATCCCCAGGGATACAGCAGTGAAAAAGTAGACAAAGTCCCTACTGTATGGAGCTAACATTCTAGTTGGGGGAGATAGACAATAAACATACAAATAAATGTCAGGTGGTGGTAAATGCTGCAAAAAGAACAAAACCAGGGTGAGAATAAAGTGATGGAAGTAGGGTGGTCTGATAGGGTCTCTTGGATGATGTGACCCCTGAGTGGAGGCTTGGAATGAAGTAAGGGAGTGAGCCGTGTGGCTGCCTGGAGGAAGAGGGCTCCAGCCAGTGCCAAGGTCCCTTAGGAGGAGCTTGCAGGGTTTGCTGGAGGAGCTGGAAGGAGGCCAATGTGCCTGGAATAGTGTTTGGAGGAGGGGCAAGTGAGAGTTAGAATGTGACGTCAGAGGAGTAGCCAGAGACTAGGTCATGCAGGGTCTCCAGGCCACAGCAAGACCTTTGGGTTTTACTCTGAGTGAAATGGGGAGCCACTGGAGGGTTTTGAGAAGAAGCATGATTAGATCCTGAGGCAAAACTTAGGTTAAAATAAGCGGGGAGACAGAAGAGGCGTGACATGATCTGATTTATAAGATCATTCATTGCTGTTCAAAAAAACTGTACAGGGGAAACATAGAAATGTGGGGACTCGTTAGCAGGCTTTTGAAATATTCCACGTGAGAGATGATGATAACTTGGACTAGGGCATGTTTGGTGGAGCCAGTGAGAAGTGATTATATCTTTCAGAATATCTTTCAGAAAAGAAATGCATATTTACTGAAGTGTGGGGTTTTTTTCATTGTTTTGTTTTCCTGTTTCTTTTAGCACCTTAAAGATTGTTTTCTGGCTTGCAGTTTCTGATAAGAAGTCTGTGGCCAGGTGTAGTGGCTCACACCTGTAATCCCAACACTTTGGGAGGCCAAAGTGGGCAGGTCACTTGAGGTCAGCAATTTGAGACCAGCCTGGCCAGCATGGTGAAACCCCATCTCTACTAAAAGTACAAAAATTAGTTGGGCATGGTGATGCACGCTTGTAATCCCCGATGGGAGGCTGAGGCAGGAGAATCACTTGAACCTGGGAGACAGAGGTTGCAGAGAGCCAAGATCGTGCCACCGCACTCCAGCCTGGGTGACAGAATAAGACTCCATCTCAAAAAAAAAGAGAAAAGAAGTCTGTGAATATTTTTATCTCTGTCTATAAGTAATTGTGTCTCCTTTCTTTGGCTGCTGTTAAGGTTTCTCTTCATTCCTGACTCTCAACAAGTTGATTTTGATGTGCCTTTGTATAGTTTCCCTTATGGGGAAACTATATGGAGCTCCTTGGATCTATGTGTTTATAAATTTTCTCAAATTTGGAAAGATTTTGACATTATTGCCTCAAATATTATTTTTGCTACCCTATCCTCTCTTTTTGAACTCCAATTGCACATATGTTAGTCTTAATTTACATTGTTCTGCAAGTAGCTGAGGCTCTTTTCAGTCTTTTTTTAGTTACAGTGCTTTATTTTGTTATAGTTATAGTTCTATTGCTGTGTCTTCAAGTTCAACCTTTTTCAGCAGTCTCTAGTATGTTGTTAACTCTATTCAGTGAACTTTTCACTTCAGACATTATATTTTTCATCTCTAGAAATTCTACTTGGTTTTTAAAAATTTTCCCATTTTTTTCATCATTTCTCCTTTAAATCTTGAGCATATTTTACATATTTTAACAGGTATTTAAATGCCTTTGCTAATTCCACAATCTTTGGCATTTCTAGGTCTGTTTCTATTGACTATTTTTCTCTTATTTGTGGGTCACATCTTCCTGCTTCTTTGCATATCTGATTTTGTATTTGAGATCAGAACATTATGAATTTTACATTATTGATGCTTGTTTTGTACTCTTTCAAGCAGGGTTGAACTTTGTTCTGCCAGATAGTTCTTTATAGATCAGTTGATATTTCCAGACTTGTTTTTAAGCTTTTTAAAGGCAGATCTAAAGGAGTCTTTTCCCTAGGACTAGATGAGCCACACTATTAAAGAATAACCTTTCTAGGGTCTCTACTGAATGCCTTGTGGATTCAGTGAAACCTTTCCACCTTTGACTGGTAGGGACTCAGGTGGTTCCTGACTTTGTGAGGGCTCTGGAAATTTTTGGTTTACAGCTCTCTGGAAGTTATTTCCTGGAAGTTGTTTTTCTCAGTCTTGTTTTTTTCTAGGTTTTACCCTATACCTGCATAGATGGTTATTCAGACCTTTGTGAATAACAAAGAGGGACCCCTAGCAGATTTCTGGAATTCTTTTTCATGATAGTTCCTTCCTCTCCAGTACTTCACAGTAGTTATAGCAGTTAAGCAGTGACAGCTGCTTTATCCTCCGTGAACTTGAATTTCTCAATTCAGCAAGAGTGCTGGGCTCTGTCTGGATCTCTCCCACTCCCATGGCTGTCTGAAAACTGCCACCGGGCAAAAACTAGGGCTTTTGAAGGGCTCACCTTGTTTGTTTCCTTTCTCTCAGGGACCATATCCTGAACTACCTGTTTTCCAGTGTCTGAAAATAATTATCTCATAGACTTTGTCCAGTTTCCTGGTTGATTATGATCTGAGGGAAGTCTGGATTCAGCTACGCCCTCGTGCCTGAAGCAAAAGTCAGTGGGTAGAATCTGGATAAGTGTTGACAGTAGGGTGGCATGATTTGTTCCTGGATCAGATGTAGGGTGTGAGAGAAAGCAAAAGAATAAAAAAGGACTCTAAGACTTTTGCCCTTAGCAACTGCAAGGGTGGATTTGCCATTTACTGAGATAGGGAAGGCTGAAGTAGAATCAAGGAGGGGCTGGTTGGGAGGGAGAATCAAGAGCTTTGTTTTGGAAATGTTAATTTTGAAATGACTTTTCCACTTCCAAGCCAAATGCCAGCTAGACAGTGGATAGGCAAGTCTAGAACTCAAGGGACAGGTTGGGTTTGAGATACAAATTTGGGATTTGCCAGCCTATAGACCACTGGTTCTTAACCCTGGCTAAAGCAATGTTATCATCACTGAAGAAGATACCTGCGAGTGGGTAATTTATAAAGAAGGGAAGATTAATAGGCTTTCAGTTCTGCAAGCTACAGGAAGCTTGGCAGGAGAGGCCTCAGGGAGCTTACAATCATGTCAGAAGGCAAAGAGGAAGCAGACAGGTCGTTCATGGCTGCAGCAGGAGGGAGAGAGCGAAGGAGAAGGTGCTACACACTTTTAAACAACCAGGTCTCATGAGAACTTACTATCATGAGAACAGCAAGGGGGAAATAAACCTCCATGTTCCAATCACTTCCCACCAGGCCCCTCCTCCAACATTGAGGATTATAATTCAACATGAGTTTTGGGCAGGGACACAAATCCAAACCATATCAACTCTAATATGTAGCCAGGAGTGAGAACCACTCATATGTGTTAGGAGTTTGAGACCAGCCTGGCCAACATGGTGAAACCCCATCTGTACTAAAAATACAAATTAGCCAGGTATGGTGGCAGATGCCTGTAATCCTAGCTATTTGGGAGGCTGAGGCAGGAGACTCATCTGAAACAGTGAGGCAGAAGTTGCAGTGAGCCAAGATCGTGCTACTGCACTCCAGTCTGGGCAACAGAGTGAGACTCCATCAAATAAATAAATAAATAAATAAATAAATAAAGCCCTGCCAATATCAGCTAGGGGGCTCTAGAAGCTAAGGTAGGAGGATCACTTGAGGCCAGGAGTTCAAGGTTGCAGTGAGCTATGATCGTGCCATTGCACTCCAGCCTGGGCAATAGAGCCAGACTCAGCTCAGACGCAAAAAGAAAAAGAAAAGATCTCCTAGGAAAGTGGTTCTCAACCCTGGATGCATATTAAAATTACCTGGGAGTTTTTAAGCCTTGATGCCCAGGTTGTGCCCTAACCAGTTGTATCATTCTCTCTTGAAATGGTGGCTTACGAATTAGCGTTTTGTAAAACTCCTCATGAGAGTAACTTCAATTGCTGTCAAGGTTGGAACCACAGAGTCCCAGGCGTGATCATGGGAGCCAGAAGAAAAGAGATCTGAAGATTGAGCTGCAGTGCCCTTGAAGATGAAGGAGGCTGAGCTAGGAGGAGATGCAAGAGAGGGCTTGCAGACTTTCCTCAAATGTCTGAATTGTGGCTGTCTACTCACATTTAAGAATTAAAAATAGAAAATTGGACTGGAAGCTCAGTGTGCATAGGCGGGGCTTGTGGACTGTGGGCTTTCTTTTTGGGTCAGGGGTTGGGCAGCCAGCCACCATCTATATGGCCTTTCCCACACCCAAGTCTCTTCAGGGTTCTTCTGGGCAGTTCCCCTGCTTCCCCTTCTCAGCTGTACTCCCTCTGAGCTGTGGGTTTCTCCACCTGCCTTCATCAGTTACAGCTCTCTCAAGCTGTCCATCTTGCACCAGCATGCAGAAACTTCTCAGGCCCTTCCACTGTAAACCCTCTGCCCATTCCCTGTGTTGTTGCTAGTTTATACCTTTATGTCCTTTTACCATCATTTAAATAGGGCCTTAAGAGGGCAAGTAGACAAATTGAAGTAATTAAATAATCATCTTGAACCAGAAGTCTCCCAACTATTTTTTTTTCCACTGAGAGTCTCCCTCTGTCACCCAGGCTGGAGTGCAATGGCATGATCACAGCTCACTGCAGCCTCAACCTCCCTGGCTCAGAAGATCCTCCCACCTCAGCCTACCCAGTAGCTGGGACTACAGGTGCTCGCTACCACACCTGTCTAATTTTTGTAGTTTTCATAGAGACAGGGTTTTGCCATTTTGCTCAGGCTGCTCCCAACTTTTTAAACGTGAGGATCGCTTTAAATGCGAGGAATATTTTCACAGCACCCATATGATGGAAGTTACATATACTTTCAGTATCCATTAATTAATAGGGAAAATGTATATTGACACACACAGTCTTCTGAATTAATTCAGTAGCACTTCTAAGTGCATCTTCATTAGAAAACCATTTACATATTTTTGGAAAGTAATAGCATAACCATGTAGGAGAACGTTAAGGTTGCAAACAACCATTGATGACCAAGTAGGCTGATATGCCTTTGCAATAACTGCAGAGTTCCCAAAGGATTCCAAGCCAGATCATTGGGAGTCACAGTTCTAGACCCTAAGAAGCCACTGGAGGTTTTTGAATAAGAGAGAGGGTGTTACTGAAGAACTTATGACACTTGCTTCATTTACAGCTTTTCCCTGTCTATAGTTGCCTCTTCAGAAGGTTAGTGCTGGATGGGTTCCTCCCTGAGGGAGAGAGCATGTAGATGATACTGGCTGCCCCAGCCCTGAGCAAATTATTTGAGAAGAAAAAAAAAAAAAACTTAAGTGCAATTCAGTGTTGGCTTTATATTCCACGACCTCCTCTTCTCTTTTTTTCTTATCTACTCTCTTTAGAAATTCTGTTCCTTGCTGTCCATCCGTTAGCACAAATGGCTTGCATTTTGAGATGGTCATGCTATTAGCACTATGCTGAGCATTTTACACACTTCATCTCATTTAATCCTCATCAGCATCCTGTGGAGGTGAGCACAGTTCACATCTCATTTACAGATGAGGACATTGAGGCAAAAAGAGGTTAAATGGCTGTCTCAGATCAAAAAGCCAGCAAGTGACAGAGCTGAGATTCTAGCCCAGGTGTCCCTGACTCCACAACTAGTCCCCCTACTCCCCACAAAATTGGTGCTGCACAAATGATGAGGAATTGAGAGACATGAGCTACTTATAAATGACTGAATTGGGAAAAGACATCCATCTGTGTCCAGGCTTCCCAAAGGGTCCACTCTCTGGTAGCAGCTTTCCTGGTTTCTTTCAGGAGAAGCCACTTTGCATTTCAGTGATCCCCAGCCTTTCCATGCCCGAGTGTGGCTAATGCTGCCCTCACTGCAGCCTTTCCTCTGGCCAAACTAGTCAGCAAGACCCTGAATTGTCCCTCCGGGCTTCATTCATAGCATTCTCCCTGTGTGGAGCATCCCTGCCTGTCCTCTCCCCTTCACATATCGAAGGCACACTCCCTCTGCGGAGCCCACCTTCATCATCCAGGCTTCATGGAGCCTTCTCCTTCGTTTGCCTTCTGCCAGTGATGATCTGACCTCCTATCACCTTGCCATCTCCTCCCTTGTGTATGACTTCGCTCCCCACCCAGACAGTGAGACCCTACCTTTAAAAAATAATGACAAAACGAGTGGTCTTTAATTCACTCAAATAATAGATACTTCTTATAGAACATTTGAAAAAGAGAGAAGCACAAAAAAAGTGAGGGGAGAAAAGCCCTTAGCCTCATCATTAAAATAGTACTCCAGAGATTTTTTTGTCCTTGAGTCTATTTTCTGGATGAATTTTGGGTTTTGATTTTGTGTATTGGTATGTGATGTTGACATCAACTTTCTAAGCATCCCTCTTGTTGGATGCATAGTATTCCTCGCAGAGGATGTGCCATGGTTTGTCATAAGCGTGACTGCATCCTCCCCCACAGGACCTAGCCTGGGGGACCCACCCAGGAGGGCCCTGGTGAAGACTGTGTGAGTAATTGGGTTGTCTGCAGGGTAGGAAAAGGGTGGGTTACACCATGCGGTATTTAAGCTGCAAGGGGGCCATTTAGGAGGCTGGAAAATTACAGAGTGCTCATACTGAGCCTACATCTGCCAGAAAAGGGCACTTAAAACAAATCCCATGAAATTATAGCTTTTGCAGTCTATGAGTTGGACAGGAAAGTACACACAACCAATGTGTTTCAGTAGGAACACCGGGAACAATGATGTTAGCCATCACTGGGGCCTGGGAAGGAAGGGTTTGAAAGAGAAAGGTCTTCCCAAGTGTGGTTCTCAGTAAACATTCTTTAGAATTCAGAGCTAATATGGTTTATGCCCTCGGCAGAGATGCCAGGGGTTCCCTGGGTTATAGAGCCTTGCTGGAGGGACAGCTCTTCGAAAGGGAAGTGTTACAGGCTGAGGCTGTACCAAGCATTGATATGGGAGGGTTCCTTTGGTGTAGCTTTATCCCTGAAACGCTGCGTGTATGCCGAGGGGGAGTCAGGTAGTCCAGGATGCTAGTGCTCGAGTGTCTGTGTGTCTGATGTCAGGATGGAAGGCTGTCTTTGTTGCTAATACTCTCTGCTGAAGCAGCAGTCACTCCAATAGAAACAGAGGAGACATGGGTGGTGGGCTTTCTAGAATGTTGGTCTTTGGAAGCCACCAAGAGTGGAGGGAAGGCAGGCCCTGGGTGCTTACCCCCACATCTGGGAGTCCCTGCTTCCAGGAGCAGTGACAGCCATCCTCCTGGCTCCTTGGTAGAAAGAACCTCAGTCCTCCTCCCATCAGTGGCAGAAGTAGCTATGAGGATTGAAGCTGGGTGGGCGATGTCTCAATCCTTGGCAGAAGGATGGGAAACAAAGACTTTAAACATGTTAAACATCCTTTTACAGATCTCCAGAATTATAGTGACAGCGGGGAGGAGGGAATGACCCATCCCCCATCCCCAGCTTGCTAGCCCAGCTCCTGGAAGATCAGCCTCTGGGCAGTGCCAGCCTGCATGACCGTCCTCATCCCCCCACTCTGCCCTTTCTCCCAAAGAGCCAACAGAGCATATGTCTTGGAGAAGACACCCCGTCGCCTTCTAGGTTGTCCTGCCATAGAACAGGAGCACCCAGCAATACAGCAGAGCTTCCCACAGTTTCTGCAGTGTCGTCAGAGACCCGCAAGGAGGGTCAGCCTTTGTGAAGTCCCTGACTCAAATTCTGACATTACCTCTATCACTTATTCACAACGTGACCTTAGACTGCACTTTTCTGAGCCTCAGATTATGCATCTAAAAACCGAGGATAATGCTTACCTCACTAGGTGGTTGTGAAGAAATGTAAATAAACCGTGTGTGAAAATGATCTCTAAAACCAGAAGACCCCACATAAGCCTCAGTGAGGAAAGCAACACAGTGTAGTAATCAGAGCTAAAAAAAAAAAAAAAAAAAAAAAAAATGTAGTTGTCTATGCTTGTGGTGGTGGTTGTTGCTATTTATTGTGGTGATGGTGGTTGTGTCAGGGTCTGCAGTCTGATGCCCTGGTAGCTCCTTATTCACAGCTACATTGATACATCTGCTCAAGTAAATTAAAATCCCCACCTCAGAAAATTCCTTTAAAAAGAACACGTTAGACAAGCACAGTAGTGCACACCTATAGTCCCAGCTACTCGGAGGCTGAGGTGGGAGGATCTCTTGAGCTCAGAGGTTTGAGGCTATATCGTGCTATGATTGTGCCTGTGAGTAGCCACTGCACTCCAGCCTTGGGAACACAGTGAGGCCCCATCTCTGAACAAATAAAAATAACTCATTCTCATGCCAGTATGTGAACTGACCCATGTATTTGTTGACCCAGAAGTATAAAATGTGTTTTCACTAGTCAGTGCTGAAAACCTGTAAGTTTCCCATGTCTTTCTTGCTTGTCACTGTGCATGAGTGAGCTTCTCACACACTCAAAGGCAGAAGCCATCTGAGTGCTCTCACCTGGCTTTGATACTCTCACCTCACGCCGTCCCTGCTGAGGACCTTAAGGGTCACAGTGTGGCGGTGATTTCTCTGATAAAACAAAAATCTATGTACTGTGACTAGGGCCCAGATGAAATATCTCATAGGCTCCTGAAAGCTCAACCTCGCTGCAAGACCCCAGAACAGGCCCAGGGTTGCTGGAACCCACCCCAGAGACCCTCCCCTCAGAGCTCCCATGAAGGGGAGCAAGAAGGGAGAATGGGTGGCAGAGGCATTTCACAGTTTATCTGAAAATTGAAAAAAAAAAACAACCTTGTTGTTCTGTTTATTGAGCATCTACTAAGCACCTAGTGTTGCACTGAATCTCAGACTAGGACTGTGACTTGTTTGCAAAGGCTCCAGTCCCTGGGCTGTGCACGTGCCAGGGTGCTTGTGAGGAGCAGTCGGTCTCCGCGTCTGAGCATCCTCTGGAAGACCAGGCTGTGCGCTGGCCCAAGCCCAGTGTGGAGTGAGGAGAGCTGCGTCAGAGAGAGCCTCGACAGAAGTGGTATGATGAGAACCTGGAGGAGCCCAGCAGGCCTGATAGAAGCAGCTGGTTCCTTGGCTGCCCCCACCCACCCAGGAGGTTACTTCTCTGGGTATAAACAGTCCCCTGCAGTTAGCAGGATAAATATAAACACAGCCTTCTGATCAGGGCTCAGAAACCAAGCTTTGCATCCTGGGCTCCCTGCTGCCGCTGCTGCTGCTGCTGCTGCTACAGAAAACAGAATGAGCCAGGGTGCAGCCACGTGGGGCTTCTGCAGCCAAGCAAACAGGCGGCCCCAGTCTCCTCCAGCTGCCATAACAAAGTACCATGGACTGGGGGACTTACACAATGGAAATGTATTTTCTCACAATTCTGGAGGCCAGAAGTCTAAGATCAAGGGGCTGGCAGGGTTGGTTTTTTCTGAGGACTCTCTCCTTGGCTTGCAGACAACCACCTTCTCTGTGTCTTCACATGGTTTTCCTTGTGTAGGTTTGTGTCTTAATATTCTCTTCCTATAAGGACACCAGCCAGATTGGATTAGGGCTCACCCTGATGGCCTCATTTTACCTTGATTCCCTTTTTTAAAAAGCCTTTCTACCAATGCAGTCACATTCTGAGGTACTGGAGTGTTAGGATCTCAACATGCATATTTATGGGGCATACAGTTCAGCCCAGAATAGGGTCCTGGGAGGTCACCGAGACCATCTCCCTGCCTTCAGATTGAAACTCATCAGAACATTGCTAGAGGGAGGAGAGTCGGCCCAAATTTTAAAGACCACCTTAAGGGAAGATATTTCATATATTTGGTGTGGCTTGTTGATTTTCAGAAATTGCTGTTGCTGGTGACTAAAAGCCAGCTTGCTTCCACAAAGGATTTGAATGAATATAAGTGCTGAAACTAGAATAACTGAACCACAGGCTCTAAGAGTGCAGGACCGTGTCCTAGCACAGCGCTTACCATAGCAGGCTCCTAACGGGCTTCCTGTGGACAGGAGGAGAACGAGGGAAAGAGAGAGGGTTGAAGGAAGCTAAAAATCATTGGAAAAGGGTGAGGGATGTATCAGGTACTGGGGTGCAGCTGTACAGCAATGAATGGTCACAGTGGCTCTGTACTTCCCATTGGAACACTCAAAATGGGCAATAGGGCACTCAGGGTTCAATAAAAGGCAGCAAGTCACAAGCGCCCTCAGGAAACGAGCACCTCAGATTCTGAATTCTAGAAGGAAGGAATCTCACAGATCAATCTTATTTATGTAGAGACAGGGTCTCACTCTGTTGCCCAGGCTGGAGCACAGTGGTAGAATCACAGCTCGCTGCAACCTTGACCTCCTGGGCTCCGACAATCCTGCCTCAGCCTCCTGAGTAGCTGGAACTGCAGGTGTGACCCACTAAGCCCAGCTTTTTTTTTTTTTTTTTTAATTGTTTGTAGAGATGGAGTCTCACCATGTTGCCCAGGACTGGTCCCAAACTCCTGGCCTCAAGCAATCCTCTTGCCTTGGCCTCCCAAAGTGCTGGATGACAGGCATGAGCTACCTGTCCCTAGCCTAACGACATGGGCAGTGATGGTTTTTCTTTGGTTTTGCAGAAGATACAGGGAGAGTCTTCAAATGGATGCTTCCACTGTCCCTTCAGAAAGGCAGAAGACGGAGCACTAAATCTGAGTGAAGGCACTTCTGTGGGCAGTGAGGGCACTATCATTCACCTGCTATTTTCTGATCACCCATTTTAATGTAGAGATGGCATTTGAGGGGTCTTTACTGCTATGGTTACTGGGGTCTCATTCAAACCCTGAGGAGGCAAGCCCATGCCCTCTCATGTCCCGGGCCGGATACTCAGCCCCCTGGCACAGTGACTACACCTCATGGCTGGCACAGAGTAGGAAAGTGAGTAGCTGTGAGTACACATGTGAGGGAGGGGGTTGACACTGTTGTGAAACTTTAGCACCATTTCTTGTATCTTCTCCAAAGTAGGTCTGCCCGGCGAGGCCTTCTCCTCCCTGCTTCGCCCTTTGCGGAGGCCTAACCTTAAGAAGGAGCTGAAGAAGCATATTTAGTGTTTCCTCTGTGCCAAGCACTCTGCTAAGTCCACCAACTGTCCTCTCCCCTCTGATCCTCACAACCACCTGTAAGGCAGTGCTGTCTACTTGATAGATGAGGAAACTGAGGCATAGGGAATAGCTTGCTGATGGCCAACAGTGAGTAGCAGGGGCTGGATCAACCTAAACCCTTGACTCCAGGGCTTGTGATTTAGCCACTGTACTCACACATGGGCAAGACACGCAGCCTCTCTGAGATAAAGAAAACTGCAGTGTCTGCCCTGCTTCTGAGCACTTCAGCTGTGGATGTCCTTGGCCTTCCTGGGAAGAGCTTTAACCACAGCCTCCCCTACTTGCTTCCATTTCTTCCCTTTTCGGCTCCTTTTGCAGCCCTCCGCAGTCTGGCATCCGCGTAGTGGTGCCCCCTTCTCTCCTGCACAGAGCCAGCTTCCTCCCAGTTGCCAAATCCTAGTAGAACTGTTAGGTTACCATCATACTAGATTCTTCCAGAAATTTCTGACCCCTTGTCCCCTCATTCCTTCCTTCCTGAATGGCCTCTAGCTTCAGCAACTTTATCCTCTCCTGTGCTTGTGGCCTCCCTTTGGCCTCCCTTCCTTAGTCCCCTTTTGGCTACTCCCCTAGTCTGGGCCACCCCACCTGTTTGACCCACAGCCTCTGAACTGGACTCGCTGATCTCACCCCTGCAGTCTGTCCCCAGTACTGCAGCCAGAGACACACTTTTTTTTTGTTTTTTGTTTTTTTTTTGAGATGGGTCTTGCTCTGTCACCAGGCTGGAGTGCAGTGCTGCGATCTCGGCTCACTGCAACCTCTGTCTCCAGGGTTTAAGCGATTCTCCTGCCTCAGCCCCCCAAGTAGCTGGGATTACAGGCATGCGCCAGCACGCCCGGCTAATTTTTGTATTTTTAGTAGAAACGGGGTTTCACCATGTTGGTCAGGCTGGTCTTAAATTCCTGACCTCAGGTGATCCACCCGCCTCGGCCTCCCAAAATGCTGGGATTACGGGCATGAGCCACTGTGCCCGGCAACTTTTTTTTTTTTTTTTTTTTTTACTACCACCTCTTACAAATTTTTAATAAACAGTCATTGATTGAGAGCATATAAACACTATGAACAAAACACAAACTGATACACCCTCAAGTGTTTCCCTTGTTATAACTGAAAGATTATAGGCTTGAGAGATGAGGTTGAGAAATGGGAGATATAAATTCTCGCTCAGACTTGAGGAAGATTGACGTTATGCAAGCTACATTATTTATCCTGGATTCCATTTCCCTGTCTACAAAATGGGAGCAATGATGATATTGTCTTTACTGGGTTATGGTGATGACCACGTTAAATAAGACAAAAAATTTGCTCCACATTGCTTGTAGCTATTAAAGATGTTGATGGGTGTTTCTTTAATCTAATTTCCTTTTAAAATTGCATGAGATTCTGCTGACAGAGAAAAAGAAGACAGTTATCAAATATATTCAGCATATCTGCTGTCACTTGAAATCTACTTGAATATTATATTTTTCTTTTTGTAAAATCACTAGTTTATCTGTTTCTCCCTCACATTAAAATCAAATGAAAGTCTTGGTTTTTCTCATTTCAGGGACATTTATGTCACCTAATCTTTGCCCTGAAAGTGTGCAGGAGGGATTTGCTGGCTAATCTCTTTGTCCAGTGTTTTCTCTGTCACCCAGGCTAGAGTGCAGTGGTACAATCTAGGCTCACTGCAACCTCTGCCTCCTGGGTTCAAACGATTCTCCTGCCTCGGCCTTCCAAGTAACTGGGATTACAGGTGTGCACCAGCACGCCCGGCTAATTTTTGTATTTTTAGTAGAGACAGAGTTTCACCATGTTGGCCAGGCTGGTCTCGAACTCCTGATCCACCTGCCTCGGCCTCCCAAAGTGCTGGTCTCAAGTGATCCACCTGCCCCGGCCTCCCAAAGTGCTGGGATTACAGACATGAGCCACCATGCCCAGTCCTTTTTCACTCTTTCCTTCTCTGTTTCCAGCCCCTCTGCCTCAGGGCCTTTGCTTGGGCTGTTGACTAGCCTGGAACACTCTTACCCTCATCCTTTATCAAACATCCATTCCTTAAGGAGGCCTCCCTGGATACACGCCACTTAAAACCATGACCTGCCTCCTCCCCACCCACACACTCCTCACCCTCTTAGCTTGCTCTATTTTTTATTTTTCCGTAGCACTTGCCACTTTCTCACAGGCCACATAATTGTTTGTGGTTTATTATTCTGTCTCCCATACTGAAATGTAAGCTTCTTGAGGGCAGGGGACTTTGTCTATTTAGATCACTGTTGAATCCCAAGGCCCTAGCACAGTTCCCAGCACATAGTAGGCCCTCAATAAATGTTTGTTGAATGAATGCGGCCTCCTTCAGAGACTCCTCTTCTGCCCTTTAGATACTGGAGTTCCTCAGGGGCCTTAATTCTCATACCACACGTGCTCCCTGGAAAGTCTTATCCACATGACACCTGAACCCTTGAATGCCAACCTGGACCTTGCAGACCTTGTGCATGACTGCCTCCATCTCCTGGCTAAGGCATCTTCACTACTCAGTTCCAGTGGCACCTGCTCTGGGACACCCTCCCAAACCTCTTCTCTTGCTTCCCGGAATCCCCTGACATCTCCCTCGCTGTCATTTTCATACAACATTGTGGTCATTGTGTATGAGGATAGGGATCATATCTTATTCATTTTTATTTATAAATGTAAATAACAATGTTTGTTGGGGGTGAACTTACAGTTTCAAAAGTAGCAGGTATCCCATTTGCACCACAGAAAATGTGAAATATTTATAAAAGCATATAGAATAAACTTAAAATCACAGCCAGGCGCGGTGGCTCACACTTGTAATCCCAGCACTTTGGGAGCCCAAGGCAGGCGGATCATGAGGTCAAGAGATCGAGACCATCCTGGCCAACATGGTGAAACCCTGTCTCTATTAAAAATATTAGCTGGGTATGGCGGCAGGCGCCTGTAATCCCAGCTACTCAGGAGGCTGAGGCAGGCGCTTGAACCCGGGAGGCGGAGGTTGTAGTGAGCCAAGATCATGCCGTTGCACTCCAGCCTGGGTGACAAGCGAGATGCCATCTCAAAAAAAAAAAAGGGAATATCACCCATATTTTCACAACTGAGCGGTGTGCTCCATGTATGGAATTAAGTACGCGTGTGTGCACATATGCACATACATAGCCAAGTAAATTAGAACACTTGGAAAGGATTTCATTTACAAGAAATAATGAATGGCATCCAATAAAATGCTATTATGGGCTGCTGAGCACAGCAGCATTTTGAGAAAGATGAAGGCAGCCCCCGAGCGCCGAGAGCTGGCCTGGCACTCACCGCAGGGCTGGGAGGATCTGCCATGGAGCATAAGCGTTTCATAGAAGCCCTGATCAGGCAAGAACGCCTTATGTCCACGACAGAGTGAGAGAAAAACAAGGCCATTCACCCCATGAGCATGTCCAAACACAAACCAAAACAGGAACATCGTCCAAACCACAAAAACACCAAACATCCCTCATCTGGTTAGTATGAGCAACTGCTGCTTCTTGGCCAGTCACAGCTTGGCCTCGCTATGTCGTTCTCATAGCTAAGAATTAAGATACCCAGTCATAGAAGTACGCCCGCTCTTTGGCAGTATCCCATCCAGAGTGAAACCTGCTTCCTTAAGCCCTCCCTAAATCACCTAACTCAAGAACTCAAGCCCAGCTCCTAGAATTAGCCCTCTTTGATACCCTCTGACTGAGATGCCCCCGAAGCCGTGGCGGCCAGAATTCCTCATTGCAGTGAGCCAGTAAGCTCAATTGTGTTTGACTACAGGTGTGTTCCTGGAGCTCAGTGGGCAATCTTATTCATCATAGTCTTCCTTCCCCTGCCCTCATGCCTGGCACACAGCAGGTCTCAAAAACATGTGGAGTTAACTGAAACTAAGATGGAGACCATGTTTCTGGTAGTGTCTGCTGGTGATCACTGGACAAACTGCCAGTTCTGTTGGGAATGTAGCAGCTGCTCCCTGAGGACCTGCATTCTGGAGGGTGGCAGGAAGTCCAAGACATGGGCCATGTCCTCATTGGCAAGCTACTGTAGAAAAACTCAAAGGGTTAAATCTCTGGGACAATAGGACAGGGGCTGTCACAAGACGGCACACAATTAAATGCCTGGTGAGCTGAAAGTGCTGCCAGATGATGGAAAGTATTCAGAGAGGTGAAGAGAAAAGGAAATAAGTCATTCCTGAACTTGAAAGGTGGGTCTGGGGAGCTCAGGGCAGCTGAGCCGGAGAGTGATCTGGGCAGAGCTGTGCCTCAGCACCACCAACTGGGACAGCGTGCAGAATGAGCCAAAAGGAGAATGTTTCCAGAAACCAGGGAGTCTGGGTCCCAGGTCACATGAAGGGAGGGGGGCAATAGGCAAGGCAAGGAGGTGGCAGGAAGGTAGATTTGAAATTGGGCAGATCTGAGTTGCAATCCTGGTTGTGCCATTTTCTGTGACCCTGACCTTCAAGGTCATTAATGTCTCTGAACCTCAGCCTCCATCTCCTTCTATTGCACAGGGTCTGACACAAAGTCATGCCACAGATCCAGGGCGGGCATTTTGGCCACAGCAAGTACCCTGGCGCAGTATGATTGATGCTCATCTCAGGGAAAAATCACAGTCGCATTTTCTGAACCTAAGGCTGAGTCAGGCCTCAAGAGGTGGAGTGGAAAGAGCTCTGGGTGTGGGACTGGGACCTGTGCTGCCTTACTTCTCTGAGCCTTGGTTTCCTCACCAGCATAATGACATCTCCCCCAGGAGTCGCTCTGGGGATTACACCTGTGAAAGCACCAGCAAAGTGCTTGGTCTGGGATAGGGGCTCCATAAATTCAGTCCCCACCATCCCTCACTTCCAGTGTGCCGGCCATCAACCTCTCCATCTGTCTGTGGCAGCTGAGAGTGGAATGTGCCTTTAGTTCCAGCCCCACCCCCATTAGAGGAAGGGTGTGCCCTACCCACCCCTGCAGTGTGCTGCAGTGTGACTGTGTGCTGCAGTCCAGTGGCCACAGCCAGGTCCTGACAGAGACCTTTGTGCTTTGACATTTTGGGCCGGATGAAAAGAGAGAGAGACCCTTGTGCTGAGGTACTGTGGGCAGCCCCTTTACCAGCCCATAGGGCCGGTGCATGTCAGGGACTAGCACAGCAGACACACAGCTCCCCGTGGGCCTCTAGAGCACCTCCCTGGCTGCAGCTGAAAGGTGTGGGTTTGTTTTCATCATGGCTCCTCGTCTTTATTCCTCCTTTGAAGCAGCCAACCAGGTTGGCTTCTATGGGAAGGTCAAGCATGGGGACACCTCAGTTGGAGGGAGCCAGGGCCTTAAGGAGTGGCCTCGGTGCATTGAGTCATCCCTGAGGGCTCTGAGTGCCCCCTCAGCCTGGGCACTGTGCATCCCCAGATGTGGCTTGTAGCTCCATGGAAAGGACGAGACTGTGCTTCTCCAGGTGTATAAAACCGAATTCACTGAGAAGGCTTGGAACTATCCACTTGAGAGCAGGATTCTTTGCTTTACAAACCACCAGAAACTTCCTTTTAAAATTTCCTCCTGTGTGATAGAGGAGTTGAGGTAAAGTGATTGAATTGACATTGTCTTGCTGCTCTGAGCAGCTTCTCCCCATGGCCAGCCAGTCTGTCTCCCTTCTGAGAGGTGGTATGACCCCGGAGCTCTTCCCCACACAAGCCCCACATGGGCGCCCCGAGGTGGGTGTGAGGAGTGAGGGACGGGGTAGACGGGCAGAGCTTTCCTCATCTCATTGCTCCTCACACTGGGGGCCGGGTTCATTGGTCACGTCTTTGTCCCATCAAAGGCCTCCCTTGGTGTTGGATTTAGTCTTCTCCCAAAATTCTGGTCTGAGATGAGGGCTCTGCTCTTTCTGTGGGGGGCAGAAGGGGCGGTGATCTCATCCCTGGAAAGGATTAGTCATCAGGGAGACAGGGACAGATCTTGGGGAGGAGGGGCTGGAGACGGGCTGTATGTAAATGAGTCATCTTCCCGCCAGCCCCGGGCCGAGCTTGACAGCTGCTCCCCAGGAGAGGTTGTTAAACGGGAGCTACCCGGAGGCAGGAGTGGTTAACTGGCTTTTAATAACTCATTTTACTGAATGATTTCTGGTGAGGAGAGAAAACCTTAATCCCAGAGATAAAGCACAGAGTGGTGGGGAAGGGGGGGGTTTGAAGTCAGCCCCGCTCGCAAGGAAGGCTGCGCCGAGGTACAAAGCCGATTCAAGGAAGCCCCTTGCATTTGCTCAGTTAACCACAACCTCTCTAATGTTAGAAATCACTGGCCTGAGCCTGTGGGGTTCGTCCTCTGTCCCTAGCTCCCCTCCTCCTGCCACCTCAGCTGTCCCCACCTCCCATCTTGCTGTCATCAAATGAAGAAAGTCACCTCAAAGGCCCCCAGAGAACAAGACAAAAGCAAGCAGAACAGGGGCAGAGGGCCATTTTCTCTGTGCCTGGCTGGCTGGAGCCTCTCTGTCCTGATCGCCGCGCACCCAGTGCGAGAGGGGTGCGCTGCATGCTCCCACCCCACACCTGGCTTTGGAGGGAAGAAAACCAAGAGCTTCTGTCCTCAGGGAGCCGTCCATCCAGCTCTGCAAATCAGACAAACCAGCAAGTGCCAACAAATACAGCAGCCCACGGTCTCAGCTGTTTCACAACAGCCCCATTTTAAAATTTCCCTCCCACACAAACACACTCTCACTTTGGGGACTGGAAAAAATGGTACCTAACCTCTAGCCGGGCCTCCTACACAGCACAGGGGCCAAAGCTGGAAGTGAGCCCAGAGGTGATGAGGAGATGGGGACCCAGCGAGGTAGAAGAACGGTGAGTCCATGGTAGAGCCAGGCTACGAGGGCATTTCCCTGCCATGGAAATCCATATGTCATGTTGTGATTTGCCTATTCCTTGCCTGCTCCACCTGAGCCGCTTTGCTGTGAAATAAGGTCCATGCCTCACCCTTTGTGCTTCCCAGCTAAGCTTGGTGCTTTTGGGGAGCTCACTATGTCCCAGGCACTGTGGGATGCATGTGGGAACTACATCCTCAGTTTAATCCTCACAGTGACATTCAGAGGGAGGGCAGTGGGCTGGGCACAGTGGCTCACGCCAGTAATCCCAGCACTTTGGGAGGCTGAGGCAGGCAGATCACCTGAGGTCAGGAGTTGGAGACCAGCCTGGCCAACATGGTGAAACCCCATCTCTACTAAAAATACAAAAATTAGCCGGGTGTGGTGGCATGCACCTATAGTCCCAGCTACTTAGCAGGCTGAGGCAGGAGAATGGCTTGAACCTGGGAGGTAGAGGTTGCAGTGGGCCAAGATAGCACCACTGCACTCCAGCCTGGGCGACAGAGTGAGACTGTCTCAAAAAAACATAAATAAATAAATAAATAAATAAGGTAGGGCATTGGGCCATTTTTAGAAGGAGAAGCGAGGGTCAGAGAAAGTAAGGAATGTGTCCATGTCACCCCCTCAGCAGGTGGAGGCGCCAGAGCCTGACACCACCATCCCTGTTACTGGTTCTGCTCTCAGCTCTCCAAGAGAGGCCCTTCCCAAGCCTGCAGGAGTGAAGACTTGCTGAGTCTGTCTTCTGAGCATGAGGCTAGAAGTTTCTACAGAGCAGGGCACAATATCAGGTGCTAGGCTTGGATGCTGCCACCTAAAAGTGCCAGGCAATCCTCACTCCACACAGCTCCTGTAGGGTCAGCTTGAGTCCAAGGTGGCTAGGAGGTGCTCCCAATGTTACCAGATGGAAGGCCTTGACTGTGAGTTGTCTGGGTTCTTGGCATGTTAAACAAAGAATAGAAAAAACCTTACAAAGCAACGAAAGAATAAAGCAATGAAAAACAAAGCAACAAAAGAACGGTTGTCAGGTGTGGCGGTGGGCGCCTGTAGTCCCAGCTACTCTGGAGGCTGAGGCAGGAGGATCACTTGAGCCCAGGGGGCAGAGGTTGCAGTGAGCCAAGATCATACCACTGCACTCCAGCCTGGGTGACAGAGCAAGATCCTGTCTCAAAGAATACACTTAAAAGAAAAAAAAAAAAAAAAAACAGTAATGAAAGCACAGATTTATTGAGTACATTCCACAAAGTGGGAGCCGACTTAACCAGGTGGCCCAAGAGCCTCTCTATTGCAGTGCTCTCCTGGGTTTTTGTTGGGTTTTTTTTCATGCTGTTTACAAATGTGTTTATTGTTACTAGAATGTGTGCTCCAGAATTGTCAATGTTGTCTGCTTTGTTTAAAGCTGTATCCCTAATGCCTATGACAGCCTGCTACATCATGTGCAAATAAATGTTTGTTGAATGAATGAATATTGTTTTTTGTTTTTTGGGTTTTTTTTTTTTTTTTTTTTGAGACAGAGTCTCGCTCTGTCACCCAGGCTGGGGTGCAGTGACGTGATCTCAGCTCACTGCAACCTCCGCCTCTCCCCAGGGTTTTTATAAAGCTAAAAGAATTTGCTAGCACCCCTAGGTGCCCTTTAGAGGCCTAGGGTTAGTTACACCCTATGAAGGACTGGCCCGTGACCAATCAGAGGCTGAAGTGACAGCTTGGCCCATGGTCAGTCAGAAGGCTGAAGTGACAGCTTGGCCCACAGTCAATCAGAGGCTGAAGTGACAGCTTGGCCCATAGTCAATCAGAGGCTGAAGTGGAAACTTCCGTCTTGTTATCACAGGAGTGAAGATGTGGCCTGTGTGCTGCCTAATCTTGCCTAGAACTGGCTGCACCCACTGTTCTTATGCCTTAACCTTTGGTTACCCCAATTCCCTGTTCTCCTGCCTCACCAGCATTGTCCCTTGCCTTCTTCCACAGATTCCCCTGCTCCATCAGCCAGAGTCACTGGATGTTTCCTATGGGCCAGGCTTCACCAGCAGGCTGAACCCCCTCACCCTGCCCAATGGCCCTGGGCACTGCACTCTCCCAGCAGGGGACACCTTTCCCAAGCCTAGGCCTCTGCTCCCTGTCAATCTCTTGAAATCCCACCTAATTTTTTTTTTTTTTTTTTAAGACAGGGTCTTGCTGTGTCACCCAGGCTGGAGTACAGTGGTGTAGTCATGGCTCACTGCAGCCTTGACCTCCAGGGCTCAAGCCGTCCTCTCACTTCAGCCTCCTGAGTAGCTAGGACCACAGGCACACGCCACCACGCCCAGCTGATTTTCACACTTTTTGTAGAAATGGGGGTCCCACTATGTTGCCCAGGCTGGTCTTGAACTCCTGGGTTCCAGCGATCTATCTGCCTCAGCCTCCTAAAGTGCTGGGATCACAGGTGTGAGCCACCATGCCTGGCCCCACCCAACTGTTAAGACTAAACACAAGTATCTCTTCTTCCATATGTCCTTCCTAATCATTCCACCAGGAAGGCCTCAGCTCTGATGTTGACCTAAACTGGTCTGGATGCAGCCGGGGATTGGGGAGTGTTTTCAGTTCCCCAGGTGATTCTATTGTGCAGCCAGAATTGAGAATTTCTGCTCTTGCCAAAAGCAACCTACCTCCCCTTCTTCCAAACTCTTGTATATTTGCTGCTTTCCTTTACCACACTGCACTGCTCCTTCCTCTAGTTTCAAATCTCTGCCATGTGCTTGCTTTGTGACCTTGGACAAGTTACTGAACTTCAATGTCTTTATCTGTTAAATGCAACTCAGTTTACTAATCTCACAACTGGGGACAATAATCATCCCCACTGTAGTTCATCAAATCTAAGACACTATTGGTTACAAACACACCATCATGGTATGTACCATTAAGGATTTAAAATACTGCCAAATAAACAACCAGGCCATTGACTGTAAGATGCATGATTTCAGAGATATTAACATGAGATGAAAAAAGCTATGGCTTGGAATCAATGAAAACACGGAGCCTCGTGTAGTTGTTGTGAGGATTAAATCAATCGATAATGCTTGCAGCACTTGGCACAGTGCGTGGAAATAGTGAGGCTCGATACACAGCAGCAGTTATTATCCCCTCCGCATTTTCAGTCCTCAGTAAGTGCTTTAATGACTTCTCCAGTCATTCTTTTAGCACCAGCTCTCCCAAAAGGTTCAGGGCTTGTCCAGGGTGATCGGTTGTCCTCCCCAGGGGTGTGACATGGAGAAGGCTGACATGTGCAGCACTGAGGTACCGGGGCTGGGGCACATTTCCCAGGGCAGTCTCTGGCCCAGTGCCCTCTCAAGTGTCCAGTCCTCCACCATTGAGTCTGGCCAGAAGCCCCTCCTACTCCCGGAGAGGCGATGTCGCAGTTCCAGCCACAGAGCAGGCTGTTGGCAGCCCTGCCCTCCATCCCACAGCCCTCCCCACATCTCCCACTCCTCCCTGTTCAGAGAGAGAGGGACATGGGAAGACCTAGCCGCTGGCCTGGGTGGGCAGGGCTCAGCCTTGTGTGAGCCTTGGGTCCTTGATTATTAAAGTGAGGCTCTTAATCCCAACACTGGGCAGTCAGGAAGGATCAAATGAGATGAGGCTATTGGGAGAAGCTTCTCAGAGGAGTGTACCAAGCTGACAACTGGGGTCATGAGTAGGGCTGCCAGGTTTAGGAAATAAAAAGCATGCCCAGTGAAATTTGAATTTCAGATAATCAACTATATTTTAGTATAAGTATGTCCCATGCAATATTTGGGACTTAAAAAATGGTTTCTTGTTTACCCAAAAGTCATATTTAACTGGGTGTTCTGTATTTTACCTGGCAACCCTAATGAGCCATGGGCCATGCCCAGTATTTCTGAGTCTTTTTCCATCCCTGCCCACTGAGTCCACGCCTCAGCTTTCCCATGGCTTCTCTGTAGCCATGAAAATGCTCTGCACTGATTGACTTAGGTCTACCCATCCTTGAGCCAATCATGGTAAGGAGCTGGATTATCCTGATTGACCTAGACTAATAGAGCCCATTCCTGGAGTTGGGTCACTTCTTCAAGTAGCCTGGCTGCTGCTCAACATAGTACAGGTTGGGAGAATGATTGGTAAGGAGAGAGCTGCAGTGCCCACCACAAAAATTTTAGGTCAGTGGAAATTTAAATCAAAATATTTGTAGTTGGACAGATTCCAACCAATAGGGTCATCTGGAATACCTTATTAACATTATTTCTTTAAAGAATGGCATTCTTAAAGGAATATTCTACCTACATCAGATTTATCTGGGCACATTTGTTAAAATGAAATTCCTAGGCTCCTTTTCTGACCCACTAAATAAACCTCTGAGCGGGACCTGCCATGGAATCTGCTTTTTTTTTTTTTTTTTTTTTTTTTTGAGATGGAGTCTTGCTCTGTCGCCCAGGCTGAAGTGCAGTGGCGCAATTTCAGCTCACTGCAAGCTCCACCTCCCGGGTTCACACCATTCTCCTGCCTCAGCCTCCTGAGTAGCTGGGACTACAGGCGCCTGCCACCTCGCCCGGCTAGTTTTTTTGTATTTTTTAGTAGAGACGGGGGTTCACCGTGTTAACCAGGATGGTCTCGATCTCCTGACCTTGTGATCTGCCCATCTCGGCCTCCCAAAGTGCTGGGATTACAGGCTTGAGCCACCGCGCCCGGCCGGAATCTGCATTTTAATCATGCGTCCCAGTTGCTTGGAACAGCCCTGGTTTATACATGCTGTCCTGGGGTAATTACTAGTAGAGCCACTTTCACTCTCAGAAGTATCCCAGATTGGACTGTACAGTACGTTTTATTTCCCTGTCTCACAGTTGACAGTGCAGAGCCCAGCAGGAAAAGTTTCCAGTGGGTAATGAGTCAAGACTTCCCATCTGTCCGGCAAGTGGAAAGAGCATGGACTTCAGGGTCAGCTCAGCCACGTGCAAACTGACTTCAGTGAATGCGTCCCCTCCCTCAGCCCATTTCCTTGCCTGCATTGTTGGGGGTAACAGTGCCTCCCTCACAGGGTGGCTGGGGGCCTGGATGGGAGGAGTGTGTCAAGGGCCCAACTGAGGCTGCCACCCAGGGCTGCACGATACAGATCAGTGCTGGCCTCTTCATCTCACTTCCATGCTCTCTGAGCTGAACTCCGAAGGCCCCGTCACCAGGGCCCCATTTGCGAAGGCGGCACCAGACAGGCTGTGGGAACGAGCTTCACAGCTTTTGTCAAAGTGGCATAATAAAGCCCCCAAGTGTCTGCTCTTTGCAAACTGGGATGGCAGATCAATTGTGGCATAAACAAAATAGCAGGCTTGGTGCGAACCCAGGGACAGATTACGCCTCTGCAGGGTGTGATTGAGGGGGAGGAGGAGATTCTCAGGGTGGCTGGGTTTGCCTTTTCTCTGGCTGAAGCTTTGAGGCCCCCCTCCAGAGCAGCTTGGCTCCCCACAAATGGCAAGAGCTTGGGAGACTGCTCTTCTACTCCGGGAGGCAACTGGCTAGGCAGTGGCACAAGCATAGGCCCCAGTGCCCTCAGCAGGAAGCCTGTCTCAGGGTCTCAGCATCCCCCAGCGCTCTGAACCACTGACCTTGATGTGGAAGAAGATGGACCGTCCTCCACCCCGACTTTGTCTCCTAGGCTGAACTGAGTGTGCTCTGTAGGAAAGTGAAGGGCAGTAAAGCAGGCACAGAGAGACCTCAGGAACAGGACAGTAAGGACGCTTTCACTGGCTGCCCTCTGCGCTGTCAGAGACCCTTCTGGCCCGCCTGTCCCTTCATCCTGGGCAGATGGTGCTACACAGCCAGTCTAGTATTTAGCATCATTTGGGTCCTGCAGCACTCCCTGGCTAAGTTATGCTGAATGCAAGCTGAGTCAGGGCCATAAGAGGACCCCAGGACAAGTTCTGGCCCAGACTCTATGTGCCCTGTCCCAGGGGTGAGCCTGCTGGCAGCAAAGGGGACAGGATCTGTACAAAATGACTAAGACACCCAGTGAGGGGCCTCTAGGAAGGCAGCCCAGAGAC
Organism: Rhinopithecus roxellana; assembly: GCF_007565055.1. NCBI lineage: Eukaryota > Metazoa > Chordata > Mammalia > Primates > Cercopithecidae > Rhinopithecus > Rhinopithecus roxellana. The sequence goes on from NC_044565.1 coordinate 100,320,890, forward strand.
TATGAGGACGGGAACTGCATCTGTCTGGTTTTTGCACCATATTCCTGAGCCTAGCATGATGCTGCCAACCTGATGCTGTCCACAGTAAATGTTTGCTGAAGGAATGAATAGGTGGATGTTGGTCTTACCAGCTTCATGTCTGGTGTTGGTTGCCTTGCTGAGGCTCTCGGATAAAGCCACACCCCTGTGAGGACGGAGCATGAGGCTGGTCTCATTCTAGGTTTGGTCATCCAGGAAAAAGGCAGATCCTCAACTGGAAACCCAAACTCCAATAGATGACCTTGGGCAGAAGCCAGGAGTCCAGACATGCAAGAGTTTAGAGGAGTCAGAAGAGGCCCCCAGAGAGTGGAGGAGATGGCCTCGGCCTCACAAAAGTAGGTCAGGCAGGGCAGGCCAGTGGGGGCCCCAAGAGGCCAATAAGCACCCCCGCTGCAGTCAACCAGGCAGACTGTCACCCAGAAGCAGGAGTCTCCTCTGCACCTCATTCCTCCTGCTGTCCCCAAGCCCTGGGTCAAGTCTTATGTAAATAGCCCAGCTTGTCTGAGCTGTGCCATGGGAAGCCATGGGAAGGTCTACCTTGGCAGACTCTTTAGGGGACAGGCCATGGCCTCTCTCCCTTGCAAAGGGGGCAGCAATGATCAGTAGAAAGGGGGCCAGAGAGGACAGAGGACTCTTAAGGATGGGAGTCACAACTCTGAGCAGCAGCCGCTCTCCCATGAAGATGCTCCCCTGGCTGTGGTCCTGGAGGACTGCAATTTGGTTTTTAAGAAAAATGGAGCTTCCTTGGTGCCCTCAGAATACAGTCTAGTGTGGTGGAAAGAGCATGAACTTTTGATGCTAGCCCACCTGGGTTTCAATCTCGGCTCCACCATTTGCAAGCTGTGGGGCCTTCGCAACTGCTTCACCCTTTGACCTGCAGTTTCCACATGTGTTGAATGGAGCTGGCCTCCCCCACAGGTTGTCATGATGACATGCAATGATGCACTGTTAGGTGGTGGCTTTCACCACAGTGAAGAGAAAATCCAGGTGGAACCAGTTTATTAAATGGGCCAACACCGGAAATGGCTTTGTCTCATCTATTGTCCTCAAGAACTCCTTTTTAGATTCCTTAACATCTTGGGTAGATGCTAGAGTTTTCCAAATAGTTGATTTTTATGTCTTTTTGTGTTCTGGGTTTTTTTGTTTGTTTTTGTTTTGGTTTTTTTGAGACGGAGTTTCACTCTGTCGCCCAGGCTAGAGGGCAGTGGTGCGATCTTGGCTCACTGCAATTCAAGCGATTCTCATGCCTCAGCCTCCCAAGTAGCTGGGATTACAAGCACACACCACCATGCCCAGCTAATTTTTGTACTTTTAGTAGAGATGGGGTTTCACCAAATTGCCCAGGCTGGTCTCGAACTCCTGGCCTCAAGTGATCCGCCCACTTTGGCCTCCCAAAGTGCTGGGATTACAGGTGTGAGCCACCACACTCAGCCAGTTTCTTTCTTTCTTTTCTTTTCTTCCTTTTTTTTTTTTTTTTTTTTTTTTGAGACATAGTTTCACTCTTGTTGCCCAGGCTGGAGGGTAGTGGTGTGATCTCGGCTCACCACAACCTCCGCCTCCCGGGTTCAAGCAATTCTCCTGCCTCAGCCTCCCGAGTAGCTGGGGTTACAGGCATGCACCACCATGCCCGGTTAGTTTTTTGTATTTTTAGTAGAGACGGGGTTTTTCCATGTTGGTCAGGCTGGTCTCGAACTCCCGACTTCAGGTGACCTGCCCACCTTGGCCTCCCAAAGCACTCCTCAGATTACAGGCGTGAGCCACCATGCACGGCCTCTTTTGTTGTTAAGTACCAGTTTTAAGATTGAGACTCATTCTCAGATGTTTAATCAAATCTTCAAATTCACTTCTAATCAGAGTTTAGCCTCCCCCTCTAGCTCCAGGCTGACACATGGCTCAGGGGACCTGCAGTGGATGGGGCATGGGGGTGATCTTACATCACTGGAGCCACTATCATTCCTTCTTAACTTTTGCTGGTGGGGTTGCAAGGCTCCCTGTTAGAACAGGCATATGTGCTTTCATGGCGCCTATTTATGATAAGGTACTTGGGAGCCCTGCACAGGGACCACTCCCTGCCCCATTCCCTGAGCGGGCACTGCCCTCTCCATCCTTCCTCCTGTGACTCCCTCTCATGCCATCCCCAGCCCTCTGCCCCTCAGCCTCTTCTTACTAGGGCCCCCTTGCTCCAGCAGGCAGTCCTCTTGAGCAGTCTCTTCAGATCTCTTCCTTCCAGTATCCACTTGTCACCCTCTAGTGACCCATGTCACCCTCACACCTCCTGATGCAGCAAGCCCTTGAAGTGCAGATGGCTCCCGTGACTGCCTTCTTCCTCCCGTGCCTGTGGGGGCTACCCCAGTCAGCCTCCCAGCCAGAGAACTCTCGAGCACAGCTCTGGACTCCAGGGGACACTGCCGGGTTCTCCCAGGACTCTCACCATGCTCCATTCTGGGTGGGCCTGTAAGCAACTGTGCCCAGCCAGCTGGGAAGTGAGCTGCCAGGCTTTCTTCTTGCTGAAGCTCCATAAGTCCTCTTTTTTTTGATTCGGAGTCTCGCTCTCTCACCCATGCTGGAGTGTAGTGGCTTGATCTCGGCTCACTGCAAGCTCCGCCTCCCGGGTTCACATCCCAGGTTCTTGCCATTCTCCTGCCTCAGCCTCCCGAGTAGCTGGGACTACAGGTGCACGCCGCCACACCAGGCTAATTTTTTGTACTTTTTAGTAGAGACGGGGTTTCACCGTGTTAGCCAGGATGGTCTCAATCTCCTGACCTCATGATCCGCCTGCCTCAGCCTCCCAAAGTGCTGGGATTACAGGCGTGAGCCATGGTGCCCGGCCCCATAAGTCCTCTTGACCTTCCCTGCTCCAACTATCCCCTGGCCTGGGGGTGAGTGAAAGAATCCATAGCACTCCCCACTGCCACAACTCCCCACAATGACTTCCCAATTGATGGAAGATCCCATCAATACCCAGCCTTTCCATATAGCCTGGAGGTGGGGGTGTGGGGGGTTGCTAGCCCCAGACCTGTTTTGCTGTTTTAGTGAGTCCAGCATGGATGTGTCTGGAACTTCTCTTTAGAATGGGCAGAAATGTACACATACTGTTCTCAGCTTTGAGGCTTTAGCTGAAAAATCCAATTCAACATTTTCTTAGACAAAGTATTGGTTTTCCAGGCCCAGGATTTTCAATTACCTTAGGAATTTAACAGAGTTATCCTTCTATAAGAGATTTTGTTTTCCCTCAGTGAGTAGATGCAGTGTTCTGCATACTGGTCTGTGTACCAGGCTTGAAGCCAGGACAAAGAGGTGGGAGTCTGTCCCCAAGATGCAGGTCACAGCCCCTCAGCCCCTACTCCCTCACCTATACAGTGAGGGGTACAGCAGAATTGGGTATCTGAGAGTTCTAACAGTCTAGAAATTTAAAAATTTTTTTCTCATTATGAGTACAAAAAAACTCACAAAACATAGAATTTTACAAATTATTATACAGCTAACACACATGTAACTACCACCCAGGTCAACAAAAACATTTCTAGCACCCCAGAGGTCCCCTATGTCCCCTCTCAGCTACTACCCCCTGCCATGCTCTAGAGGAAGTCCCAATTCTGACTTTTTATCAAAATTACTTCCTTGCTTTCCCTTATAATTTTACCAAGCATGCATGCATCCCTAAAAAAGGCTGTAGTTTGGCCTGATTTTGAATTTTATATTAATGGAATAATGCAGAATGTATTCTTTTGTGTCCAGCTTATTTTGTTCAACATTCTTTTTGTGAGATTTATCCGTGTTGTTGCAAGTAGCTATGGTTCATGCTTTTTATTTTTATTTATTTTTTTATTTTATTTTATTTTATTTTTTTGAGACAGAGTCTCGCTCTGTCGCCCAGGCTGGAGTGCAGTGGTGCGATCTCCACTCACTACAAGCTCTGCCTCCCGGGTTCATGCCATTCTCCTGCCTCCACCTCGTGAGTAGCTGGGACTACAGGTGCCCGCCACCACGCCCGGCTAATTTTTGTATTTTCAGTAGAGCGGGGTTTCACCATGTTAGCCAGGGTGGTCTCAATCTCCCGACCTCGTGATCCGCCCATCTCGGCCTCCCAAAGTGCTGGGATTACAGGCGTGAGCCACCGCGCCCGGCCGGTTCATGCTTTTTAATTGCTGTATAGTTTTCATGAATAGACAATCATTTAGTTGTGTTGTTAGACATATAGGTTATTGGTCTAAAACGTTTTATAAATATACACATACACTTCCACTCCACTTATAGCCATGTAAATTCAGAGTCGATTTCTTTATAAACTCAAGAACTTGAGTGTGGCTTTAAAATGTAGCAAAATCCCTCTATCAAGTTCTTGGTTACACAGCTACTTTGTTTTTTTTCACTTTCTGTGAATCTAGGGACATAATTCATCTTCCTCAACATGGGTAACATAAGATTTTTCCCTAACCTGAGTCATTAAGCATAAGATGAACACCACGCTCAGGCAACTGGGCATTTTCTTCAGACAGTCTAGAAAATGATTGTTAGCACATAGGCTTAAGGAATGTACTCTGAAAGTATTACAAGAAATATTTTCTATAGTCTGTTTAGAGAACTAGAAAGCCACATAAGACAAACTCTTCTCCACTTTCCCAGGGCTGGTCCCACCCCATTGGCAGGGCACAGGTAGCCTTTCTGCCATAGGGCACAAATTAAACAGGGATGCCCCTGATCGCTGCCAGAGTTGTTGAACGGTACCATGGTGCTGCTCAGACAAACGATCCATTGTTTTCAGCTGACTCGAAGCAGTTAAGTGAATCTTTCCACTAAGAGATGAAACCCCCTCCCATAGCCAGAGTCAGGCAACCATGGGTCCCACAGACCACAGCCAGCACTGGGCAGGGAGCTCAATCTGGAGAGGCAGAGCTGCCGCTCTGCACTGCCCTGGATGGCATGGGTGAGCACACTGGCAGGCAGCCACACCTTCTGCAGAAATCAATGGATAAAGACACCCTTAAAGTCTGTGCTTTGAACAAGTTGTAAGTTAACAACGATAAGGGCCTGAAGCAACACGCAGTTGTGTAGACTTCCCAGAACAAAGCAATTTTAGACATACCAGCAGCACAGGACCCAGCTGGGCCAGAGCCTTTCTTTGGCCACAAGTGTGAGCAAGGATGATTGATGGTGACCCTTGGTTGAGAAGGGGCCAGCACCCAATGGCAGAGCCATGCTCAGTCTCTGAAGGGTATGGGTTGACTACTCTCAAAGAATCCTTTTGTCAGCCTCACAAAGCTCTTTTCAGAGACCATTAACTCTAGCTACCTGGTTACACTCTACCTGGTCCCAGAGTAAGCGATCCCAATTAAGGCAAAGCCCTATTAATGCTTCCCTAACACGGCTGTCTGCCCAGGTATGCTACAGGTTACATTTAAAACCCAGGCTTTTGGAGAAAGACTCATAGTCAACAGTTGTTCAGCTTGGATTCATTCCAATTCCAAATAACTTACTTTAGGAAAGAAGAGGAGCTGCAGTTGACTTTTGAGCATTGACACTTAATTTTGGGGTCCTTTCGTTAGTAGGCAGAGTTGGTAAACCGATTTTTTTTAATAACAGGGAGGGACTGAAAATCTATGGCACACTTGGGGAAAAAAATTGGGCACATATGACAACTCTTTAAAAACTGCCCTTTAAACAGAAAAGCCTGCTATTCTAGTGTGAAAGACTTTGGAGTCATCTGGGAATTGATTTGAAATGCACATTCTCTTGTCACCCCATATTCATATTGTAAGAACTAGGGAAGTGATGGACTACCCACTTGGCCTTATGCCCAATTCCAGAGGCATGAAATGTTGGCAGACTAAGAAAATATGGTCCTTTCTCCACCGCTAGAAAAAATAAAGAATTTGCTGGACATGGTGGCATACACCTGCAGTCCTATCACTTGGGAGGCTGCAGCAGGAGGATCACCTGAGCCCAGAAGTTTAAGGCTGCAGTGAGCTATGACTGTACCACTGCATCCAGCCTGGGTAACAAAGAACCTGTCCTCCCCAAAAAGAAAATATGATCCTTTGAGCAAAGGCCTTTTCGAAGTGCCTGTGAAGTGAAAATTAGTCACAGCACTAAGATTACTCGGCTTTTTTCACCACTCTCAAGTAGGCAGTGGAGTTTCCAAGTAACGAGACTGGTATAAAAAGTGCACAAGCACATAAGAAGCTAGATATCTTTGAAGAGATCTATGTTGGTTTTGATTTCTAATGTAAGTATTTGTAATTCACCCAACAAAACTCACCTACTCTAGTATATTAATGTATTTATGAACTAAATGACAGTTTTTAAACAATTTGGAGGAGTGGGAGAGCAGGTGTCCCTGGTTGGCTTTGTGGGTATCTCAGTGGTTTGCACCTGTGCAACAGTGGTTTCTATTTTTTGTCATGATGGGTCCTTCCTAGTGACTACCTGCCCCACCCACTTGGGTTTATAGGTCCCCAAGATGAAGGGCCATGTCTCCTCCATCAGTTTAGGGGCTGCCAAAATCAAGAACCCTATCAGGTGCCACCAAGGGAGAGAAATGACTAAGTGCTGTTTTTCCTCCACCTGAGTGGTGCCACTCGAGATAGGAGCCATGCAAGCACCTGCATGCCCCCGCCCCCGTCCCCCTTGACGCCCAGTGAGGACCACCTGCGCGGCCAGGACCGCGCTGACCCTGCCCTGTCTCCACAGGTTTCGGCATGACCACCCCCGCGACGGTGGGCGGGAAGGCCTTCCTCATCGCCTACGGGCTGTTCGGCTGCGCCGGGACCATCCTGTTCTTCAACCTCTTCCTAGAGCGCATCATCTCGCTGCTGGCCTTCATCATGCGCGCCTGCCGGGAGCGCCAGCTGCGCCGCAGCGGCCTGCTGCCCGCCACCTTCCGCCGTGGCTCCGCGCTCTCGGAGGCCGACAGCCTGGCGGGCTGGAAGCCCTCGGTGTACCACGTGCTGCTCATCCTGGGCCTGTTCGCCGTGCTGCTGTCGTGCTGCGCCTCGGCCATGTACACCAGCGTGGAGGGTTGGGACTACGTGGACTCGCTCTACTTCTGCTTCGTCACCTTCAGCACCATCGGCTTCGGGGACCTGGTGAGCAGCCAGCACGCCGCCTACCGGAACCAGGGGCTCTACCGCCTGGGCAACTTCCTCTTCATCCTGCTCGGCGTGTGCTGCATTTACTCGCTCTTCAACGTCATCTCCATCCTCATCAAGCAGGTGCTCAACTGGATGCTGCGCAAGCTGAGCTGCCGCTGCTGCGCGCGCTGCTGCCCGGCGCCCGGCGCGCCCCTGGCCCGGCGCAATGCCATCACCCCGGGCTCCCGGCTGCGCCGCCGCCTGGCCGCGCTCGGCGCCGACCCCGCGGCCCGCGACAGCGACGCCGAGGGCCGCCGCCTCTCGGGCGAGCTCATCTCCATGCGCGACCTCACGGCCTCCAACAAGGTGTCGCTGGCGCTGCTGCAGAAGCAGCTGTCGGAGACGGCCAACGGCTACCCGCGCAGCGTGTGCGTCAACACGCGCCAGAACGGCTTCTCGGGCGGCGTGGGCGCCCTGGGCATCATGAACAACCGGCTGGCCGAGACCAGCGCCTCCAGGTAGACCGCCCGTCCGCCCGCGCCAGGGACCCTCTCCAGGCCGCGGGGCCGCCGGGCGTGGTTTGCTTCCCTTCTCTCAGTCACTGCTGGCGCTTTCTTAATCTTTATCCAATAAAATGAAACAAAAAAAAATTTTTTTTTAAGAAATACTATTTGGCCAGGCCTGATGTTATCAAGGGCAGGTTTTGGGGACGCCTGTGTTCCTTGTGAGTTCCCTTTTCGAGAACCGTGGCCCCCAGCATATTCTCCTTCAGGGAGAGAAAACGTGCCCCCCCCCCCAGGTCCCCACCCAGGGCATACCGCAGCGAGGAGGGTTTTGCAGACTGGCACTAAACCCCGTCCCCATGCACAGAAGCAGCCGGCAACCCCAAAGCATATGGTGCAACTTTTCGTGGCTCTGAATTACCTCCTCAGCATTTAAAATCCTGGCCCAGCCTAGCAGCTTCCTTCTGGTCGTCAGAAGTGATATAGTCACAGTTTTGACAGGTGGGGGTAGGGACAGCCATATGTTGCCTCCCGATGTATATATATAGAACAGCCACTACACACAGAGAATGGTGTAGTATTATGCAATGAGATGAAACATAGCACCAACTTGCGGACTGTGGCATTTCCCCCAGATTTGGAAATTGCAGTGGTGAGGGGCTTAGCTGGCCTTTCTCAGCCCAGAGTTAGTCCATTTAGCACAGAGCACAGGGCAGCTACTTCTAGTGGCGGGCAGTGAGGAGGGGAGCGCTGAGGCTGCAGGAGCCCTGCTGGGCTTTAGCTGGCATCTCCAGGCTCGGATCGGCAGATCTTGAATCCCCCAACCGTCCTTTCTTTCACAAGCTCATCCACAGCAGGGCTTTTCAATATTAACCAGGAATATCTGAGTCTCCTCAGACAAGATATTTCTTTGTTGGTGTGGATTTTTTTTTTTTTTTTTTCTTAACTACTGTTGATCAGTTCAACTATTCCCCCTTTGAGAGATCATGGGGTTGCTGGGTGCAGCCCTCCAGCTTCTCCTCCTCCTCCTCTGAAGGAGGCAGCTCTGCCAGCTGCGTTCTTGGGAACCAGGGCCTGCAGCACCAGGAACCCAAAAGAAGCCATCTTGCAAATGTCAGGGTGTTTGGTTCCATAGGCCATGATGTGTTTGGGGTCAGGAAAGACAGCATCCCTTTCTAAATATTGTTTATCAAGAGGATTTGTCTTCTCCATGCACAGCCTATTGGAGATAGAGGAAGGCAGGAGGGAGGGAGCTGGTGAAACTGGTGGATGGAAGTAATGTTAAGATTAAAGTTTTGCTCTCAGGCTGAGGGACAGATTCTCCCAGACTTGCCTTCTGCAGCACAGGGGGTCCCTGACCTGGAGGAAGGCCAGATACCCAGGCTTCATTGAAAGGATGGTGGTCTGGGGCTGTAAACAAACACTCTCTCTGGCCATTTTTCTCATCTATGATGAGGGTAAGGACAGGTGCCAGAGTTTATACAGTCACGGCGTGACCCACCAGTAGGCAGAGCTTCTGATAGGAAGTCCTAGAAAAGCACCGCCTCACCGCCTCCAGCTCGAGCCATGCTGTGAAATCTCTCTCCCTGGCAAATGTGCCTGGAACACACACATACACAAACATGCACGCATGCGCTCACGCATACAGCATTTGAGTCAAACTTGAATGTCAAACTCTTCTTTCCCCTTCTAGTTCATGGCAGGAAGGGAAAGCTTACCTGAGATCTCAGTGACTCTCCAGCTATTTTGGGTAATTTCTGGTTTGAGTTGGGATTAGTTTTTAAACATGGGCCCTAATCTGGGGTGAAGCCAGTGAAACAGCGCTGGCCAGGAGAGAGGGCAGTCTTGCTAAATACTGAATGGTGGGCTCCTGTGAAAACCATGCTTTCAGGATTCACTGTGACTGTCAGGCCAGCCCAGCGAGTGCCCCCACATCCAAGCCATGGTTGCGGTCACAGTGAAGGGATTGCCCACTCAGAGGGGCACATATTCTCTAGGGCAGGGCCCTCTGACAGGACCTGGAAATAAAATCCACGTTTATCCCTTTAAAAAAGGGAACGATTAAAAGGCATTCAATTAGAGGTGTTACCTAGGCAACAGGAAATAACTTGGGGATCAGAGCCATCCAGAAAGGGAAGAAGAGATCCCCATGATAGAGGCATCTAGATAGTGAGGACTTGATCTGGGAGCAAAATAACAGCCTATCCACAGGAAGTGAGCCCCAGCAACAGTCCAGCAGCCTAAAACCCAGGCATCAAGACTGTGTGAGCTAGACAGGCCTAAAGAGACCTCCAGGCAATCCCCCGCCCAGCGTGCAGGATACTACACAGAATCCTGGTCTCCATGGGAGGAACCAGGACCCACCTCCAGAGAAGAAAAACTCGAAACATTTCTTGGCAGTCTTCTCTGTTGGCGGTGCTTCCTAGACTCTATCCTAAGTTGCTTATGCTGCAGCCTCAGCTGTTTTTACTTCTTTTCCTATGCTTTGGTTTTGGAAAGAGGCAACTGAAGGCAGCTTGAGCAATCTTCTAAAGGAATTGTAAGCATGGTTTCAAGGGGCAGGAAAATGAGACCCTTCCCCTTCCCACCCCCCAACTTCCCAGAGAAACGCCAGTCCTCCAAGGTACAATGGCAGCTGAGGATCCAGTGGCACATGTTTATTTTTGCCTATGTTCCCCTGTCCCCGTCCCCCAACCCAGTCTCAGTCACACTGCCATGATACGTCACGCCATCATCCTTCGTCTCAGGCCAAAGGGCTCAGTGCCGCAGATGCCAGGGCTGCTTCAGTGAAGCGGGCATGTGGTTCTCCCAGCATTTCAGGAACAGTGACATTGATAGGGATGCCTTTCTTTGGTGCAGGGTCTTCTAGACCTCGGACCAAAAAAGAGCTCCATTCCCTCAGAAGCTGTGGCCTCTCTCACTATCCTGGGGGTCTCGTTTTTCCCACCACTGGTAGCTCACTGTAGCCTACAATTTCCTCACGCTCCAGGAGTTGCTTCCTAACCTTAGGCCTGGACTTACCCATCATGCCGGCACTGTGGGGCTCCCTTAAAGGTGGAATGAGCTCCAAGAAGCCCTTGCCATATGGCTGTGGCCACATAGAAGCCAGAGTCTTGGCGAGCAGCCTTCTCAGAGCTGAGCAGAAAAGTAAAGCAGCCACCCTGGGTGTCCTAGCTTGCTAAAGCGAGATGGTCAGGCCTTTGTGTCCTCTGAATGAAGCAGTGCCTCCAGGCCTGGAGAAGGCATCAGAAGGCTTAGGCAATCTCAGGCTCTCATTTTGTGGAAAATGCCAGGCAGCCCTGGGCATTTGCACAGTATCATGCATATATATAGATACACACACACACACACACATACACACCAGCCTTACAAAGAGCTACTATCCCTTTTCCCCAAGGAAAAGTCTCAGTCTGGGCCACTTTAAGAAGAAAGATTTCCCATTTTAACTCCCTAGAGATGTACCAGGGCCTGGAAAATCCCTCTCTGCCTTGGGGGAGTTTTATGTACAATTTGCATGTGTTCAGGTTTCACACAGAAGCCAGCATCCAAACCCAAGCCAAACCCTGGAAAATAGCTGCTGAATTGACCCAGGATCCTCCGTCCTTCAGACAGGCCTCCCAGCAGACCCCCTCTTCCTGTGGGCTCTGGGGTGAGGGGTGACTGAGCCCTCATGGCCAAAAGAGACGCTTCTGGGGAACTGAGGCAGACGGCAGCCCAGCCAGGCAGAGACCATAGGAGCGACGGGCCCTGTGGTTCGATCTTACTGTAACTTTTTACATTCTTAAAAAACAAAAAGCACAATTCCACATGCACACTGTCTGGAAAGCACAGCCAGACAGCCAGCCTAGGGCACTTCTGAGTCCAGAAGAGGCGCTGGGGCTTTATCTGTTGCAGGGTTGTTGTTTTGTTGTATAATGTGCTCGTGGTGACTCTGAAGGCTCCTCACTTTGTAGGGTGGAGAGGGAGGGAGGGAGGGCCTGCTGAGGCCATTCCTGACCCCCAGGGTGGGCTCATCAGCATGGACTTGGGGCCTGGACTGTTGCCCCTGGAGCAGCTCTGGCACCTTCAGGCACCCCAGAGCACAATTGCTACATCTTCCACGCTAGTCTCATGCATTGAGGATTTCTGCACTCGGACCTGGCCCGAGACCCTCTTACCCTTCCCCTTCTTCCCTAAGGAAGCTCCCCATTGCTTTACAAATCATTTTTTATGCTATATGTTCTCTCAGGAGGGGGCTAGAGCATGCGGGACAAGCCTGCAGGGTTTCTCAAACAATACATCTATTTTTCTGAGCAGCACTCCAAGAGAGGACTTAAAGGGTGTTTAAATTAACGATGAATAAAATGCAGCCTGCCACTCCTCTGAGCTGTTTGCTTTCTGTGTGTCAGAGCCGCCTGCCTCCCCATCTTCCAGTTCACACCTCCTCTCTGGAGGGCCTGGGGGACTTCAGCTGTTAGGATGGGGCACAGTGGCAGCTCCACTGGGAAGTTACTCTACAAAACAACAGTGAAACAGAGCCCAGGGCACCAAGCAAGGGACCTCCTGGGCAGCTTGGCCAGGCTGGACCAAGGCTGGGGGACTGGGAGATGGATCCAACCTGGCTGTGCACGAGGCTCTGCAAATGGAGCTTTAAAGGATCCTGAGGCCCGGGCCCTACTCCCAGGACTCTGATTTCATTGCTCTAAGGAGCAACTCAGGCCAGCCCAGGAATTTTTTGCGGGGGATTCTAATGGCAGTCATGAATTTGAATACACCCTGTAAACACAGAGCACTCACCTTATGGTGGTGTAGAAAGAGCGTCCACTAAGAAACTAGGAGGTCTGAATACTAGTTTTGGATCTGGCAGCCATTTAGCTCACTCCAATCCTGTTTCCCCGTCTCTAAATTGGGATAATGATACCATCCCCCCCACCTCCCAGAGGTCTTACGAGAAATAAATGAGGGGCTGGAAACTCTGAAAAGTGTGAAGATGTCACCATTGCAAGATGTCACAATTATAAGAGGCATTTCATGAGGATATGGGACCAGGTTGCCCTATTGCTTCTGCATGGGGTCCTTCCCACAGTGTCAGCTGCGGATGACGTTCTTCCAGCAGGTTGCCTTTGCCCAGGTTGCCTTTGCAAACCCCTTCTTTTCAGAAGCAGCTTACTTGCCCTAATAATAGTGCAAACTCTACTGAGGCCTTCTCTCCCCTCTACATCCCCCTCCTTCTTTTCCTTCAATCTTCCCTAGAAATGAGAAGTCATTGACCGTCAGGCTCACACTGGCCCCACCCACCTCTATCTACAAGATCACTCCCCACTCCCCTGGGCTCCCCACTCTGTTGAGCATGACCACTCAGAAGCACAAGCTCCCCCATCTTCTATCTACAGCAGGGACTTTCATGACATCAAATGATAAAACAAGAAGTTTTATACAACTATACTGTACAGATCTTGCACTATTTTTCATTCTGGTATTGTTTTGTTTTGTTTTAACTCATTTATGCTGGAGGTTGCAAAATTTTGTGTAAAAAATCAGACCTTGGCGATGACCTTAAGCAGTGGGATGTAAATAACTCCCACAGGCTTAGTGTTCCAATAATGGAACGCTAGGCATAAGTGGGTTACTGCTGGTCAATGCTATTAAACTGATTTCATGATCTGCCTGTGAATTACACCCAGCAATCTGAGAAACACTGGCTTATAGTGTTTCTGGAAAGAGGCCTTCCTGTTAGCTTCCAGCCAAGACCCATTAGCTAGGCTGCCATGGTGCAGAGGCCTGAGTTCTGGTCAGCCATCAGCTCTCCTCTCTGTTGGGGTCTCCAGCTGTGCCCCAGTTGTGTGATGGGCACAGGTGGCTGTTTTACTTGCATGAAGTAGCCTAGATGATCCTTGGGTTCCTTTCAAGTTCTAAGGACTTGTGATTCCTATAACATTTCATATGACACTCCAGTGATCCCTGGATGGACTGCCATTCCTCTCCCTTCTGTGGCCAGTTACCTTTCTATGAGCATATCTAACAAGCAGATTTTAAAAAGGAACTTTTAGCTGGGCATGGTGGCTCATGCCTATAATCCCAGCACTTTGGGAGGCTGAGACAAATGGATCACTTGAGCCTAGGAGTTCGAGACCAGCCTAGGCAACATGTCAAAACCCTGTCTTTACTAGAAATACAAAAAATTAGCCAGTCATAGTGGTGCACGCCTGTAGTCCCAGAGACTCAGGAGGCTGAGGTGGGAGGATCACCTGAGCCCAGGAAGTCGATGTTTCAGTGAGCCATGATCATGCCGCTGCACTCCAGCCTTGGTGACAGAGTAAGACCCTGTCTCAAAAAGAAAGAAAAAAAAAAAGAAAAAGAGAAGAAAAAAGAACTTTGTATTTACCAAGCCAGGCCCCTGGACAAGAGACTTGCATATTTATCTTATTTAATCCCCTGGCCAATCTTGGAAATTTAACACTTTCCTCCCATTTTGTCTTGGGTCAGAGAGGTCAAGTAACTCATCTAGTTTGGGGTCAGGTATCCCCTGTGTTAGGGGCTGGAGAGACAAGGGTGAGAAAGACAGGACGGCCCTTGCTGTCCCTGGACTCCAGGCTCCTGGAGGCTGATGGGGACAGAGCGCTGCAGTACAGCCTGCTGAGGGCTCCCTGTCCACCAGGCATTCTGGGCTGCCATGGGCACACCAAAGAGAGGCAGCCACCCAGCCTGGGTAGGCAGAGAAGGCTCTCAGAAGCAGCTGTCCATGCTGAGCCCAAGAGCAGCAAGCCTGCTGACAAGGAGCAGGAAGAGTGGCCCAGGCAGAGCAGTGTGTGGGGAGAGCAGAGCAGGGGCTTGTTGAGGGAACCATATGTAGTTCTGCAGGACTGGAACACGCAGAGCAAGGGAGGTAATGGGGTGCGGGGGGCGGGCAGATAGCGAAGGGCCTTGTAAAACAAAGCAAAGACTTTTTGCCTAATCCTAAGGACACTGGCAAGCCAGTGGAGGGGTTTTAAGGATGCGTGTGCTGCTGAAAATGACTCAGAATGCAGGAGTGGAGGAGGAAAGCAGATGGCAGGGTGGACCGAGGTAGTGCTAGTGAGAACAGAGAGAAGTGGAGATATTTGAGGGACACCTGAAAGGGTAGGTCCACAGAATCAATGCTTTGCCTGGATGGGGATGATAAGACTGAGAGAGAGGAATTGGGATGGAGCCAGGTCTCAGGCTAAGCAGGCAGGTAGACAGTGGTGCCACCACTGAGTCTGGGAACCCAGGAGGAGGAATAGAAGAGGTGATGAGTTCAGTGAAGGAGAAGTTGGACTTGAGGAACCCATGAGATAACCATGGGGGAGGGGTTTCCACCAAGCAATTGGCCTTGTGAGTCTAGAGCTCATAACAATGATCCAGGCTAGACCAACATTTTGGAAGTTCTCAGCATCAAGACGATGTGAATCACTCAGGCTGTGCGTGTGTAGAATGAGATAAAAAGAGGATCACAACCATCATTTAAGGGACAGGAGGAAGAAGAAAAAAGACTAAGGAAAGAGGGTCAGAGATGTGGGAGAAAACCGAGAGCATGGGATGCCATAGAGCCAGGGAAAACAAGGGTTTCAAGAAGGAATGAGTGCCAAGTGCCACTGAGTGATTAAGACATGGACTGAAGAAAACACCCACAAGATTTATCGAAGGGAGGTATCAGTGACCTTGGCAGAAGCAGCTTCAGGGGAGTGTCATCTTCTTTAGAACTGGTGCTGCCTGGCTAATTTTCATGGGTCACACATTAGGGATACTAGTTAGGATACAGATTCAAGCCACTCTAACAGAGGTTCAAAATAATACTGGCTTCCGTGGGTAAAAGTTCATGTCTCTCTCTCAAGAGTGAGTGCAGGCATAATCTATGTATTATCAGACACCCAGCTACTTCTATCTGTACACATCACTTGTGTTCTTTTGTCATTGGCCAGAACTTTGTCACATGACCTAATATAGCTGCAAGAGAATCCAGAAAAGGCACCTTTTATTCAAAGTGGCCATGTACCAAGTGGGGCTGGTACTCCTAAGAAGAGTGTTGTTCATCTCATGTTCAGTCCAGCGAGGGGACATTAGGCAGCTGCAGTGGGACCTCTGAGGGGTGACAATGAGGGTAGTATGATAGCTGCCTGTTGTTACTGGATTGATTTAGACTTCAGTTGGAAACAGAAAGTGAGTCCCTTCCTCTCTCCTCCCTCTTCCTGCCCTCCCCCACCAACAAGCTCTCCCAGTGGTAAACCTGTTTGGAAGGAATCCAGCAAGGAATTCTGGGGAATGTAGTTTGTTCAGCAATGCAGAGCAGAGTTCAGAGGCAGTGGGTGTACAAGAACACATCATCCCATTAGCACACTTTAGCCGTTGTGAAGTTCCCAGAAGGTGCTTTCTCACTGTAAGTCCTAGAATCTGGGCAGAGAAAGTTATATCCCTGACCCCTTTGTGGTCCATTTTTGAGAGCTTCCTACTCCATTTTTAGGGAGATGTTTACAGAAGGGATGTTTGTAGAGTTACAAATAAAAAACTTAACCAGAAGGCAACAGATACCAGGTCATGAGAGCTCACTGCTGCCCCTGTTCTGTCTCTCTGGCTGACTGCAAGCAGATCTCTTTCCCCCGCGAAGTTTCCTTTTCCATGTCTGCAAAATGAGGCACTGGTCTTTTGGCTCTATCACTCTGAGGTTCTGAAAGGAAGAAGAGAGGAGAAAATGTAGGAGTTCCACGGGGATTTCCATCAAGAATGATACTCAGCAAACATCTTCTGAGTACCTGACCCAGCTTAGACAGTTTGTTTCAATTCTTTTTTCTCCATGGACTGGGAGGAGCAGGACTAGCCACCTGGATGCAGGATGGAAGGAAATGTCCTCCACTAAGGACTGGCCAGCTTCCTGCTGAAGGTGAAGCTTTAACGCACATACCCCACCCCATGAGAACCTTCATGAGCTCCAGATCCTCATTTTCATTTGTTTTTTCTTCCTCAAGGACAAATAAAGTACCATTCTCCAGAATTGCACAGTCCAGTAGGTAGCCACAAGCCACACACACAGCTCTTTAAATGTAAGTGAATTTAAATTAAATTTTCAGCTCATCAATTGCACTAACCCCATTTCAAGTGTTCAATAGCCACATGTAACTTGGGGCTACCATATTGGATAGCACAGATATAGAACATTTCTGTCATTGCAGAAAAGTCTACAACATAGGGCTGCTCTGCCTCACTGTGGTCTCCTCTGCCTCGAAGTGGCCTCGTCTTCCTCATCCGCTATGGAAAGACCCCCACCTCCTGTTCACCGTACACCCATCCCTCTCCCACCCCCAGGGCAAAAGCATGTGGTTACCCTGGGACGTCACACCTGTGCGGGTAACATCATGCACTGAAGGCATCTCTCTGTAATATGGAAGTCCCTCCCGCCACAGACACCACAGATGCTGGGGTTCTGAACATATTTCTTTGGGATACATGTATTTGCACACATGAGAGCATTGGTCCAAATACATATATGCAGGCGCAGGCACACAAATATTTATATTAAAAGCCTAATTCCACAAATGACTGTAATTAAGACACAAAGCAAAGCCTCATGAGGTTGCTCCCTTCAACTTGCACATTTATTCTGCCATGCTTTGGCAGCAGGTGAACAAACAATGGACGATTTGTTTGACTCTGCAAAGAGAGGGAAACGAGGCTCAGTAAGGAGGCCACACAGCAATTCACTAGCTAATTCAAGCAAAAGCCAGATGTCCTTCCTGCTAGCCCACAGCTCTGTCCTGTCCATTCATTTGGTGTTGTGTTCATTCACTCAACAAACATATGTGAGAACCTACTGTGTGCATGCTCTGTGCTGGGCCACACAGAGATTACACAATCAATGAGACATGAATCCAGCCCTGTATGGTCTAGGAGCTAGGACCTGTCGGTTGGCAACTATAGAAGCAGTGATATCCCAGTCATATCGCCAGGGGCAGCCTCAGAGAAGTCCTGGAGAGGCTGCTTCAGATCTGAGTTCCATGCCAAGCACTGGGTTGCTCTGTGCTTCACCCAGCTCTACTTCTCCAGCCCTTCATTCCTTTTCTATCTTCAACCTGGCAAAGAATAAGCTATTCTTTGTTTATTCTGGGCAGCCAGTTAATATTAATACCAGGGTTAATAGATCTGTTTCTCCCATACGCCATCTTGTCTTCTCCTCCACCTAAAATTGCTCTAAGATAAGTTCTTAAAAATCCTTCTTCTCATGGGCAGGTCACAGTGCTGTTGTGTTCCACTGAATAAAGACAAACCATGAGAGCTGGTCATATTCATAGCTGACCAACTACCTGCAGTAGAGTGTAGGGATGTTGAGATAGCCCCCAGGGCAGATCCTGGAGCCTTGACTTTTGTGTACCTAGGATGCTTTCCTGTCCCTTTCTTCTAGGGACACTATCTCTGTTCTTGTAGATAACTCCACCCATCTCCATGCAGTCTAGTGGACCTGCCAATCACAGGGTCCCTCCTGTATCAGTTATGAAAGCATTCAACTGCAATGAACAGAAAACCCACTGAAGGGTAGTTTTAAGAAATAAAAATCAAGGTTTATTTCATTACCATAACCAGAACTCTGGAGCAGGTGGTCTGGGGCTAGCGCAGTGACAGTGATGCCATCAGTAAGGCTGGCTCTTCCTTCCCGCTCTGCCATCCTTTCCATGTTGGCTTGCCACCCCAGGTGCCAGATGGTAGGTACCCCTCCAAGGCTCACATTCATGTTACTAGTAGCAAGAAGTAGCAGGGAGAAGGTAAAAAATGTTCTCTCCGAACAGGACTTTTCCTAGGCCTCCTTAGGACTTTCTGCTGCATCTCATTGACCAGAAGAGAGTCACATGATCATCACCACCTATAAGGGAGGGAGGCAGAGAATGTTGTGTTTTCAGTCCCCTGTACAAGAGGACAGCATGGGGGAGGGGATTGGGATGGGTGTGAAGTGAGAATGCACACAGTTCCTGCTGCCTCCCCATCAAGGCTGGATTAATCACGGTTCCGAATTCTCAGAGATACAGCTATTGTTCTAAGGGAGGGTGCATACCTCAGGTCGGGGGGTAGGGGGAAAGTCCCCTGGCCTGACACAAATTGGAGGTGGTAGAGTAGCCCTTTCTTGTCTTGGTTTATAAATTAGGCCTGGCGGCATGAGTCAGGTTCAAGTTAACACAATAGAATCCAGTCCAGTTGATTTAAGCAGAAAAAGACCTATTATTGGCAATCAACTCCAACCTGGCCACCTAGCTCTCTGACACTGACGACCTGACTGGGTGACAGAATTGTGACTCCAACACATCACGCCACAGTCCTCAGGCAGGGTCTTACGTGCTAAGGGGAGACACCTGGACACCACAATCCTGCGCCAGGTACCATCTGCACACAGCAGGCCACCTCCAGCCAGCTAATACTGATACAACTGACGTGTTGGCAGCCAGCCAACATCACTCAGCGACTGTGCTTTCCTGCTATGGGACAGAGAATTTGCAATCTGTTGGTTTTCAAAGACCTACCCCATTTCTCCTCCCCCGTCTCATCCTGAACAACCTTCCAGGACCCTGGCCTGAATCAGGTTTCCTGTTTGGCAATAAAACTTTTTCACTCAGTGCTCAATGTTCGTTCTCTAATGGGCTTTATTTTCTCTTTAACTTGGACTGTTAAATGCACCCCCATCCCTGGGAAGCCTGAAGAGACTCTAGGCTTGAGCTCTAGGTTGAGCTCTGGGATTAACTCTCAGGAGAGACACACCTACAGAATCAGGTCACTGAGGAGGTTGTTCTCTCTCTGATCAAGAAAGAGCCTTTTTCAGATGCTACCATGATAAAGCCACTCCAGAAAAAACAGAACCCCTCACTTGCCCCCCAAAAAAACAGCAGAAGCATGGGCTCCTTCTCCAATCTGCCTTTGAAAATCTTGCTGAAGTGCCTCTAATGTGTAGAACCTAAATCTCATCCAGATTGGTAGCTGCAAGAGAGACTGGCTTCTGCTGGAGCAGAGGGAGGGGAAAGTCTTGGCTCCTGGGAGATGGAGATGGGAATCCCACCAACAAGATAAAGGTCCCAGAAAAGGCAACACCATAAATCGACCTTGCTAACTTTTGCCTTCAGAGGATGGAGGCTGAACATAAGCCCTAACATACTTTCCGTTAAAAACAAGTTTTCTGCCATTCCTGCTTACATTTCTAACAAATGCTCAGTCTCCAGTGTTGACTTAATGTTTATGTGACAGGGTCTCTGCCAGCCCAACTTCTAATATTATTCACAAAACACCCCAACATTTCACAGCAGTCCCTCAATCTGTCTCCCTTTTCTGGGTTCCAACTTCCCTTGATTCTCTTCTAAGCACGAGAGCTTGGGACAAAAGAGTGGGAAGGAGGTTTCTACTGGCTAGAGAGTCCAAGAGAGAGTCACTGTTTCAGAAACTTGGAATGTTCGCTTCTCCCCACCCCACATATCCTCACCCTTGCCCTCCCTAATA
Organism: Rhinopithecus roxellana; assembly: GCF_007565055.1. NCBI lineage: Eukaryota > Metazoa > Chordata > Mammalia > Primates > Cercopithecidae > Rhinopithecus > Rhinopithecus roxellana. The sequence goes on from NC_044565.1 coordinate 100,340,964, forward strand.
AGGAATTTTCCTTCTCATTGGCTAAAAAATCAAAACAATAAAAAGGAAAAAAATCTTATTCTGACAATGTTTTAATCCTACACAAGTTAACAGGAAGGATGCAAAAGCACTGGAGGCTGGCCATGCAGAGGCTCACACCTGTACCCCCAGCACTTCAGGAGACCGAGTTGGAAGGATTTCTTGGGCCCAGGAGTTCAAGACCAGCCTGGACAAGATAGCAAGACCTCATCTCTACAAAAAATTTAAAAATTAGCCAGGCATGGTGGTACATGCCTGTGGTCCCAGGTACTTGGGAGGCTGAGGCAGGAGAATTGCTTGAACCCAGGAGGTGGAGGCTGCAATTAGCCATGATCACACAATAGTACTCCAGCCTAGGCCACATAACAAGATGTGGTATCCTTTTTTTTTTTTTTTTTTTTGCTGACAGAGCAAGACCCGGTATCCTTTTTTTTTTTTTAAGATAAAGTCTCATTCTGTTACCCAGGATAGAGTGCAGTAGTGCAATCTTGGCTCACTGCAAACTCCACCTGCTGGGTTCAAGCGATTCTCCTGCCTCAGCCTCCTGAGTAGCTAGGATTACAGGCATCTACCACTACGCCTGGCTAATTTTTGTGTTTTTAGTAGAGATGGATTTCACAGTGTTGCCCAGCCTGGTCTCAAACTCCTGGCCTCATGTGATTCACCCACCTCGGCCTCCTAAAGTGCTGGGATTACAGGCGTTAGCCACTGTGCCCAGCTGCGAGACCCAGTCTTAAAAAAAAAAAAAAAAAAAGAAGGAAAGAAATCTAAAAGAAAGCACTAGAGATGGAATCTTCTGGCCCCAAGATTTCTAAAGTCTAGTTGTCTCCTGGGTATTCCTTTTTGACTCCTTTCCCTGAAGATATTAAGGCCCTCTCCCCAGCGCCACCCCTACCTCTCTCTTCCTGAAGTCTGCAGGCAGCAAGCTTCCCCTGCTCCTCTCTGTACCATGCCTATGGGTGCAGGCCTGGCTGCTCCTGCACCCTTGTGCTTTAGGTGCTTTGCTCCCACTGAAGAAACTCCAGAGAGATTTGCCACAGCTGCCCTGTCCCCCAAAGGCAGTGGTAAAACAAGCCAGCTGGCCACAGAGGGAGCAAGCCAAGCTCCACTGGCATGTCCTCCTTACTCTAGTTCACTCACTGCTCACAAAGGAGGATTTTTATATGGGAGAAGCCTGGATTGGAAGCAGATTTGCCGGGACCACGACTTTTTCCACCACACCAAATCATAGCCATGGAAAGCATTACCTGGACCCCTACCTGCAAAAACGCGCTGCACTCCCACTGCTTGTGAGTTCCTTCTCTTCTGACATGTCCTCTCCATTACCCACTTCAAGGCCCAACAACAGGTGATCCAAGCCCACCTGGAGAGTCCCACAGACAGTTGCCTGGAGAGTCATCCTGATTTACAGTATATTTGTATAAAGGAGAAGTAAACCTCCTTAATGTTCCACCACTGAGATCCAGGGATTGTTTATTACTGCAGCTTAGCCTTGCCTATCCGGACTGATACACACCTGTTCACTTGCTGCTCTATAGCTGTTCTCATCATGGCTCCTGAGGACTTATGATTTCCCCTGGGAGTGCAAAATCTCCCGAGGAACAAGGGACATCATGTCTTCCCTTGTACAAGTCATCACCTTGTTGAGGATTGCTTTTCTCACTATAAATGGAGCTTAAAATGTCAGCACATATTTCATGAAGGTTTTGTGAGAATCAAAAGAGACAAATCATGGAAACACCTCAATTTTTTTAAGTTTTAAATCCCTTTACTCCCCATTTCTCCATCATCAACCCCTACCCCCATCTTTTCCAGTGCCCATGTTAGGGCTAGGCCACAAGCAGCTGATAATAAAGTGACCAGAACATCACCTGTCTCAAATACTTGTACCCAGAAAGTATTCAAGGAAAAACCCTCAGGCAAATCAGAGGTTGCCTATAAGGTGAGATTTCAGGGCATCTTCCCCCCACTTCATCTCTCTCCTCAATTTCACTTTTAAACAAACCCACTCCTCACCAGCTTCTTGATGCTGAAAGTTGGTAAGACAGCCTGCTATAGGACCTTTGAAACAACAGGAGGTTCAGGCCCAGACATCTTTTGTGGGAGGTCCCCAAGACCACCTGGGATTTAATGATTCACTAGAAAGACTCACAGAACTCAGAAAAGCTATTCTGCTCATAGTTGTAGATTACTACAGTGAAAGAATACAGATTAAAATTAACAAGGGAAAAAGGCATACGGAGCAGAATCCAGGAGAAGCCAGGTGCAAGCTTCCAGTTATCCTCTCCCAGTGGATTCATGTGGACAGTGCTTAATTCTCCCAGTAATGATGTGACAACACATGTGAATGAAGTACAGATCCTCCTCCACTTATGATGGGTTATATCCCAATAAACCCATTGTAGAGTGCAAAACTCACAAGTTGAACCATTGCAAGTTGGGACTGGCTGTATTGCTCACTTGAGCCTTGATGTTCAGGGTTTTTATTGGTGGTTGGTCACATAGGCCTGGAGCACCTGCATGACTGATCTTAGCTTCTCATTCTCTGTCCCTCTAGGGCTCAAACTGATACAATGTGGCCCAGGGCCCCAGGGGAACAAAGACAAGTGTTCATCATAAATCGCACTGTTAGCATACATTTTCTAGAGTGGTTCTAAGTTCAGCATTCAAAGATACTCTTTGAATACAAAGCAGGGTATTCTCAGGGCTTAGAGATTATTTCTGAGGCTCAGGCTGGGGGCCAGTCTTTTCTTCAGAATGTGAGGGGTGTGAGTACCTCAAGTCAGCTAAGCTAACCCTTTACTGCATACACTTGCACTCCACACAGTTCCTCATCTGCAGGTAGCCTCTGCCTCCCCAGTTCATGCCAACAGAGGCCAGTAACCAAAGTGGATAAGAAGAACAGTGGAAGCCACAGGTGGTCTTGACTCCCTGACCCTCCCAGCAGAACAAGCACCAAAGTTCCCAGACTCAAAGACCCTCCTTCCTTTTGGGGGAACCCAAGGAACTGATGCACTCTCTAGGAGTGCTTGGTGTGCCCATGGAAGCTACATTGTGCCCCATTCCTTCTGCTTCGTGAGTCTCCCTGGCAAGTGGGAGTGGCCCTGGCATACACCTCTGTAACCACATTGTTGATGACATTCCACTTTCATCCCTTCACACGTCTCATTTTCAGCTCTTTTGGTGGGTTGGGGGAATTGTCTCCCCACCAATACTACAGTCCCTAATAGTGTCCCAAAAAGTGGGCCTGGCTGTCTTTCTTTCCTGTAACCCTCTTGCTCAAGGATTCAGGGCCAAACTGGGTCAAATGGCACTCAGATGGCACTATACAGTGTCATACCCAAGAGTGCCTCTCCCCAGGGAACTCCAAGGTCCGATGCAAGTGCCAGAAGTCCCTGCAAGCTCACAGGAAGTTTCTTCTCCACCTTGTCACCACCCTGGTGGATGGGAAGGGGCCATCTTGGCCCTCCATCTTAGGGATGAGTTCCAGGGCCCAAGCACCCACTCCAAGGCCCCCTCAAGGGTTCTTGCACAACCATGTACCAGACTGCCTGGTTCTTCCAGAGCCTGTCAAGAAGCAAGTGAGCCTCCCACAGGGAAGCAAGTGAAGCAGGGTTATACGAATCCATCCCCAGAAGATGACATATGTGAAAAAATCATGTCAACGATTGAAAGCCATACAAATAGAAATGAGGAGGATTCCTGAGATTTTTGCTGACAGAAATTTTCTCTCCACAATATGACTTGAAGTATAAATAACTGGGGAGGAAGGCGATTCTGTGGTTTCCACTTATACTACAATGCAAATGACTGGTAACAGAACTCTTGCGGAGGGCTGCTTATGGCCAGGCTGAGGCAGAAATAAGCCTCAGTGGTACCTCGAGGCCATGGGGAGAGAGGGCTCCTAGTGAGAGGTGGGCAGGCAGTGCACAAAGGCTCACCCACATAGTGGCTTGTCAGAAGCCTGACCTGAGAGGACAGAGCGGTTAGGGTGGCTTGTTCCATCAGGAAGGGGGCTGACCAACAGGGGCCTCACCTCCCAAGTCACCTAGACAAGGCTTTGTGAGAGAGAGGCCCGCAGCCCCGGGCTGACAGGCTTTGGGAACCAGGATGCCAGCAAGGTGGACCACAATCGTGCTGGGAATTCGGCTTCCAAAACTGAATGACAGTCTGGGCTCCTGAACTCCTGGACCCGCTCACTCCCCAGACCTGTCTTCTCTGATAGCGACGTCAGCTTGAACCCAAGCTTGGCAAATGTGGCTCCTGGGAGCCCCCAGCTCCCACAGTGAGGCCTCTTCTCTCCCCTTCTCTAAAGCCTGCCCACCCCTCAACCCCCAGGTAGCTCCTGCTCTCAGCTCTTATACTCCAGAATAAGCATTGAGAAGAGTGTCATCTGCAGCGTGTGGGGGAGGCAAGACTGGAAGACATGGGAGTGGAGAAGGGCCACAGCAGGCAGGGCCAGATGGCCTTGGCGTAGGCTCCACCTGCCCCAGCACACGGCATTTTCAAATAGTTTTTCTGGGGCTTCAACCACAACTGTCCTCAAACTCCTCTCCAATTAAGGAGGGGAATGGGCTTCAGAGGTGGACAGTTGAGTCACCCAGGCCTTGGGGAGGCCAGCTCTTTCCTCAGCTCCTCCTGCAGATGCTCAGTCATGGCTGAGCCTACTCCACCTTAATCCTGCATCCACATGCTTTCTGACTCAATGTTTCTGGGAAACAACCTCACAAAAATCAATGTTTTAGTGTCTACTTGGTGCTAGTCTGACTTTAAGAGTCTGGTAGGTCTTTCTATTCAGACTGATCTAGATGAGAGTCCCATTAAGCAAATTCTTTAACCTCTCTGAGAATCAGTTTCAGCATCTTGAAATGGGGAAACAAGCAATCCACCTTATTGCACTGTTGTAAGGATTAACTAAAATGATTATAAAGTGCCAGACATACTGTCTAGCACAGACATTCAGTGACTATCACTTCCTCTTTTTGCTTCCTCTCCCACAAGTTCAACTTTTCTTATGCAAACATGACTATCAGGGCCCATCCATCCATCCACTCATCCATCCATCCATCCATCCCTCCATCCATCCATCCATCCATCCATTTATCCATCCATCCATCCATCCATTTATCTATCCATCCATCCATCCATCCATTCATCCACTCATCCACCCATCCATCTGTCCATCCACCCATCCATCCATTCACTCACCTATCCATCCATTCAGCAATTCATCCATGTATTTATAATATATCATTTATTGAATACATACTATGCACAAACTGCTGCAAGTTGTCCACAGAAGTAGAAGTGGAAATATATAATCTAGAAGCAAAAATTTACTATAAAGGCTATGATATAAATAACTTGACAAAAAGTGAAAAGTGTCATAAAAGAGGTACAGGGAAAGTGCCAGATTAAACACCCCAGGCCTCTCTTCAAGCCTCAGTTGAAGTCAACTGCCACGATTACACTTTATTTGATAAAACACTTCTCTTTCCCTGATGAAGACCACCAGAACATTTGTTTCCTTTTACACAGGAAGGTGACTCAAATTCTAATTATCCTAACCCAGGAAATGACTTTGTCTTGCCTTGCATTTTACTGTATTCAGTTCTTAGTTGCTCCATGAGGACACTCTACAGAGCCCAGGTTTCTTCCAAGATTTTAATTGGACCTTCCAAGAGGGATTCCGAAACCCACAAAACAAGCTAAATGAAGAGATGACAGATACATTACAGGAAGCCTCCTTAGGCCAGACATTCCCTACACAGTCATGTGCAGGTGAATCAATCAGCTGAGAGCTCTGCAGTGTCAGCAGCCCACCTCCACCCCTTCAAAGACCCCTCTCTCTCCACCTCCTGGATCCTGCCCACATTTCAAGTCACCCCAGGAAGAATAGGGGGAAAAAGATCTCCCAATGAAAGTGCCTGATCAACAGTGTTTGTAACTGATGAAAGACAAAAATCTCACACCTTTTGCTGCCACAGTAAAAAATAAGGATCCATCCATATGTTGAAACACTCGACTCACAGAACTCTCTGCAGGCTGCCACTCACCCCTGCAGAAGGAATTGACCACAAGGTTCCTGCAAAGATGTTGCTGAGAAAATGCTGCCAGTTGTGTTGTTTGGCATGGTGGATTTAGAGACAGAAGACCTAACTTTGCCACTTACCAAGTGTGTGAGTTTGGGTGAGGCCCTTTAGCTCTCTAAATCTCTGTGTAGGCAAGGCACAGTGGCTCACACCTATACTCCCAGTACTTTGGGAGGTTAAGGTAGGAGGATCACTTGAGTCCAGGAGTTTGAGACCAGCCTGGCCAACATGACAAAACTCTGTCTGTACTAAAAATACAAAAATTAGCCGGGCATGGTGGCACATGCCTGTAGTCCCAGCTATTCAGGAGGCTGAGGCAGGAGAATCACACGAACCGGGGAGGCAGAAGTGGCAGTGAGCCAAGATCGTGCCACTGCACTCCAGCCTGGGCGACAGAGCAACACTCCATCTCCAAAAAAATAAAATAAAAAAATAAAAAATAAAAAATTAGCTGGATGTGGTGGTGTGTGCCTGTAGTCCAAGCTACCTGGGGGACTGACGTGGGAGGATCTGTTGGGCCTGGGAGGTTGAGGCTGCAGTGAGCCATGACTGCACCACTGCACTCCAGCCTGGATGACAGAGGAGACTCTGTCTCAAAATAAATAAATACATACATTCATCTCTGTGTATTATCTTACTTGGCTGTAAGTGAAGACTTCACACACCTTGCCTACACAACCAGCTTGTCTGAGTGCCAGAGTGACAATGATCGTGACTGTTCTCTCTGTGAGCCACTCCCAGGAGGTGAGGAGGCACAGTGGAAGCCAATCTTCCTTCCTTCCATCCACTCAGCATCCTTGAGTGAATAACTTTCCTTTTCTGAGCCTCCTTGTTATTGTCTGTGAGCATTACCAGTTGTGTACAGATGAAATTAGGTCATCCTTGGCTGGGCGCGGTGGCTCACGCCTGTAATGCCAGCACTTTGGGAGGCCAAGGCGGGCAGATTACGAGGTCAGGAGATTGAGACCATCCTGGCTAACATGGTGAAATCCCATCTCTACTAAAAATACAAAAAAATTAGCTGGTTGTGGTGGTGGATACCTGTAGTCCCAGCTACTCGGGAGGCTGAGGCAGAAGAATGGTGTGAACCCAGGAGGTGGAGCTTGCAGTGAGCCAAGATCGCGCCACTGGACTCCAGCCTGGGTGACAGAGAGAGACTCCGTCTAAAAAAAAAAAAAAAAGAGAAATTAGATCATCCATGCGGAGTGTGGAGCAAAAACCAAGTGTGCAATAGATTTTAGTTCCCTTCTGGGAGATGTTTGCTGTCCCCACTCAGCAGAGCCTCCCTCAGCCAAGTTTGGGAGGCAAAGGATCTGCCTGGATCCCCAAGCTCAAACCAACAGAATATTGTTAGGTGCCCACCCCCTCTGATGCCTGGGGCTGATTCTGTTGCCAAAACACCAGGGTTTCAGTCTAGGTCCTGCTGCTCACCGCACAGAAAGCAGATCTCTGAGATGAGGAACACTACTAGGGAAGAAGGCTTTATTTGGGTGCTGCAGCCAAGGAGATGGGAGATCAGTCTCAAATCCATCTCCTGGACCAGCTGAGTTTAGGAGTTCATATGGCAGGGAAGAATTTTAACTACATGTGGGAAAACAGGAATTAGAGAGAGGTAAGGAAAAGGAGTTGGTTCAAACAACAGATGGTTGCTTAGGCAATCATGATGCATGAGGGGTCTGGCATCTCATTGTCCTGATGTGGTGATCTGGTAAGTCTCAGTTCCTAATACCATCTGCCAGGCCTGAGGGTCAGTTTCCTGAGGAAGGAACTCAGATAAGACAAATGTAAGTTTCAACCTTTCAGAGCAGGAGAGTTCCTTTCTGCTTATCAAAAACAAAAAAACAAACAAACAAAAAAAAAAACCCACTAACTATCAGTTCTATAGAACAATTGGGCCAGTTTCAGTTCCCACTTAGAAAGCCATCCAGGCGGCCGGGCGTGGTGGTTCAAGCCTGTAATCCCAGCACTTTGGGAGGCCGAGTGGGGCGGATCACGAGGTCAGGAGATCGAGGCCATCCTGGCTAACACAGTGAAACCCCGTCTCTACTAAAAAAATACAAAAAACTAGCTGGGTGAGGTGGCGGGCGCCTGTGGTCCCAGCTGCTTGGGAGGCTGAGGCAGGAGAATGGCGTAAACCCGGGAGGCAGAGCTTGCAGTGAGCTGAGATCCGGCCACTGCACTCCAGCCTGGGCGACAGAGCGAGACTCCGTCTCAAAAAAAAAAAAAAAAAAGAAAGCCAACCAGGCTCAGCAGCTTCTGGGTCCTCAGAAATGATTTTCCAAAATCTTTTCTCATTTCACTACACCATCAGTTGCAAATTGTGCTCCAATTCAGCAATCTGTTACGAGACATTAAAATCATTTCTCCACCTCTGGCCTTTGGTGAGCAAAGGGACTTAGCTCTTCATACCTTAGTACAAGGAGATTCTCTTTTTCCCAGGACCACTGAGAGCTCCTGCAGTGCCTTAGCATGAGGTAGAACAAGGCACCCCTCTGAGCAGACAAATCACACACACACCGGCATGCAGTAGCTTGCAGGCTGGAGTGCAGCTCCTCTGGGCTACATGCTGGCCACCCTCATCAAAGCACAGGGCGCACTAACTCCTGGCTGCCCATCCCACCTCCCCTCGTCATCACCACTGCCACCATCATTGTGGCAGGAACTGACATTGGTTGAGGGTTTGCTGGGAGCCAGACACTGTGCTCAGCTTTCCTCATGTCTTTTCTCCTAGAATCCTCACAAATCTCCTATAAAGAAATGTGCAGATGGCTGGGTGTGGCAGCTCATGCCTGTAACCCCAGCACTTTGGGAGGCCAAGATGGGTGGATCACTTGAGGTCAGGAGTTCGAGACCAGCCTGGCCAACGTGGTGAAACCCCATCTCTACTAAAAACACAAAAATTAGCCAGACATGGTGGCATGTGCCTGTAGTCCCAGCTACTCGGGAAGCTGAGGCAGGAGAACCACTTGAACCAGGAGGCAAAAATTTCAGTGAGCTGAGATCATGCCATTGCCCTCCAGCCCGGGCAACAGAGTGGGACTCCACCTCAAAAAAAAAAAAAAAATATGTGCAGATATGAGCTGTTTTCCTCAGACTGTCAACCTTTCATTTTTTTGGAGGGGGATATTTTATTTTATTGTTTTTGTTTGTTTTGAGACAGGGCCTCACTCTGTCACCCAGGCTGAAGTACAGTGGCATGATCACAGCTCTCTGCAGCCTCAAACTTCTGGGCTCAGGTGATCCTCCTACCTCAACCTCCCGAGTAGCTGGGACTACAGGTACACACCACCACACCCCATTAATTTTTGCATTTTTTGTAGAGGGTTTTGCTATATTGCCCAGGCTGTTCTTGACCTCCTGGTCAAGAACCTCAAGTGATCTTCCTGCCTCAGTCTCCCAAAGTGCTGGGATTACAGGTATGAGCACTATGCCCAGCCTCGAGGGGGGTATTGTTAAAGAAAAAATTATTCATGACACTTGTTATGGATAGTAAGGCAGACTACACAAGGGGGGCCATGGTCAGAGGAACGAGGAGCACTACAGTGGGATCTTGCAGTTGTGGGGAGAGATTGCACTCGATTCTGACTATAGCATGGGCAAGTGGGGATTTGCAGCCATGGGCAGGGTGGTCAGTGAATGGAAAGTAACTGAGAGGAAACATCAGGGAGAGGGGAATCCTGTTAAACCAACCCAATAGGACTCTTGTTGAAGGCAGGTCAGGCTGATAAGATGTAGACAGTGGCCAGATACCAAGGCTAGAGGCGTTTCCCTGCCCTGACTTGGCAGGATTCTTGCTCAAACTAGATTCTGCAAGGACATAGGCTGGGCCTGGTCAGGAAGGTCTCGGACAAGCCTCTTTAAAGTTTTGGTCAAAAGAGAGTATCCATCCCTACTTCCTCTCAGTTCGGGTAGAGTTGCCCTGGTGGTCTCTGCCTCTGGTCCGGGTGATCAGAATCCTTCTGGGATCTTAGGTGGCCCCTGAAGACAGAGGCCTTCTTTCCCTCTGAGAAAATACTGTAAGGGCTGAGTGCAGTGGCTCATGCCTATAATCCCAGCACTTTGAAAGGTCAAGGCGGGCGGATCACCTGAGGTCAGAAGTTTGAGACCATCTTGGCCAACATGGTGAAACCCCATCTCTACTAATAGTACAGAAATTAGCCAGGAATGATGGCAGGCGCCTGTAATCCTAGCTACTCAGGAGGCTGAGGCAGGAGAATCATCCGAACCCGAGAGGCAGAGATTGCAGTGAGCCGAGATCACACCACTGCACTCTAGCCAAGGTGACAGAGCAAGACTCTGTCACAAAAAAAAAAAAAAAAAAATTAGCTGGGCGTGGTGGTGTGTGCCTGTAATCCCAGCTACTCGGGAGGCTGAGGCAGGAGAATCGTGTGAACTCAGGAGGCAGAGGTTGCAGTGAGCTGAGATTGTGCCATTGCACTCCAGCCCGGGCAACAGTGTGAGCCTCCATCAGAAGGAAAGAAAGAAAGAGAGAGAGAGAGAGGAGGGAGGGAGGGAGGGAGGAAGGAAGGAAGGAAGGAAGGAAGGAAGGAAGGAAGGAAGGAAGGAAGGAAGGAAGGAAGGAAGGAAGGAAGGAAGGAAGGAAGGAAAGAAAGAAAAAGAAAATACTGTAAGGATCTGACCCTGTTGCTGTCAGTGGCCATGTCCCTGTCACATGAAGGAACCCAAAGACAAAGATGACACTCAGGATGAGAGAGGAAGCAAGGGAGGACGAGGCTGCATGCCCCCCTCCAATTTTAGAACTCAGCTGGGGGCCTGGGCTCAGCACTCCTAACCTCAGATGGTTCTGGGGTAGAAGGTGGTCTGGGTTGCATTTCTCTCACCTGAAAGCAAAAGAGTTCTGATTATTAGTAGATAGGTAAATTACATAGATTTGATTGCTACCCTCCTTCTACAAATGAGGTTAAAGGTCTGAGGTGCAGAGGCAAAGTAGGGACCCTTGGGTGAATTTATTTCATCCTACTTGAGCACCCATGCTGGACGCCGTACACATAGAACAGCACAGAAGTGGTTATTTTTCTCTTTGAAGCAACAACCTATGAAAGAGGCGTAGTCGCGTGTTACTGATACAACTTCACTTCAATCTAACCCATGCGTGCAAGGCTACATTTATGGTCTGCATGAGGCCACAAAACAATTAGAGTTGCCTTCAACAGCGGTGTCTTTGACGCATGTGGAATCTGGGTAATTCACAGAACATGAGGTCCATTAGAAGTTGGTTGTCATGGGTTTTCATTCTGGTTCAATCAGTGCCTGAACCATCCAGGGACTCTTTGGTCACAGGCAACAGAAACTGCACTCAGAGTATTTCTGGTATAATACAAAATTTGTTTGGTGTTTGTCTCTCCAATTCCTAGCAGCACAGAATTTCCTGAATGATGGAAGTGTATTTTCTTATTTATAATGAGCCCCTTTCAACTACACTTGAGTTTATGCTAATGAGGTGACCCTAGATAGCTTCAAAACAGGGTTTGGTAGCCAGAAGAATCAACCCTGAGTGTAGAGGGTTGGAACTTTCAGCCCCACCCTCCAATCTCAAAAGAGAGCAACCTCCTCGGCTCCTCCCACCTCAGCCTCCCAGGTAGCTGAGACCACAAGTACGCATCACCATGCCTGGTTAATTTTTTTCTTTTTTGTCAAGATTGGGTCTTGCTATGTTGGCTAGCCTGGTCTCAAACTCCTGGCCTCAAGCAATCCTCCTGCCTTAGCCTCCCAAAGTTCTGGGATTACACGTGGGAGCCACCACACCTAGCCTGGAGTTTGAGTTCAATCACCAATGTCCAGTGATTTCATCAATCATGCCTACTTAATGGAATCTCAAAAAAAAAAAAAATCCTAAACAAAGAGGTTCAGGGGGCTTACAGGTTGCTGAGCATGTCAAGGTGCTGGGAGGGTGATGCATCCCAAGAAGGCATGATAGCGCTGAGCCACCCCTGCTCCCACCCCCATACCTTTGCCTTGCCCTATGCAACTCTTCCATTTGGCTGTTCCTGAGTTTTAGCCTTTATAATAAACCAATAATAGTAAGTAAAGTGCTTTCCTGAGTTCAGTGCGTTGTTCTAGCAAATTATCAAACATGAGGAGGGCTGGTGGGAACCCCCAAATTTATAGTTAATTGGGCAGAAATGTAGGTAGCCTGGGCACCTTCTTTGCAGCTGATGTCTGAAGTGGGGGTGGCCTTGTGGACCAAGCCCCTAACCCATGCCGTCCAGATAGTTATTGTCAGGATTGGGTTGCATTTTTGGATACCCAGTTGGTGTAGGAGAATAAGAGAGCAGCTTAAGCCAAAAGGGAATTGGTTGGCTTGGTGACCTAGAGACTCCCTGACATAGCCCAGGGACTCCAATAATGTGCTCAGCTCACTTTTGCTCCACCATGCCCCTTTCCCCATCAACATAGAATAGTTCATCTCTCTATGTTGATCTCATTCTTTCCCACTGCTGATAGGCTCCCTGGGATGGCTGGGTGGGGTACACGAAGATGAGAAGAGGTGGAGGTGGGGTATGTCCACAGATGGCTATAGCAGCATATAAGCTCAATAATCACGGAGGAAGGAGAGCTTCTCGTTCCCAGAATCTAAAGCTGATGGCATGGCTTGGGTCATTGGTCCTCTTCTGTGACCAGGACAATGGGCCATGTGATTGGTAGCAGCAGGAACCAGCAAAGACAGGGAGGGACTGGGGAACAAACAAGACATCAGGCATCTCCTCACTGTCAAAGCAGATTTGAGTTTGTGGAAGGCTTAGTGGTGGTCATCCAGTCCAGCTGCCACAGATACTCAGGATGGGGCACACAACTTTTACCCCTCCTTTCCTGGGAATGGCCACCTCACACTACCTGTGTGGCCTTGGGTCGGTGGTTTCCTCATCTTTAAATCAAGGGTTTGAACTTGATACAGTTGTTTGAAGCCCCTCCCAGCTCAGATCATCCAAGGACTGTCACAGCTACATGAGATGAAGACTGCTTGCGGAAGGGCCACGGCCTGAGCTTCAACCTGTGCAGGAGCTGGTGCTCTGGCTGTTGAAGCAGGGCTGGCCAGAGACAGGCAGGCAGAAGGGCTGAAACCAGGACAAGAGGAGAACAGGCCAAACAGAGCCACCGGTCAGGATGTAGCTGGGCAGGGGCATAAATGGAAGATCAAATTGCTCACGGTGAGTGGCCCAGGCCCGGAAGAACTGATGTCAGGATATTCGAAGTGGTGAGGGTGCTGTCACAGAACTCAGCCCTCGGGCTGCCTGGATCACTGGGGTGAATAGGGTGGCAGAGATCTGGAAGCTCCAGGAGAGGGACCAGGGAGAGGAAAACCTGTATGTGGAATGGAAGCAACTCAGCTTTAGGCCAGGAGGTTGTGCCTCTCCTCACTTAGCTACTGGGCTTCCAGGGCCCAGGTGGGATATACAGGAGAATATAAAGCCAATGAATGGCCAAATCCCCAAGGCTCCCAGGAAATGCTGCCCTCTCTGAACCATCACCTGAAACCTCTGGTGACCACAGAAACTGGGAGGAGTCACCCCGGGACTAGCTCCAGGGGAGATTCTGATGCCTGGCTTACCAAGTACCCGAAAACATGCAGGTAGAGTGCTCACGAATCCAGGGGAGACTCGAAGGAAGGGCTGCTTTTGAACTGCAGGAGAGGCCAGTTCAAACAGGAGTCTCCTTCATAGAAGGAGGAACCCAAAGAAAGATGTGGATGGAATCCAAGCAGGTCGGAGAGAGAATGTTATTAAAAGAGCCATAGATGTCTACTGAGGAAAGTTAGAAGAAAGCAGTACTGGCCTCAGAAAGCCCCATGAGATGACCCTGGGGCCTGTGTCAGCAAGGTTCTTGGAAGGAAGGAGTTCGGCCAACAACTGCGATGGAAGTCCTGAGCCGGCCATTCTTTCCCTGGCGTTGCTCTCAGTGAGGGGTCCTTGAAGCACATTTTCTTCCCTGAAGGGAGCAGAGTACTTACAGTACTGCCCTTTAGAAATATGACACAACTCCTAGAAAAAAAGAAAGGGCTCTCTCTTCCAACTCATTTATGTTCTGGTTTGTCGGTTCTCACGCCAAGGGAGAAACTGGTGGGAGTGGAGGAGAGAACAGGATTCTTTTAGTAAGTATTACGGTCTTCCGAAAGTCTATAAACAAGGTACCAGCTCAGTAATTATCACTTAGATCTGGTGCTCAAAAAATCAGTTCTGGTTCATTACTTCCAGCTAAGTTAATCAACCCCAAGAGGAGGGGAGGAGAGAAACAATTTCCGCATACATAAAAATTTATTATCCATTCCTATTTTACTTAATATAGTTGTGTGGTGAGTCTCTGCCTGGAAATCGGTGTTTGGGAAGCTCTGGGTGAGAGGAGGCACCTGAGGGTTAGGAGGCTGGGCTCCAGGCCAGCTCTGCCTCCAGCCAGCTGGGAGACTGCCCTGCCCTCTGGCTCTACCTGTCTGTCTTTGGGGAGAGTCTTCATTACATGGGGGAGAGTATGCCCATTTGGGCACAGCAGAGTCCCTGCTCAAGGGTGTTGATAATTCACATCCCCCAAGGAGCCTACATTCCATGCATGAGTGTTCCCTGAGAGCCTAGCACTGTGCCTAGCACTGTGAACAAGACAGACAAGGTACTGAGTGTTTAGCTGGATTCAGTGGAAATAGCTATTACAGAATATAGTCCAAAAAAGCTATGAGAGAAAGGAAGGAAGACCAGAGGCCAAATGAAGCTTTGAGCAGAAATAAATATGAAAGACTAGGTGAGGCTGTGAAGATGGAGGGCACAAGAGACATCATCATCTCAAAGCATTTACCAAGCACCAAACTGGAAACTCCATGTCATTCACAAAATACAAATGCTTTTCAAAATGAGTTTTGGGAGTGAAGACTCCATTTCCTAGGCTCAGTTCTCCCATGGAAGATGCAAGTGGAAGCACTGTGTACTTTTGTTTCTTTAAAGGTGGAACGAGAATCTTTGCACTCTCATCCTTCCAGCTGCCTAAAATGTGGATGCACTGGTTGGAGCCCTGGCAGTCATCTTGGGCCATGAGGTGACCTTGAGAGGAGAAGCCATGCACAGTGGAGAAACCAACTCAAAGGTTCCAGGGTCTCTGCTGCATAATCGTAGAGCCACCTTACTAGCCCTAGACAGCCCACCTCCAGACTTCTTTTACATGAAAGAAAAACAACTTCTAATCTATTCATGTCTGATGGTCTCAAGAAAGTCACTTAGCTCCTCTGTGCCCCAGTTTCATTTATAAAATGGAATAATAGTATCTACCTTAGAGATTGTTGAATGTTTGCCACAGACCTTGCTGGACTGAACAAAGGAGGATAAACATGGGAATAAAGACAAAGACAAAAGAGTGTATTTGGAAGAAGGGGTCAGGGGGGCTCCTTGCTTCTAGGGAACAACGGCCCTAAGCTTCTAGAGCCCTTTGTATTTACTGAGTAAAGGAGATAGGGAGAAGGGGGTGGTTATCAGGAATGCTGAGTTGGTCACTACCCTCAGGCCTTTGGCTTCCGACAAATGTTGGCTATTATTACATCTTATTTATGCTACTATTTTTTAAACAGCTTTGCTGGGATATGATTTATATGCCATAATAGTTTGCCCACTTAAATGTGCAATTCAGTGGTTTCTAATATATTTATGGTTTTGCAATTATCACAACTTAATTTTAGAACATTTTTATCATCCCTCAAAGAAACCTTAACAGTCACTCTCCATTTCCCTTCTATTCCTCCCCAGACCTAGGTATATATTTTTTAAACAATAAATTATCTTTAATCACAATTTAAAGGGCGCTAGAAGGTACTTTGTGACCATAGGTACTCCTTAAGACAGATTTTTCCATCAGTTTAGATTCTCCCCAAGAGAATGACCTTACATTACAATGCAATTTATTTGGGGTAAGAGTGTGACATTGCGTTGGATTTTGCTTAAGGTGTCAATGTGCAAAGTGAATGTCACCGTTTAAATACACTTTTAGACAGTTTTTTTTTCCATATTCACTTTCAATATTGATTTTTATGAACACAAATCTTTAAAAAATTCAAATAGGATCATGGTTAGACTTATGATGAAAAATGGCATCTCCCTTCTCAGTGCTGCCCTGTTCACTGTCCCAGAGGTAGCCACTTTCAGGATCTTCTATCACTTACCTCTACATTTTTAAATAACACGTTTATACCACTATTTATTTTCCAATTTTAGACATCATCTTACAGAAAGAGCAGATTTATACCCTTCCCTCATCCCGATATAATTTTTTAGAAACAGTGTCTTGCTCTGTCACCCAGGCTGGAGTGCAGTGATCACATCACAGTTCACTTAACTCTTGGGCTCAAGTGAACCTCCTCACCTCAGCCTCCCAAGTAGCTGGGACTACAGGTGTGCACCACCATGCCCAGTTTTTGTTTTTGTTTTTTTTAATCATTTTTTTAGAGATGGGGGGGTCTCACTATGTTGCCTAGGCTGGTCTTGAACTCCTGGCCTCAGCAATCCTTTCACCTCAGCCTCCTGAGTAGCTGGGATTATAGGCATGAGCCATCATACCCGGCTACAGTTATTTTATTATTTTTCTTAAATCACTTGTTGGTGTTTAAGTTAAAAGTAAATGAATAAAATTTACAATTGGCTGGGTGTGGTGGCTCATGCCTGTAATCCCAGCACTTTGGGAGGCCGAGGCGGGTGGATTACAAGGTCAGGAGTTCGAGACCAGCCTGGCCAACATACTGAAACCCCATCTCTACTAAAAATACAAAAAACTAGCCGGGCATGGTGGCAGGTGCCTGTAATGCCAGCTACTTGGGAGACTGAGGCAGTAGAATCGCTTGAACCCAGGAGGCGGAGGTTGCAGTGAGCTGAGATCACGCCATTGCACTCCAGCCCGGGCAACAGTGCAGGACTCCATCTAAAAAATAAATAAAATAAAATAAAATTTTACAATTGAGGTGGGCAGTATACTATGATGACATTTACTCTTAAAAAAAAAAAAGTTTGGGCCGGGCGCGGTGGCTCAAGCCTGTAATCCCAGCACTTTGGGAGGCCGAGATGGGCGGATCACGAGGTCAGGAGATCGAGACCATCCTGGCTAACACGGTGAAACCCCGTCTCTACTAAAAATACAAAAACTAGCCGGGCGAGGTGGCGGGCGCCTGTAGTCCCAGCTACTCGGGAGGCTAAGGCAGGAGAATGGTGTAAACCCGGGAGGCGGAGCTTGCAGTGAGCTGAGATCTGACCACTGCACTCCAATCCGAGTGACAGAGGGAGACTCCGCCTCAAAAAAAAAAAAAAAAAAAAGTTTGATATTACTAGGCCTAATAGTCCCCCGACCCTTTCTTCCCAATTGCTTTGTGGATGTTTTGTAGTTATTAATTCAACCCCAAACTCCTCTTGGTACCCTCAAACACATCAAGTCCATTAATTGCAGGTTTTTCCTTGTATACCTCCTTCCTGGTGGCCCTGTCCTCCAGCTGGTTGGTCTCTAGACTTGCTTCAAGCTACTATTATTCAATCTTGAAAGTTATTTGAGGCCAAGTTAAAAGTAAATGAATAAAATTTACAATTGGCTGGGCGTGGTGGCTCACGCCTGTAATCCCAGCACTTTGGGAGGCCGAGGCAGGTGGATCACAAGGTCAGAAGTTCCAGACCAGCCTGGCCAAGATGGTGAAGCTTCGTCTCTACTAAAACTACAAAAATTAGCCAGGCGTGGTGGTGGGGGCCTATAATTCCAGTTAGTTGGGAGGCTGAGGCCGGAGAATCGCCTGAACCCAGGAGGTGGAGGTTGCAGTGAGCTGAGATCACGCCACTGCACTCCAGCCTAGGCAACAGTGAGACTTGTCTCAAAAAAAAAAAAAAAAAAAAAAAAAGTTATTTGAGTCATACCTAATTCTGAAAGATACAGCTTACTTTATTTGTTCACTCTCACTAAGATAGGCGCTCCCCAAAACCTAGACTTATGTTCATTAAGCTGGAAAAGCCTTGGAAGTGTTGCTTTCATCCAACCACCTTGCCTTTTCTCAGGCAACCACAAGTTGTTCAATGCCTCTTCCCCGGCTTTGTCAGCTTGGAATTCACAGGGTCCTTTTTCTCCAATTCTGGTTCCAGTTTAGCAGTCACCAAACGAGCTTCAGGGAGAAACATCGATGAGTATCTCTAAGCCTTAGCATACTTGGGCTGCTAAGATCACACCTAACAATAAAAAGTAAAGTAGCAAAGTGCTCTACTGCTGATTAGATAATTATGAGCTAGATTATTAACATGGCACTTAAAGAGGGAGGGACGAAGTAGAGACCTACATGGGGTGGCTATTTGGATGTGGCCAGACTGAATGCAACAGGAGGCGTGAGCTCCTTTTTAGTATGTATGGAAAAATCCTTTCATATCCTCATGAAAATGTTAGAGAGCACCCCAAAGGGCATAAACTTGTGACCCTTGGCCAAATTCAGATTTAAAGACATATTTGTTTGGTCCATGATGTTTTTAAATTTTTGAGTGATTTTACATTGAGGTGTTCACTTTAACCCACTATTCTCCGCATCTTGCACCTGGCCTTGAAGGTAAGGCATTTGAGAACTCTAATAATCCAACCCCCTTAAGTTACAGAAGGGAGGCAGGAGGAAAAACAGTGATGTTTAAAGTCACACAGCTAGGTGGTGAAGTAAGGATTAGAACCGGAGTCAAGCAGTCTTCCTAATACACCACATTGCTGCTTACTTGAACTCAATTGCACATTCAGGCCTATAAACCTTAGTCATGCGAAATTTACTCCATAAGCACATACTTAAGAGCAGAGTGACAAAGAGAATCTCCAGGGTTATTCCCTAGAGCTTGGATAAAACATTCCTGGCCCTTGATGGAACATATACATCCTCCAAGTGACCGGATTTCAGGGCACTAGCCCTCAGCAACCTGCTTCAAACACTGCTGACATTTTATTCTAACTCATTTGCCACACTTCTGGCTGATCATCTCTCTTTTCATTTAAACACAATCTTTCATCCAAACAGGGTACAATGCAATCACTTGGTTGGATGCCAGCATTTGGTAACTAGTCAACTTCCAAAAAAAAGCAGCTTCCTAGCTGCTCACTTTCCTTTGTGTGAAAAAGTCGCAGGAGAGCAGCCTTGGTTGCAGCGAACCAGGTGGGCAGCAGGGGCCCAGGGGGATGCCTCTGGCTGTGTCTGTGGCAAGCCTTACACGGGAGTGCCAGGGCCCACAATAGAATTAGAAATATTTTATATCTGTACCACACTGTTCTTCTTAATCCTGGTGCATTACCCACACCACCTGCTTTGACACTTAATAATTTGAGAAAGATTAAATTTATCACATGTACATCTCAGATTTGTTGGAGACAGGGTACTGGGGTTCAACTCCCAGCTCTGCCACGTACTGGCTGTGTGACCTGGACAAAATCTCTGTACCTAGGTTTCCTCATCTGGAAAATGTAGATAATAAAAGCACCTGCCTTTCAGGATTAAGAGGAGGCGGCTTTGGGGAGCCAAGCACAGTACTTCACACTTTTCAGATATTGACAAAGTATTTAATGTTGCCAAAGGATTTTTTTTCCCCCGCCCAGGCTGCAGTGCAGTGGCGCGATCTTGGCTCACTGCAAGCTCCACCTCCCGGGTTTATGCCATTCTCCTGCCTTAGCCTCCTAAGTAGCTGGGGATACAGGAATCCGCCACCACGCCCGGCTTTCTGTATTTTTAGTAGATACGGGTTTTCACCGTGTTAGCCAGGATGATCTCAATCGGGCCTTGTGATCCGCCTGCCTCAGCCTCCCAAAGCGCTGGGATTACAGGCGTGAGCCACCAAGCCCCGCCAAATGTTGCCAAATTGTTAATCCACATTGTGATGTTAAAGATTCACCATGGAGTCATTTTCGTGATTGATTTGGCTGAGTCTGATAATGTTTAGCAATGAAACACATTGGAATTGACAATAAATATTAAGTTTCAATCATGTGAAAAAAATGGACAAAATGTATCTTGCTGGATGGACAAGGCATATTAAAACTGCAGGTCAGTGGTTGAATTTAAAACAGTTGCATTGTCTTAGATTTAATTATACTTAATATGTCATTAACCTATCTATTCATAAAATTATTATTTATAACATTTATTGGACTAATTCTGTCAACAAAGTTCCAGGAAATGAACAATTGTGATAGTGATAGGTTAATTGCTAAAGTTGTGTTTACTGGTTGATTCTGAACACAAAGGAATTCACTGCTGTTGCTTTTTTGTTAGATGTAAGAAATTGCCCACTGAGAGAACTTTTTCTTGTTTCTAAATTTAACCATTTACGTTTCAAATTTTTCTTTCCCTCTTTGAGGTGAACCCAGGGCAGCAAGCAACAGTGTGATCTTCTACTCACCAAGTCCAGAAGTAAGACCAGGGCAGTCCTGTCAAGGCTGCCCAACACCTGCCATCTCCATATGGTTCACCCCACTGCTGAATTTCCCACATGGCTGGACCAGAGACATATATGGGCACTTTGGTTTGGACAAACCACACACCAAAGCAAGTGCATACTGACATACATTGAATTCGAGCACGTTTTGAATGTTGTCTAACACCATGAAATACTGTTCTTCCAGGGAGGTCAAGGAAATGGCTGTAGCAAATGCAAGGCAAGGGCTTCTCATTGTCCTCCTTAAAACAGGAGGCGTTGATGA
The DNA here is from genome assembly GCF_007565055.1 of Rhinopithecus roxellana. Taxonomy (NCBI): domain Eukaryota; kingdom Metazoa; phylum Chordata; class Mammalia; order Primates; family Cercopithecidae; genus Rhinopithecus; species Rhinopithecus roxellana. The sequence continues at coordinate 100,361,750 of NC_044565.1, forward strand.
CTCCCCAGCAACAAGACATTGTCAACAAGGGATTATTTCCTCTGTGATATCCTAGCACTGCACCATAGAGGTTAACTTCTGAAGCAGAATAAGAGGAAGTAGTAGCTTTATCAATCAAGTGGTGTGGGTGTGAAGACAGGGCAACATTGGGCAGAAAACTATTAAACTGGGCTTCCACTTCGTTTCAGTGTAAAAATACGTGTAACATTCTGGACATTTTCATCATTTTCTCTAGCCGCACCCTATCTCCTTAACCCAAATACACTGAATCCAGAAAGACAATAACAGAGATTTCCTTTGTATATGAAAATTCTCTTTACTCATTTGTTCTTCCCCATAAGCTAATTATCATTGTTTAATTTATTTCAGACCAGGGACTGGTTTTTCCTGACTATTCTGTATACCATTTTAATCAGCAGAATGTAACTAACAAGCTTAAAGAGCCACTCAATACTGAATCAGCAGCTCATACCATATGCTGTGGGTAAAAACATACTTCCCAAAAAAGCTAAATGCAGAAAGACCAAGGATAGAAGATGTATTTAATACTCAAGAAGTCTAACAGGATGTGGAATATTGAGATTTTAAGGGGGAAAAGTTATTCTTTAAATACATCTACCCTAGTCACCGGGCTAGCTTAGTCAATAGAGTATGAGACAAGACTTAAATATATCTACCCTAAAACATCTTTCTTATACCAGTTTTGCTACAACTTTTAACTCCAAAACAGTATTTTAAGGAAAAAAAAATCAAACTACAAAAACAACTTCATCTTAGCTTCTTAGTGCTAATTTTTTTAAAGATGCAAAAAATCATGTATTTTCTCAGAAACATGGTTATGTGGTCAACAGATTTCTTAACAGTAGAGTTCTAAATTTTGGGTAATATTTATATATTCAGCTTTATTCTGGTATTACCCAAATTCATGTCTGAAAGAATGTTTGGAAAGAAAAACCAAACCACATTATAAATTTAAATTTTAAGAAAAAAACCTTTGACAGGTCAGAAATTAGTTTATATTCTGCTTTACATACACCATTCTAAAAGGAAGGAAACGCTAATTGAAGGCCTGGTTTTACATTAGCATATTCATGTAATAAGCACAGATTAAGTTTTAAACTTCTTAAGCAGATCTATTATGTATTTTCTCATTTTCGAAAACATCTTAGAACACCGTCTGTTTTAGAGAAATGAAAGCAGCCTGATAGACTACATGTTTTCTTGGAATCAAGTCTCCCCCAATTTCTTGTAGCCCTAACAACTAAAACTATGAGCTGATTTCCATGTTAAACATGCTTCTGTGCGGCAATCTAAAAACATTCTTTCACAACTAACCACGGGATGAAATATTTCATTGGAATTTAAAATTTGCTTTTTGAATTTTATGAAAGCTTTTCATGTATAAGTGATTAGAACGATTTGTAAGCCAATAAATATTTCCACATTTAAAATCTTCCTCTGTAAGTTTGCCTTTTTCCTAAGCTTTTGGTAGCCAGAAAAGAAAAACTGATATAACCCACTCTAAATTAACAACAATGAGGAAAAATAACTTGGTAAACTGAGTATGTGAAAGGACTCATTGGCCATACATTTGTTCTCATACCAAATTTTAACTGAATTAAAAGAAAAAATTGCAGTTAACTATAAAGCAAGCACCTGCAAAACCACTACTCAGGTTAAACACCAGAACTGTGGCCCTCCAGAAGCCCTAAAGTGCCCCCACCCCATCAGCACCCCATTTCCCTAAAGACAATCACTCTCCTGATTGACACAATCACTTTTTCTTTATAGTTGCCATCCCAAAGACTGCATCCCTAAACAATACCACCTACTCTTAAATTTCACATGAGAAAAAACTATCATTTTTGTATCACTTCTTTTACTAAACATTTTAAGATTCAATCTATGTTATTTTGTGTAGCTGTAGTTCATTTTCACTGCTGAGTTGTTTCCATTGTAGGGGTATTAGGAACATTCCCTGTATACATCTCGCAGCACAATGGGCAAAAGCATCTCTAGAGTATGCAGCCAAGAGCAGAATTGCTGGGTCGCAAGCATCTTTTCAATTTCACCAGATAATCTGAACACCCCTAGCAGTGTTATTCCACATCCTCACCAACAGCTGGAACTGCCACACTTGAAATGCTTGTCACTATGGTGGTGGGAGGTGTGGAGGTTGGAGGTGGCCTGGCATGGTTTTCATTTTCATTTTTCTGACTGGTGATTAAAGGCCTTTTCATGTTTATGGACCACTTAGATTTCCTCCTGGGTGAAGTGTCTGAATTTTTTAAAATAGCTTTATTAAAATATAATTCCTACACAATTCATCCGTTTAATGTGTACAATTCAACGGTTTTTAGTATATTCACAGACATGTATAAACATCACCAATTTTAGAACTTCCATCTCACAAAGAAACACTGTATCCTTTAGCTTTCACCCCACCTACCCCCTATTCCCTGGCACCAACCCTGAACAACTGCTACTTTGTCTCTACTGCTGTCTCTATTCTGAACTTTCACATGAATGAAATCATATGTGTAGACTCTTGTAACCAGCTTCTTTCATTTAGCACAAGGTTTTCAAGGTTTATCTAAGCTGTACCATGTAGCAGTACTTCATTCCTTTAATGACTCGATAATATACTTCTGCATTTTGTTTATGCATTCATCTGCTGATGGACATTCGGGTTGTTTCCACCTTTTGGCTATTATGAATAATCCTGCTATAAACATTTGTGTACAAGTTTTGTGGGGACATATGTTTTGATTCCACTTGGATATACGTTGGAGTGGAATTGTCTGAGGAACTGCCAGACTGTTTTCCAAAGCAGCTGCACCATTTTACATTCCCACCAACAGTGCATGAGAGTTTCAATTTCTCCACTTCCTTGCCAGTACTTACCATCTGACTTTTTGATTTTAACTATCGTAATCAGTGTGAAGTTGTAGCTCATTGTGGTTTCGACTTGCATTTCCCTGATCTGCATCTTTTCATGTGCTTACTGTCCATTTGCATATCTTCCTTGGAAAAATATTCAGATTCTTTTTGTTAATGAGATTCTTAAGTGACCCCTTTTTTTCATGTTTTTATAGGAGTTCTTTATTCCAGGTATTAAAAAAAAAGAAGAAAAGAAATGCAGTCTTGCTATATTGCCCAGGCTGGACTTGAACTGCTAGGCTCAAGTGATCCTTCTGCCTCAGTCTCCTGGGACTACAAGCATGGGACACCATGCCAAGCTCTTTGATATTTTATATGGTACCAGTATGTTCTTCCATTATGAATCATGTCTTTTCACTTGTGGTGCCTTTTTTTTTTTTTTTTTTTTTTTTGAGACGGAGTCTCGCTCTGTCACCCAGGCTGGAGTGCAGTGGCCGGATCTCAGCTCACTGCAAGCTCCGCCTCCCGGGTTCACGCCATTCTCCTGCCTCAGCCTCCCTAGTAGCTGGGATTACAGGCGCCCGCCAGGTCGCCCAGCTAGTTTTTTGTATTTTTAGTAGAGACGGGGTTTCACCATGTTAGCCAGGATGGTCTTGATCTCCTGACCTCGTGATCCGCCCGTCTCGGCCTCCCATAGTGCTGGGATTACAGGCTTGAGCCACCGCACCCGGCCTTTTAATAGAAGTATTAGCTAAATAAGTCAAACTTTATGGATGGTGTTTTTCTGTGACTTAAATTCTTCCCAAAGTCAAGGACATAAAAATATTTTCCTATGTTATCTTCTGAAGAACTATAAAACACTAAAACCTTGATACTGTTACCTTGTACATTTGGTCTAAAAATCACTGAAGGTGATTTTTTTTGGTTTTGTTTTGTTTGAGACACAGTATCACTGTATTGCCCAGGATGGTGTGCAGTGGAATGATCACAGGTCATTGCAACCTCAACCTCTCCCAGCTCAGGTGATCCTCCCACCACAGCTTTCTGAGTGGCTGGGACTACAGGCACGCACCACTATGCCTGGCTAATTTTTGCATTTTCTTGTAGAGATGGGGTTTCATCATGTTGTCCAGGATGGTCTTGATCTCCTAAGCTCAAGTGATTGCCTGCCTTGGCCTTCCAAAGTGGAGGTGATTTTTATATATAACATGAACTATGGGTCCAATTTCATTTCTTCCTATATGGATACACCACCAGTCCACTGCATTTATTAAAAGAACTGTCCTTTTTCCCTCACATTGCGTAGGATTAGCTGCTAATTCTTAACCCCTTCATCTCTTCATTGTAAAACAGAAGAAGTAGACTAAATCAGGGTTCTCAACCTGAAAGGTTTTGTTAAAATGCAGATTTCTAAGTCTTATTATAGACCAGGGATGTGAGAATGGCAGACGGGATGGAGGCTCACCATAGGACTCTGGATGTATAAGCTCCTTAGCTAATGCATATGCAGCCAACCTGGCTCCTGCCAACAGATGGACACTCTAGGGGAGTCACTGGCAAAGATCTCCATGGAGTCCTCCAGTTTAAGATCTTTTACAAGGTCTCTGGACTATTTGTTTCTTACAACATATTTGGGAACAAATGTGTATAGAAGTCACACTGCAAAGAACTACAATGCATCTCAAATTCCACAAACTACATGATTTTATTTATAAAATTCAGCACATCACTTATTATTGCCTATGTCAATTGCAAACAGTCCTCAGTTACAGCTCTCATTTTTCAAAATAAAGATCTTTGAAAATGTCCTCAGAGCCAAATATTACTAAATATCTTATTAAGTTGATAGCCCATGGGCATTGACAGTTAACACTATGGAAAAAGAATTAATATAAAACAATATAAAAGTATTAGAGACAATTAGCTTATCAATATTACCTTCATTCCATTACTGGGATTTTTCACGTAGTAACTTTTATTCGTGAAATGATTTCATTTACAAAGCTATTATTCTTTGCTATTACTTCAGCTTTTAGCTGTTTTAACTTTATTGTGATGTTTTCTTCTGACATTTCAGTAAAGGGCATTTGTTTCACCTTGGACAGGAACTCCTGAATAATTTTTTCACCTTGCTGAAAAACATGTGAATGTCCCATTAGTAATTAAAATGTCTTTTCTAAAAGTCTTGTTAGATCGTGACAAATTGTTTCATTTCCATATAAACACATCATCCATTTTTAGAAATTTTTTTTATTTTTCGTATTTTTAGAGACAAGGGTCTCACTATGTTGCCTAGGCTGGTCTCGAACTCCTCCCACATTAGCCCACCCAATATTTGAAGAACATATTTATTATTTATGTGTGCACTGTCTAGTTCCCAAATTCCTTCACCTTTATAATTGATAAACTTTAATCCTCTGTGAAAAAAATAATTCAAGGTTTACAAAGAATACTGGAAGGCAAAAACCGTCACTGAAAAGTTAACACATACAGAAGATGTTTCTTTTTTATTTTATTGCCAAGTTATTGCTGCTTCAGAGAGCATGAATATTACTTGCTATGTGACTCTTGGGCAAATTCCTTAACATACATTCCTCATTCACAAAATGGGAATAATGTTACCAACCTCACAGGGCTCAAAATACATTATAATTAATGTTATCAAAAGTACACAACGTCTATTTTAATTGGAAACAAGGGATTACATAAGAGTCTGCCTAATCCTGGATCACTGAAAGCTATGATTTCAACACATTAAAGTGCAAATACAAAGACCACTTCATATTTGGGATGGCAGCCTGCCATACCTAAAATTATTAACAAATTATATTTCTCCTGCTTGAATAGGTACAGCAGATAAAACTACACTTTTCAGGCTCAAAAACCATACACATCATTTATTATTATTGTAGCAACTATCTATCCTTCACATAAGAACAATAAGAAATTCACAGGTAAAAGCTAAAAACATGACAAGTAAAAAGTTGTCACAATGTATACTGCAGTAAATGTTTCCAGGACCAGGCAGTGAAATAAGATTCTTTTATTTCTATAATTGAAGAGAACTAGTAATCCTCTAATTAAAAAAAAAAAAGGGGGGGCCGGGCGTGGTGGCTCACACCTGTAATCCCAGCACTTTGGGAGGCTGAGGCAGGCGGATCACGAAGTCAGGAGATCGAGACCATCCTGGCTAACACAGTGAAACCTCGTCTCTACTAAAAAACACAAAATATTAGCCGGGCGTGGTGGTGGGCACCTGTAGTCCCAGCTACTCAGGAGGCTGAGGCAGGAGAATGGCGCGAACCCGGGAGGCAGAGCTTGCAGTGAGCCAAGATCACACCACTGCACTCCAGCCTGGGCAACACAGAGAGACTCCATCACAAAGAAAATAAACTAATTAATTTAAAAATTAGGCATATGTTTGAGTCTTTCTGTGTGAACACCCAAATATGACCCATACTCAAAGAAAAGCCACCATAAAATCCATTTCTCCCATGAGAACTGAAACATCCCATCCATAATGGCTTCTTTGAATAAGTATTTGTCATATGCCACTTTATTCTCTGTGTCACATTTGTTATTCTTATCTCCCCAACTAAATTCTAAACAAATAGAGGGCAGGAATTATGAATCATGCTTTCTTATTTGTCCTTTTCTTACCTAATACATAATTTAATAACTGAACTTGATATATTCGTTCATGAACAAATATGCACCTAGCTATAGTCCATAATAACTAATTTTAGTGAAATGACTAATTTTAAACCTATTCCTTTACTATATTCCTTTACTCCTACTTCGGTACTTGAAATCGAATCTTGATTATGCAGATGTATATACTGCAGAAATCAAAATGACACAGAGATGGATTCTTTGCCATCAAACAAATTGATTAAAAATTAAGCACTAGACGGAGGCTGAGGCAGGAGAATGGCGTAAACCCAGGAGGCGGAGCTTACAGTGAGCTGAGATCCGGTCACTGCACTCCAGCCCGGGCAACAGAGCAAGACTCTGTCTCAAAAAAAAAAAAATAAAAAAATAAAAATAAGCACTAGAAACACAGAGGGGAAAAAAAACACCAAAAAACCTTCATCTTAGTGTCCTGTTTATATAATAATACAGAAGCTAAGTTAAACTATGAAAACAAACTGACAAACCTCTCTTTCCAGATAGCACTTCTTTGCTGCTGGTTCCATGATATCATATCCTTGTGCTTCTCCAATATACTGAAACTCTTCGAGTTCCAGGGCTTTCTGTTTAGCACACTCTATTACATGCTTAGGGAAATTAGCAAGCTCTGCAACATGAATCCCAAAACTTTGATCACAGACACCTATAAGAAATTTGGGGAAGCGTGAGGAGACAGCATGAGAAGAGACAGCAATTTATGTAAATGGAATTTATCCTTCTCACCTTGTCATTAGAAAACTTAATTTTGGATTACTTCAAATACATTAGCCAAATGTATCAGAGTAACAGTTAAAGGAATTTTGATTAAGTCTCAAAAGAAAAGTGATTATGACTTGGCACACAGTGCTGTATTTTATCCTTGACAAACGTAGAAAAAATAAAAATAGGAGATGAAAAAGCTCAACAGATAAACCTTAAAGGCTTAGATAAATATCTTAATCTAAAGAAAAATTAATCAAGCCAATATCTCTGAGGCTTTCTCATTTCATGGGAAGGGAAAGGAGGGGAGGAGAGGAGAGGGGGAGGGGAAAGGGAGGGAGAAGGGAAGAGGGAAGGGAAGGGGAAGTGAAGAGGAAGGGAAAGGGAAGGGGCAAGAGAAGGGAAGGGAAGGGGAAAGGAAAGGGATGGGGGAAGGGAAGGGATGGGGCAAGGGAAGCGGGGAAGGGAAGAGGGAAGAGGGAAGGGAGAAAGGGAGAAGGGAGAAAAGGGGAAAGGGGGAAAGGGGGCAAGAGAGAAGGGGAGGGAGAAAGAAAGACATGTAAAAGTGTCACTAATTTGGAGTAGCATTTAATTAAAAATATTGATTTATTATTTGCAGGAAAGTTAAAACTGAGTCAAGACTTTTTAAGCATTTAATCAAATGATGCTTGCAAAGTTACTATAGAGCTGTTTTTGCCGCAATTATTTATCAACTGTAAAGAATTTTTTGGCTTTGTCATGTATCTCATGCATTCTAGAACTGGATACTTTGCACAACTAAAGGAAGCAAACAAAAATAAAGTAGAAGCAAATGTTTGTTAAACATCCACAGTGAAGGATGAAGTTTTTCTATCTTCACACTTCATCCGGCCTTTTAAAAAATATTCTGAACACATTTCCATTGCTTACAAAACACAAGCAATGATTTAAAAGCAAATTTCATGCTGTCAGATCTACTAAAAGTTCCCGAATTCTACAGCAATAATAATAATGACGCAAATACGTTAACTCAAAAGGATTCCCAATGAAGTATAAATAACAAAGGATAAAGAACCAAGATTATCTCACTCATCTCACTCATATGTAACCAACTGATGCAGAAAAATGTGTTCATGGAAAATCAGAGTGCCATCTGAAAAAGTTATTCTGGTGACTAATGAAATCAATCCTTATAGTATGATTTTTAAAACCTTTGAAAGCCTTCTCAAGCCTGTAATCCCAGCACTTTGGGAGGCCGAGATGGGCGGATCACAAGGTCAGGAGATCAAGACCATCCTGGCTAACATGGTGAAACCCCGTCTCTACTAAAAAATACAAAAAACTAGCCGGGCAAGGTGGCGAGCGCCTGTAGTCCCAGCTACTCGGGAGGCTGAGGCAGGAGAATGGTGTAAATCCGGGAGGCGGAGCTTGCAGTGAGCTGAGATCCGGCTACTGCACTCAGCCTGGGCAACAGAGCGAGACTCCATCTCAAAAAAAAAAAAAGAAAAAGAAAGCCTTATATTATGTTAATCTCATCAATACAGGGATCTGACTAAATCCCAAGCCCATGAATAACAAACTTTCCTGAAAGGATGAAATAACAATAGATAAGTCACTCTGCATGTGAAAATGACTATTTCAAGATTTCTGGAAACCCCAGTTTTAAATGAACCTGTTTTTATAACACACTCTTGAGCATAAAATAAGCTAATTATAATGAAGATTTTGTTAAACAATAACAGCTAGAACTTTGGAACTTGAAAGCATATTGGCCGGGCGCGGTGGCTCACGCCTGTAATCCCAGCACTTTGGGAGGCCGAGGAGGGTGGATCACGAGGTCAGGAGATCAAGACTATCCTGGCCAACATGGTGAAACCCCGTCTCTACTAAAAATAAAAAATTAGCAGCTGGGCATGGTGGCAGGCGCCTGTAGTCCCAGCTACTTGGGAGGCTGAGGCAGAGAATCACTTGAAACCCGGGAGGTGGAGGTTGCAGTGAGCCGAGATCACACCACTGCACTCCAGCCTGGGTGACAGAGCAAGACTCCGTCTCAAAAAAAAAAAAAAAAAAAAAAAAAAAAAAAAAAAAAAAAAAAAAAAAAGCATATTGTTTGTTATCCTAATTCAACAAGAAAACATACTGAAATGGGAGGTAGCAGAAAATCCTTTCATGGTGATGTTCAAGAGTACAGGTAATTCTGACCAGGCGCGGTGGCTTGCGCCTGTAATCCCAGCACTTTGGGAGGCCAAGATGGGCAGATAGCCTGATGTTGGGAGTTCGAGACCAGCCTGGCCAGCATGGTGAAACCCCATCTCTACTAAAAATACAAAAATTAGCCAGGCGTGGTGGCAGGCGCCTGTAATCCCAGCTACTCGGGAAGCTGAGGCAGGAGAATCACTTGAACCCGGGAGGCAGAGGTTGCAGTGAGCAGAGAATCATACTCCAGCCTGGGCAACAGACCTAGATTCTGTCTCAAAAAAAAAAAAAAAAAAAAAAAAAAAACAAAAACAGATAATTCTTTCTGTGAATGCTTTAGAATGAGTGGTCCTACTAGGAGATACAGAAATATGTACATGTTCCTGCCCCCAGACTGTGAATTAAGAGGTAAATGGGTTCTATAAAAACATCAACAATTTATACTAACTTAGAATAAGGCAATTACTGATGATTTCAAGGGTAGTAAGTTTCCCATTACCAAGTTCTGAATTTAGAGTACTCCAATAGTACGTACCTTTCTTCACCTGATAAAGCATAGTTAAGGTCTCTTCAGTGGTGAGTGCTGTGACATGTAGATTATTAACAGTTGGTATCTGATTGGCCAAGGCAGTAAGCTCATGAAAATGGGTTGCAAACATGCAAAAAGCACCAATCTTTGTTGCAATGTATTCTGATATAGCCCATGCTAACCCAAATCCATCGTAGGTAGAAGTTCCTCTTCCCAATTCATCTATGATTATTAATGAATCTTTGGTTGCCGACCTGAAGCACATAATTACATGAAATTTCCCATCACATAAAATGTGGTAACATACACATACAAAAACAAAATTAAGACAATACATTGGGAAGGATACGCCACAAACATAATAGATTAATTATCTTAATATATAAACAAAGTCAATAAAAAGCACTAAAACTTCAACAGAAAAATGGGCATGGGCCAGGCATGGTGGCTCACGTCTATAATCCCAGCACTTTGGAAGGCCAAGGTGGGAGGATCACTTGAGCCCAGACCAGCTTGAGCAACATAGTGAGACCTTGCCTCTAAAAAAAAAAAAAAAAATTAAAAACTAGTCAGGTATGGTAGCACACACCTGTGTGTGTGTAAGAGGGAGGGTGGGAGGGAGGCGAAGGCAGGAAGGCAAGAAGGCAGGAAGGAGAAAAGGAAAAAAAGGGCATGAACATGAATAAACAATGGATGAAAGGGAAAACAGATTTTGAATAAACATTGTTTTACATTATCAAGCACACTAGTAGTAATCAAAGGAATTCCAAGTAAGGCAGCTATCATTCATTTCATGCCAATCAAATCGGCAGAGATTAAAAAAATAAAAATAAAACTGAATGAAGATAAGATCAGGGTGTGGTGACATGGATACTTGCATACACTTTTGGTGGTTACGTAAATTGTGTGCCTGCCACAGTCCTACCAATACCAGCTATTACCATTCTTCTCTCATTTTTAACCAAATATATGTAAGGGGGTGAAACTTACACATATTTGCTAATTTTTCATGTGCTCGTGTGCTCACTGGCAATTTAATTCTTTTTCTGTGAGTTGCCAGCTAACATGTTTTGTTTATTTCTTTAATCTTTTAATTCATGAATATTAACCTGTTGCTTAATTACTACACAAACATTTGTATTGCTTTTATAATTCTTCACAAACAACAGAACCTCAAAGAAGTTAAATCAACACATAATTTACTAAGCACCTACTATATTCAATGTACTTTAGAAGATACTAAGAAACAAGGAGGATCACAGTGGTTCATGCCTGTAATCCCAGCACTTCGGGAAGCCAAGGCAGGAAGATCACCTGAGCACAGGAGTTCAAGACCAGCCTGGGCAACAGAGTAAGACTCTCTCTCTCTAAAAAACTTTTAAAAAAAGAAGGAAAAAGATACCAAGAAATAGAAGGTATAGTCCCTACCTTCAAGGAAGCTCCTGAAAAGCGAAATAAAGACAAAACATTTCAGTAATGTCTAAAACAAAAATGTGGTTTAAGTTACAGGCATCTCAAAGAGGAGTTCAGAGAAAAACACCCACCTTAGGGTCGTATGATGAGAAAAATCGCTACAGAAGTAGAATTTCCATCATCAGGGACTTAAAAATTAGAAAGAAGTTGGATAAAGGGCAAGAAGGACCATTCCAGGAAGTGTGAACAGGGCAAGCGAAAACATGGTAATGGAGATTTACAAGGTGAGCTAGTACCAGTAGCTTATAAATTGTCTACTTAAAGAGACAACTTTAAAAATCAAAGTTTTCCATAGCTATCATCAATCACTCTTTTAAGATAATACAAAGTATATAAAGTCCACAGGAAAACAACTATTAAACTAAGACAAACATTCTCAGATGTTTTTACATGAGAATCTGCAAATATACTTCTCCTTCTTACAGGACAGAGACATACATTTCTGTCTTCAAGGGACTAGGAGATGCACTTACCTGAGAATAGAAGCAGTTTCCAACATTTCAGCCATGAATGTGGAGACTCCTTTCAACTGACTGTCACCAGCCCCTACCCGGGCCAAGATACAGTCCACAATGGACACTTCTGCAGACTCACATGGCACAAAACACCCAATTTGGGCCATGAGTACTATCACCCCAGTTTGTCGAATATATGTAGATTTACCTCCCATATTGGGGCCTACAAAACAAATTATATCAGAAATCAAGATTTTAAATTTCTTTCTGCTACTAATAAAGGGACTGTTAGTCCTAAGCTGTACAATGATGACTAATCATGTAGGTTTACACTGACATGACATACAAAAGCAGAACCACAGGCTGACCAAAGATGTGGACAGAGTTACTGCCCATATTACCCCCAAAAGCAATGCTATTATTTCTTCAGACAAACTGATACTGGGCCTTTCATCAAGAGAAGCCATGAAAAATATACCTGTAATTTGACTCTGGCCTAGAAAGACCATATACACATTTCCCATGGCTCACAAGGCTGCCTGTGGGATAATTTATTAACTTCCAGAAAAGTAGTGCAGGCCTAACTGATTAACTCAAAACTGTTACTCATTAGTAAATGAGGTTACTAGTGAGTGTATCAGTATGGTCAAATCTTTCAAATCACTTAAACCCCACACAAAAACCTGAAGACAGGATCCTTCTTTTGAAAAACAGGCAATTTATTTGTTGGGGTTAGATTATACGAACAACTTGAAAATCCATTTGGGGAAAGAAAATACAATCAACCGTTTCCCAAATATATTTGCCCCAAAACTCCTACTTCCTTTTTTGTTTTCTAGAATCTAGTTAAGATCTCTCAAACATCTTAGCGGAGACATGATACATGAGTCTATATGCAAGGCTAGTTTTTTTGAGTTTCACATGAATATAGCGCCATGTTTTAAAATAATTCGTACCCTAACCTGAGGTCCTCCCATAGCCAATTCGGCCTGACCTTCAAAGACCTCAGTATTGGAGGACTGGCTAAAGGTAAGCTTTGAGTGTGAAGGGATGTTTGTTTCTAAATGTTCTGAACCCGTGGAACAAGTTTCAAGGAATACATTATTCTCTCATAAGCTTTTATCTCACCTTCTAAATCTTCCCTCTAATCCAAATGTGAATAGATTACTAACTGGTAAGAATATTATGTTCTCTTTCTAACGTTAAGAACTGTGAATTTTCTCCATCAATTTTAATATATTTCTATTCCAAGATAAAAAACAAACAAACAAACAAACAAAAAACATGTTACCCCCACAAAGGCCAAAAACCAGGTTTTTTTTACCAGTAATGATGTGGAACATCTGTTTATCTTTTTCAAAGTATATATCATTAGGAATAAAAGTGATTTCATCTTGAACTTCAACACAAGCATGCCTGGATGCTTTTAATATAATTCTTCCTTGTCCTTTCTCCAAAATGGCTGGTCGTACATATGGAACAGGTGCTCCATTTGACACATGAGCAAAGCTGACAACAGCATCTAGCTGAGCTAACACATCATTGAGTGTTTGCATTGGTTCTACATAGCCTGTATAAAAATAAAAACAGAAAATGTACACAGGAATACTGAATAATAAACAGATATAAGCTGTAAGAATACATTTAATCCCCCCATTTGGGAATTCAAAACCCATTTCCTAACTTACACTTTTTTTAAAAAAATTAACAAAATTAGCCTTAACAAAATTTGAAAGGAACCCACCTAAAACTCAACATAGGGTTAAAATGTGTTGCTACATCCTTCCCCATTGTGAATAGCTATCAAAAACAAAGTACTGGCTGGGTTGAGCGGCTCACACCTATCATCCCAGCACTTTGGAGGGCCGAGGCGGGCAGATCGCATGAGACTGGGGATCACATGAGGCCAGGAATTCAAGACCAGCCTGGCTAACATGGCAAAACTCCATCTCTACCAAAAATACAAAAATTAGCCAGGTATGGTAGTGCACATCTGTAATCCCAGATACTTGGGAGGCTGAGGCACCAGAATTGCATGAACCCAGGAGGTGGAAGCTGCAGTAAGCTGAGATTGTGCCACAGCACTCCAGCCTGGGCAACTCTGTCTCAAAAACAAACAAAAACACACAAAAAACAAAAGTAGAGTACCTTCCCTTATCATTAAAATATAAAACTATACAGCTGTATATAAAGAAATGTGGGCCGGGCGCGGTGGCTGAAGCCTGTAATCCAGCACTTTGGGAGGCCGAGACGGGCGGATCACGAGGTCAGGAGATCGAGACCGTCCTGGCTAACACGGTGAAACCCCGTCTCTACTAAAAATACAAAAACTAGCCGGGCGAGGTGGCGGGCGCCTGTAGTCCCAGCTACTAGGGAGGCTGAGGCAGGAGAATGGCGTAAACCCAGGAGGCGGAGCTTGCAGTGAGCTGAGATCCGGCCACTGCACTCCAGTCCGGGCGACAGAGCCAGACTCCGCCTCAAAAAAAAAAAAAGAAATGTGGTAGAGCTTTAAAAAAGAAAACTAACAGGGAGACATTTTGATAATATATTGATTAGGTTAAGAGAAACGGTGCAGTGATATCCAAGACATTCTCTCAATTTTAAGACACACCTTTTTCTATATTTTAAGTATCTGAGAAACCAGAATGACACCTCAAAATCACCATAAGACACATGTAAGCAAAAAGGTAGCATGCTGAAATGTGACCATCAAGGCCTGGTATATTGTACAAACTGACCGTAAGACAGTTAGTTTGGCTTTCTTTTTTTTTTTTTTTTTGAGACGGAGTCTCGCTCTGCCACCCAGGCTGGAGTGCTGTGGCCGGATCTCAGCTCACTGCAAGCTCCGCCTCCCGGGTTCACACCATTCTCCTGCCTCAGCCTCCGGAGTAGCTGGGACTACAGGCGCCCGCCACCTCGCCCGGCTAATTTTTTTGTATTTTTTAGTAGAGACGGGGTTTCACCGTGTTAGCCAGGAGGGTCTCCTGACCTCGTGATCCGCCCGTCTCGGCCTCCCAAAGTGCTGGGATTACAGGCTTGAGCCACCGCGCCCGGCCAGTTTGGCTTTCTTTAGTATCACATGCAGAGAATGTCAGCATAAATTTAAATCTCTAATTGTCACTTAAAACATTTCCAAGATTCTACTGTTCCAGAGTATTAAAACTAAACGCTATTAATAGGTACATTTAAAAAATCTCTGACACATGCTAGACAAAAAACATGAAGAAAATTAACAATGCTTTAATTTTTTTGAAAAGATTCTAAATGTTAACAGGTTGGAGGGGCTGGTACATGACCCACATGTCATTCAGACTATCATACAGCTATCAATCATGTTAAAAGCTTCACAGAACATTCAAGATAAAAGCGTTTAATTCTAGGAAAACCAAAAATTATTAGTTTAATCAAGGGGCTGGAAATTTAACTCATTTTTTATTCCCTTGTTCCCCGTAACAGCGATCAAATGTTTTGAAAATAAAAATCAGCTTAACAATGGGGCCAAGCAGACATAATTATCTTCCTCTGTTTCAGTATATCTTTTTTTTTGGAGACAGACTCTTGCTCTTGCTCTTGCTCTGTCGCCCAGGCTGGAGTGCAATGGTGTGATCTAGGCTTACTGCAACCTCCGCCTCCTGGGTTCAAACGATTCTCCTGCCTCAGCCTCCCAAGTAGTTGGGATTACAGGCACCTGCCGCCACACCCAGCTAATTTTTGTACTTTTATAGAGACAGGGTTTCACTATGTTGGTTAGGCCCGTCTTGAACTCCTGACCTCAGGTGATCCACCGGCCTCAGCCTCCCAAAGTGCTGGGATTATAGGTGTGAGCCACTGCACTTGGCCTCAGTACACTTTTAAAATTTATTACTTTTACCGAATACGTTTTTCTAAAAAAAAGAAAGGAAGAATTCACACTACCCTATTATACAGCAATATAAGCCTTTAAGAATTAAACATGAGTGAAGTACTTGCTATAACTACTTTAAAACTTGTAAAATTGCTAGCATACTGACAAGAATAAGTGTATAGTAAAAAAAGAAAACTAGGCTGGGCAGGGTGGCTCACGCCTGTAATCCCAATACTTTGGGAGGCCAAGACAGGAAGATTGCTTGAGTCTGGCTTCAGCAACATAGTGAGACCTCATCTCTACAAAAGATAATTTTTCAAAAATTAACCAGGTGTGGTGGCACATGCCTGTAGTCCCAAGCTACTTGGGAGGCTGAGTGGGGAGAATTGCTTGCACCTAGGAGGTTGAAGCTGCAGTGAATCATGATCACACCACTGCACTAAAGCCTGGGCAACATGATAAGACCCCATCAAATACATACATACATACGTACATACATACATATATACCAAAAGCAAACCAAAGCATCTTAATTAAGAGTCTATACTTGGCATGTCACATAACTGGCTCTTAACCTTTTGTGACTTAATTGTATGATAGAAAATTATAAAAGTGATCCATTACACTTTTTGAGATGGAGTCTTGCTCTGTTGCCCAGGCTGGAGTGCAGTGATGTGATCTCAGCTCACTGCAAACTCTGCTCTGTTGCCCAGGCTGAAGAACAGTAGCATAATTATGGCTCACCACAGCCTCGACCTCCTGGGTTCAAGTGATTCTCCTGCCTCAGCCTCCTGAGTAGCTGGGACTACAGGCATGCACCACCACACCTGGCTAATTTTGGGTGGAATTTTTGTAGAGTCAGGGTCCCCCTATGTTGACTAGGCTGGTCTCAAACTCCTGGGCTCAAGCAGTCCTCCTAGCTCAGCCTCCCAAAGTGTTGGGATTACAGGTGTGAACCACCATGTCCAGCCTCCATTATATTTTTAAATACAAGTATTTCGTAATATGTAATATCAGACCAAGAAGTTTCATTTAAATTCAGGTTGACTTCTAATATAAAATCTTCAATTTAAATGTTAAAATCTAAAAACTTTACCCTGCTAGGTGCTTAATAAATATTATTTTTTAAGGAAGATCCATAGTTCAAATAAATGGTATTTCCAGGGTTCTTTAAAATGCAATCTAGCCTAAGAAACATAATTCAGCTAGAAGATTATTATGTCACTGCTTTCTGATACAAACAAGCAAAAATGTAATCTTTACAAATCAATTCCTTGGCCGGGCGCGGTGGCTCAAGCCTGTAATCCCAGCACTTTGGGAGGCCGAGACGGGCGGATCACGAGGTCAGGAGATCGAGACCATCCTGGCTAACACGGTGAAACCCCGTCTCTACTAAAAACTACAAAAAACTAGCCGGGCGACGTGGCGGCGCCTGTAGTCCCAGCTACCCGGGAGGCTGAGACAGGAGAATGGCGTGAACCCGGGAGGCGGAGCTTGCAGTGAGCTGAGAGCCGGCCACAGCACTCCAGCCTGGGTGACAGAGCGAGACTCCGTCTCAAAAAAAAAAAAAAAAATCTCACACCAGTTAGAATGGCAATCATTAAGAAGTCAGGAAACAACAGGTGTTGGAGAGGAGGTGGAGAAATAGGAACACTTTTACACTGTTGGTGGGATTGTAAACTAGTTCAACCATTATGGAAAACAGTATGGCAATTCCTCAAGGATCTAGAACTAGATGTACCATATGACCCAGCCATCCCACTACTGGGTATATACCCAAAGGATTATAAATTAGTCTACTACAAAGACACATGCACACGTATGTTTATTGCGGCACTATTCACAATAGCAAAGACTTGGAATCAACCCAAATGTCCATCTGTGACAGACTGGATTAAGAAAATGTGGCACATATACACCATGGAATACTATGCAGCCATAAAAAAGGATGAGTTTGCGTCCTTTGTAGGGACATGGATGCAGCTGGAAACCATCATTCTTAGCAAACTATCACAAGAAGAGAAAACCAAACACCGCATGTTCTCACTCATAGGTGGGAACTGAACAATGAGATCACTTGGACTCGGGAAGGGGAACATCACACACTGGGGTCTATCATGGGGAGGGGGGAGGAGGGAGGGATTGCATTGGGGAGTTATACATGATATAAATGATGAATTGATGGGTGCTGACGAGTTGATGGGTGCAGCACACCAACATGGCATAAGTATACATATGTAACAAACCTGCACGTTATGCACATGTACCCTAGAACTTAAAGTATAATAAAAAAAAAAAAAAAAAGAGATGAAAAAAAAAAAAAAAAAAAAAAAAAAAACAAATCAATTCCATTCATTTCAACAATACATAAAGTGTATTAAAATAAAATCTTTTGAGTTTTATGTTTTCTTTTGATTTACTATGACAATTCATAATAGCAACACAATTTACAGAATTATTCATGCACATAACCTTTTAAAAAAATATTTACCCTTAAATAATTTAGCATGCATATCCTGAGAACAAGGACATTCATAACACTACCATTTCACACAAGAAATTTGACACTAACACCATATTGTCTCATATTAAACTTTCTCAATTCCCCCCAGTAGTGTCCTCTATAGCTACTCCCCAGCTCCAACCTCTAAATTGGGGTCTAATCAACAACTGTCTACTGCGTTTGGCTGCCCTGTCTCTTTAAGACCTTTTGATTTCTTTTTTGCTGCCATGACATGGACATTTATTAAAGTTCATGCCTTGAATGCACCACAATCTAAATTTCTTTGAATTTTTACTTGTTTAAAATCAGGTTAAATATTTTGGTCAAGGATACCATATAGGTGATACTGTGTCCTTCCTTCTATATTATACCAGGAAGTACACGTCATTTGTCCCATGACTGGTAATCTTAACTTTAATTACTTGGGTAAGGTAGTTCTTGAGTGTATTTTTTAAAGGCACAATAAAGGTTACAGTCAACATACACACCATGATCGGCAAAGCCTTCCACCTTAACACATCACCACCTACCTTGTGCTAAACATATATTCATTCCATTCTAAGGGCAATAACATTGTCAGGTTGCTGCGTTTCTTTAATTACATGAAAATGATCTCAAATGGTGCCACTAGAATGAACTCAAAATCTACAAAATGACACACAGAACTCAAAAAGGCTTGCCTCGTGTGTAATTAATATTTGCTTTTCAGTGTTATTTACTTCCATAACCTAGAGCCTCATGAGCCCACAGATGACCCAAGACATTAGTATGTTGTAGGCCCTAGTGTTTCCTTTCCTTATTACAACTATAGTAAGTTTTGTGCTTTTCTGTCATTTTTTGTTTCTATGTACAAGAGTAATTTCCAGTTATGTGTCCTACCGTAACACACCATGCCTTATTTTATATAGGAAACCTAACATATTAAATAGTCAAAATGTAATGGCTTTAGAAAATAACAAAACACACTTCAAATATCATGATTTTTTTTTCTATTACCAAAAGCCAGGCGACATTCAGAACATTACTATTTCTATTAAGTTTACCTGAGGAAATATTGACAATTTCTTTAACAATGGCATCCTGGGCTTCTTCATATTCTGTTTTATTTTTGGTATACTCTTCATTTAAAGAAGTCAATTTGCTGCAAATCAAGGTAATAGTTTTATTAAAATTATTAAAATGTGTACTAGAAGCAATGTGTACTACATGAAACATATCCAAAGTATCCTATGAAACATCAAAACAATAATTAAAATGGAAATACAAGTGGAAAACGGACAACTCCTTAGGGACAAATGTGGTTAGAATTCAATTTATTAACGTTCTTTTATGCTGTTTGGAATAGCGCAATGGCACAATTCCTGCTATAACTATATTCCCCTGAGTAAAAATGTGACCTGTGCCCTTATTACAAAATATTTAAATGGAATCCTTATTTAAGATTGAAGTCGGCCAAGCGTGGTGGCTCACACCTGTAATCCCAGCACTTTGGGAGGCTGAGGCAGGTGGATCACCCGAGGTCGGGAGTTCGAAACTAGCCTGACCAACATGGAGAAACCCCGTCTCTGCTAAAAATACAAAAATTAGCCAGGCATGGTAGTGCGTGCCTGTAATCCCAGCTACTCAGGAGGCTGAGGCAGGAGAATCGCTTGAACCCAGGAGACGGAAGTTACGGTGAACCAAGAACATGCCATTGCATTCCAGCCTGGGCCACAAGAGGGAAACTCCGTCTCAGAGAAAGAAAAAAAAAATTAAAGCCATTACCCCTTTTAAAACACAAACATAGGCAGGGTACCTGTAATCCCAGCACTTTGGGAGGCCAAGGTAGGTGGATCACCTGAGGTCGGGAGTTTGAGACCAGCCTGACCAACATGGAGAAAACCCATCTCTACTAAAAATACAAAATTAGTCAGGTGTGGTGGCGCATGCCTGTAATCCCAGCTACTTGGGAGGCTAAGGCAGGAGAATCACTTGAACCCAGGAGGTTGTGGTAAGCTGAAATAGTGCCATTGCATTACAGCCTGGGCAACAGGAGCAAAACTCTGTCTCAAAAAAAAAAAAAAAAAAAAAAAAAAAAAGAAAGCAAAGAAAAAACAAAAAAACCCACAAACAAACACACAAACAGTATTTCTCATTACTGTAGCATAAATATCTTTCAATACTAAAAGTTTTCAAAATAAGAAAAATGGGTTTTGTTTTGGTTTTTTGAGACGTAGTCTGACTCTGTTGCCCAGGCTGGAGTTCAGTGGTATGATTGACTCACTGCAACCTCTGCTTCCCGGGTTCAAGCGATTCTCATGCCTCGGACTCCAAAGTAGCTAAGATTACAAGCATGTGCCACCACATCCGACTAATTTTTATATTTTTTAGTAGAGATGGCGTTTCACCATGTTAGCCAGGCTGGTCTCAAACTCTTGACCTTAAGTGATCCACCCGCCTCGGTCTCCCAAAGTGTTGGAATTATAGGCGTAAGCCACCATACACAGCCAGGAAAATGTCTTGAAACTAAATCTTGTTGAGCAATTTGAAGAGAAAATTAAAATTAGAGGTTGAGCCGGGCACAACGTCTGTAATCCTGTAATCGCAGCACTTTCGGAGGCCAAGGCAGGTGGATTGCTTGAGCCCAGGAGTTCAAGACCAGTCTGAGCAACATGGGGAAATCCTGTCTCTATTAAAAATACAAAGTAGTGGGGCACACCTGTAGTCCCAGCTATTTGGGAGGCTGAGGTGGGAGGATGGCTTGAGCCCAGGAGGTGGAGGTTGCAGTGGGCCGAAATTGTGCCACTGCACTCCAGCCTGAGCGACAAAGCCAAACCCTTCACCAAAAAAAAAAAAAAAAAAAAAAGAAAGAAAAAGAAAAAAAGAAAACAAAAAATAGAGGTTGACATAAAAAATAAGGAAGATGAGAATACGAAAAAAATATTAATTGGAATCAAGAAGGGAATGAAACTAAGAACAAAAAGAGGTGATGTAAAGGAGAAAGAAAGGAGAGAAGTAATTATCAGCAATGGGAGAAAATCAGTTCATCAAGATGATAATTGTGGCCTTGATGGAATCACTCAATGGCACAGCAGACATGTATAGCTCAAGAACAGTACAGGGGCAAGTAGCAGCACAGACTACTATGAAACAGGCAAAAAAAAAAAAAAAAAGAATTAAAGAAATGCATGAGGGAAAGACATTATAAAAGTGAGACCACTGTGTAAAGGGACAAGTTGCAAAATATAAAAGCAGAGGCAGGCAGGGACCAGATTCTACAGGTCATAACCTAGTGAGTGACTTTTTCACTTTTGGCATCATGTGGCCATTCAGTCCAATCTTTTTTCATATGTTATAACTAACCCACAAAAAACTTGAAGATGATTAGAACACCCCAAAAGTTGTATCTTATACAAGCTAAAATATATACATTTCTTGAACCAGGAGGATTCTAGTGTGCTGGAAAAACAACACACCTAGATTTGGCAACAGAAGATCTAAGTTTAGGCACCCACCAGCACTAGCCGTCTAACTGAGGAAAAGCGAAGTCTTAGCTTCTTCATCTATAAAATGAGAAATATACATATCTGCTTTATTGAGAGTTACGAGGAACAAACTAATTACTAGGGTGTCTGAACACCTAGAATGTCTGCATATAATAGACACTCAAAGTACTTGTTAAATAAACAGATGACGGGGATCATATATATATAAGCTACCTGTAAAGTTCTGGGAAAATTCAGGAGGGGAAGGAGTAGTTTCCAGAACAGTACAAAAGGAGAAGGGCTTTAGCCTCCCCCTACCATAAGTCACGGAAGATTTTAAATATAATTTAAAATTTTTTAAATTAATTTAAAATAATTTTTTTTACTTAGCAATAATTTGCTTCACGGACTTCCTGAGATTAGTCAGAAAAATGGCAGGAAAAAACTGTTAAGATTTGTTTCAACATGAAACAAGATTAAAAAAAAAAAAGCTAGAATCTAGTGAATGGCCTCATATTTCCCTAAACTAATTTAAACACCCAACTGAAATACCAGAATAATTTTTTTAACTTGATAAATGATAGCAGTTTTCTTACAAAAAATAAACATGTGGGTCAGGCACATTGGCTCACACCTGTAATCTCAGCACTTCTGGAAGCTGAGGCAGGTGGATCACTCGAGGCCAGGAGTTCGAGACCAGCCTGTCCAACATGGTGAGAACCTATCGCTACCAAAAATAAAAAAAAGGAACCAGGTGTGGTGGTGCAGGCCTATAATCCCAGCTACTCAGGAAGCTGAAGCATGAGAATCGCTTGAATCCGGGAGGTGGAGGTTGCAGTGAGTCAAGACTGCATGCCACTGCACTCCAGCCTGGGCGACACAGCAAGACTCCGTCTCAGAGGAAAAAGAAAAAAAAAAAAAGATAAAAGAAACATGAAAATAAAGCTGAGATATAAGCGGGAACTAGCTCTAATAGATATGGTAACACAGAATAAGTGATAAAATATATTTTGCATAGACAAAAGAATGATGAGACAAGGTAAAAGTAGACTCTTTAAAACAGACCCAAAGTACCACTTCAGTCAGTGGGGAACAGATGGATTATTTAACAAATAGTATTGGGACAGCTGACTGCTATTTGGAAGAAAGCTTGACTCTTACCTGATGACTACATTAGTAAAACTTCCTTCCTATCATAGAACATTCACATCATGTTAGAGCATTCAGGGAATTAATAAAGGGTTAAAAATATAATAATGACTTGCAAACCTGTTGGTAAATTTAACACCGTTCTTCTGGATATCTACAGTACTAAAGTTTTTATTGTTACGAAGGACTTTTTCTTCCTTACAGGTTACACGAAAGTAATATCCAAACTGTGCACTGGAATCCAGTTTAATCTGTTTGCCAGGGTCCAAGCCTTGATAATCAAGAAGAAAAGAAAAGAAAAAGTATTCCATAAATACCTACAGCCATTTTTCAGTGTAACTCTAAAATTATTTAAATAGTGAAAAACATATTGTTATTATATGACAACACAATTATTATCTAACCAGAAAAGATTCAAATACTACTTACTTGAAAACTACATAAATTATGGATATCTACTTATAAAATTCTCAACTCCCTTATGAATGTTAGTTTCTGACTTGAAAGCTGCTTTCTGGGTAAACCTATCCAAGGCTGCAGAACACCAGCACTGGGCAACACATTTGCCCCAGTTATGAGCACATGAAGATGGATTAAGGTATAACCCCACCCTTGTGGAGTTATGCATGAGAATTATTTTCTTAACCAAAGTTATTTCTTTGGAACTAATATAGAGTATAATTAATGTGACCAAATACAATTTCCAAACAAAAACTTGAGACTCTGACAATGAAACTCTAGGAAAACTAGTGCACATATTTTCTGTTAAGCACAGGAAACTTCACAAACCAAATGATCTGATTGATATGTGAACGGAAAATAAATCTCGGAACCCCAAAAACATTAAGCCGAGGGAAAAGTCAAGCTGGGAACTATGTCAGACAAACCTGCCTCTCATCTTATTCCTAAATAAGACAGCAACAAAGATTAAAAAGCTACATACCTCCCTCACAGTTTGCCCACAAGGAAATTCCTTGTGAGCCTCCAGATGTTCACTCTCAAACAACTCTGTCGAATTTCACCCTAGCAATGTAAACTGAGAGCTTATCTTCACAGGTGAGGGACAGAAAGTCATCCCTCTGCTCACCTGACACAAATGCATTTCTGATTGCTTCCTCTGCCCTATTGTTTATGTAAAAATGCAGATTCACTGAGCCAGACTATTCAGTGAAAGTCAATCAAGGACTCAAAATAATGCAACCTTTTGTCTCTTATCTACTTATTACCTGAAAGCCCCTTGCTTCGAGTTGTCCTGCCTTTCCGGTTAGAACCAATGTACATCTTACACATGTTGACTGATGTCTCATGTCTCCCTAAAATGTATAAAAGCAAGCTGTACCCTAACCACCTTGCACACGTTGCACACGTGTCATCAGAAACTTGTGAGACTATATCATGGATGTGTTGTTAACCTTGGCAAAATAAACTTTCTAAATTGGTTGACACCTGTCTCGGGTATTTTGGGTTCACAATCAGCTAGACTTTCTGCATCAAGAATTTCTGGGTTTTTATAAATATGTTCCCTCTTCATAATTTCATTAACCAATATGATCTCTAGACCGCAAACTAAGAGAGAGGGAGAGCGTATTTACAAATGTACTTGCTGAAGTGTGGCCATCAAATGTTAGTAGTAGCAAACAACTAAAGACAGACCTCGCTTGACCAGTGAGGAAAGGGAAAGTAGAGACCCATCCAGAAATAAAATTGGACTGATCTGAACAAAGGAACCTCTCAAAACATTCAAAGGGAAAGAGTAGTTCCACAATGAAAGACTGCAAACAATCAGTGATCAAAATTTCAAAACAAAGGACCATGTTCATGAGTATGTAATGTAGTTTGCTTATATATGCATTTCACTGCAGTGTTAACAACAGCAACATCACTAAACATGAAAGACAATGGTATTTATAGAATACTGTTTATTTAACACATGTAAACCGAGGCTGCCATGAGGATCACAACTTTATTTAAAATGAGGCCCACATCCTCAAAGTGTAATGGCATTTCTGATGACACGTAGGTCTAAGAATTAAAGCAATGAATCCAACATGTTAATGCTACAGTAGAATGTGGTGAAAACCAAAGAAATTAAATAATTTGTGAAGAGCTTCAGAAAAAGTTTCCCAGCTGAAACTAGAACTCGTGTTTCCCAACTCCCAGCCTAATGCTTCTTATACTACAGTTACAGTGTTTCTGTCTCAATTTGAGTGCTATTTATGTTGTTTTCAACATACTTTTTAATAAAACAAATTTACTTAATTTTAAATGAAATTAAACTTAATTTATACCGCAAAAAACAAGTTTTTGCCATTAATTTTCTAATTAGCACTCAATAAAATAGATCAAAAAATAGGCAATAATTTAATGTATACTATGGTGCATTCTTTTTTTTTCCTTTTTTAAAGACAAGGTGTCACTCTCACTCTGTCCCTCAGGCTGGATGGAATACAGTGGTACTATCATGGCTCACTGTAGCCTCAACCTCCCAAGCTAAAGCAATCCTCCCACCTCAGCCTCCTAAGTAGCTGGGACCACAGGTGTGCATCACCACACCCAGCAAATTTTTTTCCTCTTAATTTTTGGTAGAAATGTGGTCTATGTTGCACAGGCTAGCCTTGAACTCCTGGGCTGAAGTGATCCTCCTAAAGTATTGGGATTATAGGCATGAGCCACTTGTGCCTGGCCAATGATGCATTCTCTTTTCTTATTTTGAGACAGGATCTCACCCTGTCACCCAGGCTGAGTGCAGTAGTGCAATTATGGCTCACTGTAGCCTCGACCTTCCTGGCTCGAGTGATCCTCCCACTTCAGCCTCCTGAGTAGCTGGGACCACAGGTGCATGCCACCATGTCGGGCTAATTTTTGTATTTTTTGTAGAGTCAGGGTTTCATCATGTTGCCCAGGCTGATCTCGAACTCCTGGACTCAAGCAATCTGCTCATCTTGGTCTCTCTCAAAGTGTTAGGATTACTACAGGCGTGAGCCACCATGCCTAGTCCAATGATGCATTCTTAACAGGATTCTTCCCTCATAAAACCAATTATCAGCAGAAAAACTTCCAGCCAAACAAGTTAACATACAGTGAAACACAGAAATCTGAAGGTACTTTAACTTTCTATTAAGTCAAAAATTATTAAGGAAATACAAAATAACTTTAACTCCAGATACATAAACTCTCTGAGCCTTAATATCCTTAGCTATGAAATGAGGAAGGTGGACTTTAATGCAAAGGTTCTTAATTAGGGATCTAGTCCATGTTTGGACTCTCTACAGAAACTATTTGCAAATTTTTTACGTATGTAGGTATGGGCATCAGATTATCCGGAAATTTATTACTGCTTAAATACACTGTTTATTCTGGATTTCTAAACTTCTTTGTACTGAGCACCTTACACATGTTTGATGAAAATTCAGAGGAGAAAAAAGTGTGAACCCATAGGGAATTAATAAGCTGGTATGGAAGACAGACTTTTTCCAAAAATTGGCATTAATGAAGTGCTTGGAAACCCCAAAACCAAATCAATGCACTACTCCTAGGAGAATCGGGCTTGGTGATCCTCCTAGGAGTATCCTGTTACCAGTGGAGCTGACATTTAAAATAGGGCTTGTTTAAATTACATCACACAAGGGCCCGTTGGGTGATTCTGTTTGACAAGAATGTGGAGTCATCATCTTGGGGACAGGAAACTTATAAAATAATTCTGGCATCAATACAGACAGACACTGTATAGACAAAAGAATTATTCCAACCTCCAATGACCCATTCTTACCAAGATCTCTGGCTGCACTTATTAATGTTGACTGCATCTTCTTTTCCAAGTCATTCATTATTTCTCTTAATTCACTGAGATTAGGATCAAATGAAGGTTTTACAAGGAATTCATGGTTTTCCACCTGCAAACAGAACAAAGTGACAAAATCCTATAAATAATCGGTAAAGACAGAAATTATAAAGCAAATATTTCCTCCCACTTAAATTTTACTGTTTTCAGTTAAATAATTTGCTATCCATAAGTTATTCAGTCACAACTATTAAGGAGTTTCTATTTATTGATATGGAAAATTCTGTTCATTAGGACTTCAGAGTTCTATATGTACAAAAACAATTCATATGAAACAGATACAGTGCTGATGATGTATATGTCCCTAACAGTATTCTACATTTTATTTATATTTTTCCTAAACATTTAAAATGTTCTCCCTAAATATTACTAAGTAATGTTCAATGTGCAGAACTTGTAACAGTTGTATGTTGCCCAAACCAAGGATATACCCTAGAAATCTCAAAAAGTTCTAAGAAACGAAAGAATTTTATTTCTTAAAAGTTCATCAAAATCTCACAATTTAAAAACATACTTGTAAGTACTTTGTTTCACTAAATTCTTACCAGTAATAACAGCAAGAAACCACAACGAAAAATAGATATCATTTACAATAGCAAAATACATAAAATACTCAGAAACAAAGTCTTGATTATATAGGACCTTTATAAAGATAATTGCCTATTGGAAGATTTAAAAAGAAAAATATAAATGTTAAATTCAACTGATTAAAAAACTACAAGAATTGGACCGGCGCCACGGCTCATGCCTGTAATCCCAGCACTCTGGGAGGCCAAGGCAGGTAGATCACTTGAGGTCAGGAGTTTGAGACCAGCCTGGTCAACATGGTGAAACCCCATCTCTACTGAAAATACAAAATTAGCTGGGCATAGCAGTGTGCACCTGTAGTCCCAGCTACTCGGGAGGCTGAGACAGGAGAATCACTCAAACATAGGAGGCGTAGATTGCAGTGAGCCAAGATCGTGCCACTGCACTCCAGCCTGGGTGACACAGTGTGACTCAGTTAAAGAAAGACAGAAAGACAGACAGAAAGAAAGAGGTAAACTATGAAAAGAGAAAACTAGATCTAATATTAATAAGCTATGTATTTCCACAGATTGTCCAATAGGAATTCTTTTTTGAAACCAAACAACTAAAATTTACATGAAATTGTGAAAGAACATCTAAAAAAAGAATGAAGTGTATCCTTACTAGGCATTACAATTAAGCAGACAATTATGTATAGAAGCTTAATATAACAGAGTGAGTCCGTTCTCTTGATTTAAATTATTCAATAAATGAGGTTGAGAGAAATTGTTCCTAATTACTATCCACTTAGAGAGTACACTTTCACATACCAGAAGCAAACTATGCAAGGAATAAGGAATTAAAATCAAATTACAGAAAGCTAGCAAAAAAGAGAATATACATAAAATAACTTTCTCAATTTAAACCAACCAAAAGAAATTCAATATAATATTAAAATTTAAAATTTTGGCCAGGCTCGGTGGCTCACGCCTGTAATCCCAGCACTTTGGGAGACCAAGGCGGGCAGATCACAAGGTCAGGAGATCAACACCATCCTGGCTAACACGGTTGTCTCTACTAAAAATACAAAAACTTAGGCGTGGCGGCGGGCCTGTAATCCCAGCTACTAGGGAGACTGAGGCAGAAGACTCTCTTGAACCTGGGAAGCAGAGGCTGCAGTGAGCCAAGATCGCGCCACTGCACTCCAGCCTGGGTGACAGAGTGAGACTTCATCTCACACACACACACACACACACAAAAAAATCAAATTAAATTTAAAAGTAAATAAAATCCAGTTATAAGCTTTATTTTGCTTAAACTTATGGTTAAAAAAACCTCACAAAAAAATGAAAAAATAGATACCATATTAAAAAGTGTTTTAAAACGTACTCTGACATAGCTCTCTTACAATGAGACAAAATGTAAGGCAAAAAAGCATTATTAATTAAGGATAGAGTCCCTAAAGAATAATGAAGATTCAATTCACCACAAAAAACAACAGCTCTGTGCCTCACATATTAACCAAAAACAGAACTAGATGGAGAAACCCACATCTTTCTCAGTAACCCAGCAGATCAAAAATTAGCGAGCACATGTAGACAATGAAATGAAAAAACAATCCCAAAAGTAGAGTACACATCAAATTTTAAATACATGGGGAACTTTTATGAAACGGATACACACCAAGCCTGGACATTTAAAAATATACTTCTAAATAATTAACAAACCAAAGAACAAATGATAATTGAAATAAAATACTTGGAGTTGAGTAAGAAATTATAGCTCTCTAAACTCACACTTGTAATCCTACAACTTTGGGAAGCCAAGACAGGAGGATTGCTTGAGCCCAGGAGTTCAAGGCCAGCTGGGTCAACATAGCAAAAACCCTGTCTCTGCTAAAAAATAAAAAAAATTAGCCAGGTGTGGTGGCACACGCCTATAACCTCAGGTACTCAGGAGGCTGAGGTGGGAGGATCACTGGAGCCCAGGAATTCAAGGCCTGCAATGAGCTATGATCAAACCACTGCACTCCAGCCTCGGCAACAGAGCAGGATCCTGTTAATCAATCAATAAATTAATAATTAATGTGGTATGTCCATAAGGGAATACTATTCAGCTATAGGAGGAGATATGATCTGGGTATGTGCCCCCACCCAAATGTCACGTTGAATTGGAATTGGAATCCCCAGTGTTGGAGGTGGAGCCTGGTGAGAGGTGACTGGATCATGAGGGTGGTTTCCCCTGGGTACTCTTCTCATGATAGTGACTGACTTGTCCTGAGATCTAGTTATTTAAAAGTGTGTAGCACCTCCCCCCTCTCTCTCTTGCTCCTGCCCATCGTGTAAGACATACACTACAAAAGAACTACTCTTGATCACCATAGACTCTTAAATCACTGGAGATGGCACCTTGATTTGGGTATGCATAACAAACCTTACTAAAACAACCCTTATCTTCCATTAGTTTGCCCAATATATTAACCTTCCCACAATTTACCACCCCTCAAAGCTCAAACCTCTTTTCTTCAATCTTGTTGGCTCTCCACAATTTATTATCTGACATGGTTTGGCTGTGTCCCCACCCAAATCTCATCTTGAGTTGTAGCTCCCATAATCCCCGTGTGGCATGGGAGGGACCGGGTAGGAGGTAATCGAATCATGGCGGCAGGTTTTTTATTTTTATCATCTCTACAAATAATTTAAAAATCAAGGCCGGGTGCGGTGGCTCAAGCCTGTAATCCCAGCACTTTGGGAGGCCGAGATGGGCAGATCACAAGGTCAGGAGATCGAGACCATCCTGGCTAACACGGTGAAACCCCATCTCTACTAAAAAAATACAAAAAAAAAAATAGCCGGGCGAGGTGGCGGGCGCCTGTAGTCCCAGCTACTCGGGAGGCTGAGGCAGGAGGATGGCGTAAACCCGGGAGGCGGAGCTTGCAGTGAGCTGAGATCCAGCCACTGCACTCCAGCCTGGGTGACAGCGAGACTCCGTCTCAAAAAAATAAAAATAAATAAAAATAAATAAATAAATAAATAAAAATCAGCCAGGTGTGGTGGTGCACATCTATGGTTCCAACTACTTGGGAGGCTGAAGTGGGAGGATCACTTGAGCCCAGATTCAACGCTGCAGTGAACCATGATCTCCAGCCTGGGTGACAGAATAAAACTGTGTCTCATTTTTTTTTTTTTTTTTGAGATGGAGTCTCGCTCTATCACCCAGGCTGGAGTGCGGTGGCGCGATCTCCACTCACTGCAAGCTCCGCCTCCCAGGTTCACGCCATTCTCCTGCCTCAGCCTCCCGTGTAGCTGGGACTACAGGCACCCGCCACCACGCCCGGCTAATTTTTGTATTTTTAGTAGAGACAGGGTTTCACCGTGTTAGTCAGGATGGTCTCAATCTCCTGACCTCGTGATCCGCCCATCTCGGCCTCCCAAAGTGCTGGGATTACAGGCGTGAGCCACCGCGCCCAGCCTCATTTTTTAAAAAGGGTGTGGGGGCAGGGACACGGTGGCTTACACATGCAATCCCAGCACTTTGGGAGGCTGAGGTGGGCTGATCACCTGAGGTTGGAAGTTTGAGACCAGCCTGACCAACATGGAGAAACCCCATCTCTACTAAAAATACGAAATTAGCCGGGTGTGGTGGCACATTCCTGTAATTCCAGCTACTTGAGAGGCTGAGGCAGGAGAACTGCTTGAACCCAGGAGGAGGAGGTTGAGGTGCATTAAGATAGCGCCCTTGCACTCCAGCCTGGGCAAAAAGTGTGAAACTCCATCTCAAAAAAAAAAAAAAAAAAAAAAAGGAATGCAAAGAATCTAACCACTAGCAAACCAAACGGTTACCCTAATATGAATAATGCAAGCATATATTCCTGCATGACCATTTTAACAGGGAATTCAACTTAGAAAAATTTCAAAATACTATTTTTAAAGTCTTGCAAATTAAAAACACTATATTCAGGCCGGGCATGGTGGCTCACACCTGTAATCCCAGCACATGAGAGGCTGAGGCAGATGGATCACCTGAGGTCAGGAGATCAAGACCAGCCTGGCCAACATGGTGAAACTCTGTCTCTACTAAAAATACAAAAATTAGCTGGGTTTGGTGGCAGGCGCCTATAATCCCAGCTACTCGGGAGGCTGAGGCAGGAGAATCGCTTGAACCCAGGAGGCAGAGGTTGCAGTGAGTCAAGATCACGCCATTGCATGTCAGCCTGGGGACAAGAGTCAGACTTCATCTCAGGGGGGAAAAAAAAAACCCACTATATTCAATGGGCTCACCATAGTAAACTGGTAAACTTGTTCATATAAACAAATTTTTAACAGATTCAAAACAAAGCATTACCATGTCATAAACTGTGCTTTAAAATTCACTTTCATGTAAGGATATTTTCAACTATTTCACAAACTGTTCTCACTTTACATATAGTTATCGCTCAAAATTGTTAAAGACATGAGATATAGATCACTTAAACCCTAAATGTTCTCAATTAACAAGAAATTTTAGAAGTAAATAGTATTTAGAGTCCTTGTTAACTTTTTAGTCATATTCAACAACTATTTAGGAGATGCATACATATTCTAACCTCCTCCTGCAAGAACTCTCTACATGGAAAAGAAATAGAAGTGGCCCAGCAAGGTGGCTTATATCTGAAATCCCAGCATTTTGGGAGGCTAAGACCGAGGCAGGAGGATAGCTTGAGGCCAGAGTTCTGAGACCAGTTTGGGCAACACGGTGAGAGCTCATGTCTATAAAAAAGTTTTTTAAAAAGTAGCCAGGCGTGGTGGTACACAGCTGTATTTACAGCTACTAAGGCTAAGGCAGGAGGATTACTTGAACCCAGAAGTTTGAGGGGTTAGTGAACTATGACAGTGTCACTGCACTTAAGCCTGGGTAACACAGGGAGACCCAGTCTCAAAAGAAAAACAAGAAAACAAACAAAATGAAAGTTTTCTTGTGTGTCTTATGTTTACCTCTAACTTCTCTTTCCTTTTCCAGTGACTATAATTTTCCTTCTCTTTGAAAATAAAATGCAGTTGCATTTATGAAATTATTCATTTATGAGATTGTCTTTAACCAGGACAGTTATGTCCAATATTCATTTCCTCTGCTAATCTGTATTTCATCCACTGAAACAGTTGCTATTTTTTAAAAAAATCCTTTTCCCATCTGTCACTTCATCTTATGTCCACTGTCTACAAAGGTGCTACAATTAGATACTAAAAAGAAAAATCTACACACTTTCTTAATGTGGCCTTTGTTTTTTAAAAATATCTACTGCTTAAATTAAAAAGTATATTGCATACCTGATCCATATCTAAAGTTGTTTCTATCATTTCCTGAAACTTGGAGAAATCAGAACGAAGATCAGTAAGAGGAGTCACAAAAACTGCCAACAATAATTTCTGGTGTTTTCCTAAAAGAAAGTAGTAAAACAAACAAATAAAAAGATCTCATTTTTACAAAATACAAATCATAAAAATGTGACTGAGATAAACAAGCATCATTTGATCCAAAAGGTACAAATAGTACAGTAGGTCTCCAAAGTTACTATTTACTCAGGTGTTTTAATTCCAATTGTTCAGTACTCAAGTTATTTTATAGAAAGGGAAATGTTGTAGCACTCAAAGCTTCCCACTAATAATACATTACCTCCCTTGTCTGTAAACCCAACAAGTAATACAGATGTAGAAACATGACATTAATTATGACTAAATGAATTTCATTTCTTAAAGATTTAATAACCCTAAGTCATTAAAATAAAACCTCTAGTTTACATCAGATTCCTAATTTCCATTAATAACAGTGTTCCAATTAACAGATTAAATCAAGCCAAGTTTTTACACAATGGAACTGTACTTGATGGTATTTAAGGGTACATGATAGGGAGGCCGGGCATGGTGGCTCATGCCTATAATCCCAGCACTTTCGGAGGCTGAGGCGGGCAGATCACTTGAGCTCAGGAGTTTGAGACCAGCCTGACCAACAAGGTGAAACCTCATCTCTGCTAAAAATACAAAAATTAGCCTGGTGTGGTAACACAGGCTTACAGTCCCAGCTACTCGGGAGGTTGAAGCAGGAGAATTGTTTGAACGCAGGAGGTGGAGGCTGCAGTTAGCCCAAGATCACACTACTGCTCTCCAGCCTGGGCAACAGAACGAGATTCTATCTCAAAAAAAAAAAAGAGTACAGGCTGGGGAATCATGTATGAAGAAGTAAGTGAAGCAATGGAGTATATACTGTAAAAAAGTAGGCAGGACTAGAGATCCCAGCTCTGCTACCCATTGGCTCTCCTATCTGGAGCATGATACTTTGAACCTCATTTTCCCTTTTTGTGCAAAGGAACAATAATAGCTACCCAGAAATAATAAATGAGGTAACTATACACCATACTTATACAGTCCTTGACACTTAACAGAAGCTCAACAACAGTTACTTTGTATTACTACTGGTATAACGCAAGGATTTTTTTTTAATCGCCAATAAATTCCCTTAGAAGAGTTCTGCAAGTGATATCTAATACACTGCATTTCACTCCAAAGCAACAGTTCCCCAACTTCTCCAGAAATTTTAGCAGCTATTGAGAAACCGATGAAAAACTACTATGAAGTCGGCAAAATTGTTTTAAGAATTCATGTTTTATTATTAATCACAACAGCATCTATACATATTTAGAAAATATGTACATACGTGTGAAGCACTATTTAGACAGAATAAAAACAACACTTTGCCCACACAATGTCTGCTGTGCTACAATGCATAGTTCTTTATTCCAAATTAGCTCATGCACTATTGGTAAATAAGGGAATTGTGGCAGCAAAATTCAGAGGTGGCATTGGTTTATGAATGATTTTTTTTCCAGCCCATTAATGTTTTAAAAGGATCAAGGTTAAGCTCTCACACAATTAAGAGTAAGCCTTAGCAGTGAAGACCTCAGAGTAGTTGGCTTAACAGCCACTGTACTTTCCACTCACTATATTATGTGGGAAAGCTCAAGGGTACAAAACATTTGCCAGTGTTTTCGAAAAAGAAAAAAAAAAAAAAAAACGAATTCAATTTCATACCATGGTTCAGATTTTTAATTCTGACGAAACTAGCCTCTACTAGAAGCAAATGCCCTCAAGGACCTACATCTCAAAGGAGAAAACAACAGCCACAGATCTAAGGCTTCAAAGAGTTGGCTAATGCTGGTGCTTGGGTGCAAATGCCAGGAAGGCCACAGTTTTTATTAGTTTGTTATGCTTCTGTTAGAAGTGGTTTTTAAAAATTCATGTATTTTCAGGTCTGCTTCAACCCTGTTTTTTCTATAAGCTGTTATTTTTCTAGCACATGACTGAAGAAGGTTTTCCAAGAATCCATACTGCATAAATATCTGTATGAACTTCAGAACCTATGTCACCCTCAACATGTCCTCTGGCTCCTCAAGCACATGAGCCCACTTTGCTGCAGCCCTTCTCAGTTTATAAACTTCCTTATGAGTTCTCCTGCTCCCTTATCCTCCAAGCTTTCACTAGCACCTTAAATTCCTTCCCTTCCTTGTAACTTGTACCAAACCCCAGTTGCCAATTTCCAACTAGATTTTGTAAAGCTACGTTCTCCACCAGTCATCACAGGCTAGAAAGCCCTATACAAGCTATTCTGAGGTCTTAACCAAAGGACTCCTGGTATTCATAGCAGTACATAAACAAAGAAGAAAATTCTAGTTTTATTTCCTCTAGGCTCTAGCTGAAATTTAGCATTTGCTTTCATTATTAATGTAGGCAATAAGCCATGGCAGTATTACCAGTACCTGTTACTAATTAAATCACCAGCTATATTTTCATATCATATTAGTTTTGAGATATTTTAAAGCATCATTTAACCTCACTCTTACTTCAGAAGTAAAGCAGTAGGCTTTCTGTCAGGTATTTTTCAATGCATTAATAAAAAGGACATCCTTACATCAAGACTTTGTTTCATATTTTGATAAGTATATTTCAATACAATTGGTTTCCTTTGTAACTCTGCGTTTTATTTTATGTATTTAAAAACACTACTAATGGGCTTCATTAGTAGCCAAGGTCCACAGCACAAAAAAAAGTTAAAAATCTCAGACAGGCCTCTGGTCTCAACTCCTACCAACCTCGGTCATAATTCTCTACCTCTATGCTTGACCACTTTAGGTTTCCTTCGCTCCTGCAACAAAGTAAGACCACATCAGCCTTACGTCCTTGCACTGGCTGATCCCACTAGCCTCCCCTCCTCCCTCAATTTTTTTTTTTTTTTAAGATGAGGTCTCACTCTAGCACCCTAGATGAAGTGCAGTGGCGCAATCATGGCTCACTGCAGCCTTGACCTCTCAGGCTCAGGCAATCCTCCAAGCTCAGCCTCCTGAGTAGCTGTACTACAGGTGCATTTCACCGCGCCTGAGTAATTTTTGTATTTTTTGTACAGATGAGATTTTGCCATGTTGCCCAGGTTGGTATCAAACTCCTGGGCTCAAGTGATCTGTCCACCTCCGCCTCCAGAAGTGCTGGGATTACAGGTATGAACCACCATGCCCGGACTCCTTCCTCTCTCCCCTCCAATTCTTAACAGCTGGCTCTGTTTTATGGTTCAAGTCTAACCTTAGATAGCAATTCCTTAAAGAGGCCTTCTTTGGCCACAGGATCTGTTGTCTCCCTGGCTCCTTGCCAAGTCACTGTATCACACCAATACATTATGCTTTCTTTATTGTACTTAATGCTATTTTAAATTCTTGCCCATTTATTTCCCTATTGTCTGTCTCCCTCCACTCTTTCACTATTATGGAAACTCTACAAAACAGGGACTTCATCTATCAGAACTCCTAAAAAATGTTTGGCACAAAGTAGCCAGTTGATATTTGTTGAATGAATGACTTTATGAAGGAAGGGAACAAGAAACTGGTAAGGTAACCAATTTATTTAGTAAGAATCTCAAAGATCACACAGTGAAATGATTTGTTAGCTTCTTAAGTGTATCAAAATGTAAAATGCTCAAATAATCAAGTAATTAAATAACTTTTGTTAGGAACTCCAGATTACTTGTCAGCAAGATTCACTTAAAACTCCGT
The DNA here is from genome assembly GCF_007565055.1 of Rhinopithecus roxellana. Lineage (NCBI taxonomy): Eukaryota > Metazoa > Chordata > Mammalia > Primates > Cercopithecidae > Rhinopithecus > Rhinopithecus roxellana. The sequence continues at coordinate 100,398,032 of NC_044565.1, forward strand.
GAAGATTTCATTTTCAAGAACACAACTGTGGCCTGTAATCCCAGCACTTTGGGAGGCCGAGATGGGCGGATCATGAGGTCAGGAGATCGAGACCATCCTGGCTAACATGGTGAAACCCCGTCTCTACTAAAAAATACAAAAAACTAGCCGGGCGACGTGGCGGGCGCCTGTAGTCCCAGCTACTCGGGAAGCTGAGGCAGGAGAATGGCGTGAACCCGGGAGGCGGAGCTTGCAGTGAGCTGAGATCCGGTCACTGCACTCCAGCCCGGGCGACAGAGCGAGACTCCGTCTCAAAAAAAAAAAAAAAAAAAAAAACACACAACTGTGTACCTCATGAACTACTGCAATGCTTAGGTCAATAAGCGTAAGTATTGGGAGGCATGGTGGCTCACGCCTGTAATCCCAACACTTTGGAAGGCTGAGGCAGGTGGATTATCTGAGGTCAGGAGTTTGAGGCCAGCCTGGCCAATGGGAAACTACTCACATATCTAATAAAAACACAAAAATAAGCCAGGCATGGTGGCATGTGCCTGAAATCTCAGCTACTCGGGAGGCTGAGGCAGGAGAACTGCTTGAACTCAGGGGGTGGCGGCTGCAGTGAGCTGAGATCGTGCTACTGCACTCCAGCCTGGGCAAGAGAGTGAGACTCCATCTCAAAAAAGCATAAGTATTAACATTTCTATAACAACCCTAAACATAAGCTAATCACTATTAAATCATCACTTACTATAATAAAAAAATGTAAAAAATATCAGGATAAATTGAAAGCCCATCAAGAATAAGTGATTCAGGCTGGGCGTGGTGGCTCATGCCTGTAATCCTGGCACTTTGGGAGGCTGAGGCGGGTGGATTGCTTGAGGTGAGGAGTTTGAGACTAGGCTGACCAACATGGTGAAATCCCATCTCTACTAAAAATACAAAAATTGAGCCAGGCATGGTGGTGCATGCCTGTAATCGCAGCTACTCGGGAGGCTGAGTCAAGAGAATCACTTGAACCCAGGAGGCAGAAGTTGCAGTGAGCTGAGACCATGCCACTACACTCCACCTTGGGTGACAGAGCAAGACTCTCTGTCTCAAAAAAAAAAAAAAAAAAAGAATGAGTGGTTTAGGTCAGGGCTCACACCTGCAATCCCAACACTTTGGGAGGCAAAGGCGGGGCGAATTGCTTGAGGTCAGCAGTTCAAGACAAGCCTGGCCAACATAGTAAAACCCTGTCTCTACTAAAAATACAAAAAGTAGCCAGGCATGGTGGTGGGCACCTGTAATCCCAGCTACTCAGGAGGCTGAGGCAGGAGAAATCACTTGAACCTGGGAGGCAGAGGTTGCAGTGAGGCGAGATTGCACCATTGCACTCCAGCCTGGGCAACACAGTGAGATACTGCCTCAAAAAAATAAAGAATAAGTGGTTTAGGCCAAGCATGGTAACTCACGCCTGTAATCCTAGCACTTTGGGAAGCTGAGGCAGGAGGATCACCTGAGTCCAGGAGTTCAAGACCAGCCTGGACAACATGGCAAGACCCCCTCTCAGGGGGAAGTAAAAAAAAAAAAAAAGAGTAAGTGGGCTGGGTGCAGTGGCTTACACCTGTAATCCCAGCAGTTTGGGAGGCCGAGGCGGGCGGATCACGAGGTCAGGAGATCAAGACCATCCTGGCTAACACAGTGAAACACTGTCTCTACTAAAAATACAAAAAATTAGCCGGGCGTGCTGGCAGGCACCTGTAGTCCCAGCTACTCAGGAGGCTAAGGTAGGAGAATGGCGTGAATCCGGGAGGCAGAGCTTGCAGTGAACCAAGATTGTGCCATTGCACTCCAGCCTGGGTGACAGAGTGAGACTCCATTTCAAAAAAAAAAAAAAAAAAAAAAGAGTAAGTGGTTCACTAAGATACACTCCTGTAGAACTTACCTGTGGAGAAAAGGAAAGAGAGGGAAAGAGAGAAAAAGAGAGAGAGACAGAAAGAAAGAGACAGACAGAGACAGAAAGAGACAGAGATACACTGATACACTTCCGGCCAGACACCATGACTCATGCCTATAATCCCAGCACTTTGGGAAGCCTAGGCAGGTGGATCACTTGAGATCACGAGTTTGAGACCAGCCTGGCCAACATGGCAAAACCCTATCTCTACTAAAAATACAAAAAAAATTAGCCAAGTGTGGTGACATACACCTAAAATCCAAGAAGTCTGGGATTATGTTAAATGACCAAACCTAAGAATAACTGGCTTTCTGGAGGAAGAAGGGAAATCTAGAAGTATGGAAAACATATCTGGGGGAATAATCGAGGAAAACCTCCCAAGCCTTGCTAGAGACCTAGACATCCAAATACAAGAAGCTCAAAGAACACCTGGGAAATTCATTACAAAAAGATCATCACCTAGGTACATTGTCATCAGGTTATCCAAAGTTAAGATGAAGGAAAGAATCTTAGGAGCTGTGAGGCAAAAGCAACAGGTAACCTATAAAGAAAAACCTATCAGATCAACAGCAGATTTCTCAGCAGAAACCCTACAAACCAGAGGAATTAGGGTCCTATCTTCAGCCTCCTCAAACAAAACAATTATCAACCAAGAATTTTGTATCCAGGGAAACTAAGCTTCATAAATGAAAGAAAGGTCACACCTCAAGGAACTAGAGAAACAAGAACAAACCAAACCCAAACCCAGCCGAAGAAAGGAAATAACCAAGATCAGACCAGAACTAAATGAAACTGAAACAAACAAAAAAAATTCAAAAGATAAATGAAACAAAAAGCTGGTTATTTGAAAAGATAAATAAAAAGACCATTAGCAAGATTAACCAAGAAAATAAGAGAGAAAATCCAAATAAGCTCAAATCGGAAACAAAACAGGAGCTATTACAACTGAAACCACAGAAATACAAAAGATCATTCAAGGTTACTATGAACACCTTTACACACATAAACTAGAAAACCTAGAGGAGGTGGATAAATTCCTGGAAAGATACAACCCTCCTGGCTTTAATCAGGAAGAATTAGCCTGAGCAGAGCAACAACAAGCAGCAAGATAAAAATGGTAATTTAAAAATTACCAACAAAAAAAAGTCCAGGACCAGACAGATTCACAGCAGAATTCTACCAGACATTCAAAGAATTGGCACCAACACTATTGACACTATTCCACAAGATAGAGAAAGAGGGAACCCTCCTGAAATCATTCTATGAAGCCAGTATCACCCTAATACCAAAACCAAGAAAGGACATGATCAAAAAACTACAGACCAATATTCCTGATGAACATAGATGCCAAAATCTTTAACAAAATACTAGCTAATCGAATCCAACAACATATCAAAAAGATAATGCATCATGATCAAGTGGGTTTTATACCAGGGACATAGGAATGGTTTAACATACCCAAGTCAGTAAATGTGATACATCACATAAACAGAATTAAAAACAAAAATCACATGATCATCTCAACAGGTTCAGAAAAAGCATTGGACAAAATCCAGCATCTCTTTAGCATTAAAACTCTCAGCAAAATCAGCATACAAGGAACACACCTCAATGTAATAAAAGCCATCTTGACAAACCCACAGCCAACAATATTGAATAGGGAAAAGTTGAAAGCATTCCCTCTAAGAAGTGGAATAAGATAAGGATGCCTGCTCTCACCACTCCTCTTCAACATAGTACTGGAAGTCCTAGCCAGAGCAATCAGACAAGAAAAAGAAATAAAGGACATCCAAATCAGTAAAGAGGAAGTCAAACTGTCACTGTATGCTGGTGATATGATTGTTTACCTAGAAAACCCTAAAAACTCCTCCAGAAAGCTCCTAGAACTGATAAAAGAATTCAGCAAAGTTTCTGCATACAAAATTAATGTACACAAATCAGTAGCTCTTCTATACACCAACAGTGACCAAGCTGAGAATCAAATCAAGAACTCAACCCCTTTTACAATATTTGCAATAGTTACAATAGTTGCAAAAAAAATAAGATACTTAGGAAATACCTAACCAAGGAGTTGAAAGACCTCTACAAGGAAAACTACAAAACACTGCTGAAAGAAATTACAGATGACACAAACAAATGGAAACACATCCCATGCTCATGGATGGGTAGAATTAATACTGTGAAAATAACCACACTGCCAAAAGCAACCTACAAATTCAACACCATTCCCATTAAAATACCACCAAAGAATTAGAAAAACCAATTCTAAAACTCATACGGAACAAAAAAACAGTCCGCATACCAAAGCAAGACTAAGAAAAAAGAACAAATCTGAAGGCATCAAATTATCTGATTTCAAACTATAAGGCCGCCAAACACAGCATGGTACTGGTATAAAAATAGGCACATAGACCAGTGGAACAGAATAGACTCCAGAAATAAACCCAAATACTTACAGTCAACTGATATTTGACAAAGCAAAAACATAAAGTGAGGAAAGAACACCCTATCCAACAAATGGTGTTGGGATCATTGGCAAGCCACATGTAGGAGAAAGAAACTGGATCCTCATCTCTCACCTTATACAAAAATCAACTCAAGATGGGTCAAGTACTTAAATCTAAGAACCTGAAACTATAAAGATTCTAGAAGATAACAATTGGAAAAATCCTTCTAGACACTGCCTTAGGCAAGGACTTCATGACGAAGAACCCAAAAGCAAATGCAATAAAAACAAAAACTAGCTGGAACTTAATTAAACTAAAGAGCTTTTGCAGCTGGGCATGGTGGCTCACACCTGTAATCCCAACACTTTGGGGGGCCAAGGCGGGTGGATTACCTGAGGTCAGCAGTTCGAGACCAGCCTGGCCAACACGGTGAAAAAATACAAAAATTAGCCAGGCATGGTGGCACACACCTGTAATCCCAGCTACTTGGGAGCCTGAGGCAGGAGAACTGCTTGAGCCAAGGAGGCAGAGGTTGCAGTGAGCCAAGATCATGCCACTGCACTCCAGTCTGGCCGACAGAGCGAGACTCTGTCTCAAAGAAAAAAGGAACAGTCAGCAGAAGAAAACAGACAACCCACAGAGTGGGAGAAAATCTTCACAACCTATACATCTGACAAAGGACTAATATCCAGAATCTACAACGAGCTCAAACAAAACACCAAACAATCCCATCAAAAAGTAGGCTAAGGACATGAATAGACAATTCTCAAGAAAAGATATACAAATGGCCAACATAAAAAAATGCTCAACATCACTAACGATCAGGGAAATGCAAATCAAAACCACAATGCAATACCACCTCACTCCTGCAAGAATGGTCATAATCAAAAAATAAAAAAATAATAGATGTTGGCGTGGATGCAGTGAACAGGGAACACTTCTACACTGCTGGTGGGAATGTAAACCAGCACAACCACTAAGGAAAACAGTGTGGAGACTCCTTAAAGAACTAAAAGTAGAACTACCAGTTGATCCAGCAATCCCACTACTGGGTATCTACCCAGGGGAAAAGATACCATTATACAAAAAAAGACACTTGCACACGCATGTTTATAGCAGCAAAATTCACAATTGCAAAAACTTGGAACCAACCCAAATGCCCATGAATCAACAAGTGGATAAAGAAACTGTGATACTACTCAGCCATAAAAAGGAATGGATTGGCCAGGCTCAGTGGCTCACGCCTGTAATCCTAGCAATTTGGGAGGCCGAGGCAGGTGGATCACAAGGTCAGGAGTTCAACACCAGCCTAGCCAACATGGTAAAACCCCATCTCTACTAAAAATACAAAAATTAGCCAGGCGTGGTGGTGGGCACCTGTAATCCCAGCTACTCAGGAGGCTGAGGCAAGAGAATGGCTTGAACTCAGGAGGAGAAGGTTGCAGTGAGCCAAGATGGCATCACTGCACTCCAGCCTAGGAAACAGAGCAAGACTCCATCTCAAAAAAAAAAAATTAACACTGGTTACTCTGCTGGAGTTAAACTGGGAGTTGACTTCTTTTTACATTATTACCTTTATAATTAAAAGAAAAAACATGGGCCGGGCGCGGTGGCTCAAGCCTGTAATCCCAGCACTTTGGGAGGCCGAGACAGGCGGATCACGAGGTCAGGAGATCGAGACCATCCTGGCTAACCTGGTGAAACCCCGTCTCTACTAAAAAATACAAAAAACTAGCCAGGCGTGGTGGCGGGCGCCTGTAGTCCCAGCTACTCGGGAGGCTGAGGCAGGAGAATGGCGTAAACCCGGGAGGCGGAGCTTGCAGTGAGCTGAGATCCGGCCACTGCACTCCAGCTGGGCGACAGAGGGAGACTCTGTCTCAAAAAAAAAGAGAAAAAGAAAAAACATGGAGTCAGGAGCTGTGGCTCACACCATAATCCCAGCACTTTGGGAGGCCAAGGCAGGTGGATCCCTTCAGGCCAGGACTTTGAGACCAGCCTGGCCAACATGGTGAAACTCTGTCTGTACTGAAAATACAAAAATTAGCTGGGCATTGAGGCACGGACCTGTAATTCCAGCTATTCGGGAGGCTGAGGCACGAGAATCATCTGAACCCAGAGACCAAGGTTGTAGTGAGCCGAGACTGCACCACTGTACTTTAGCCTGGGTGACAGAGCAAAACTCTTGTCTCAAAAATAAAATAAAATAAAAAAATATAGAAGCTAAACAATGGGTACACATGGACATACAGAGAGAATTAACAGATACTGGGAACTCCCAAAGGGCAGAGGCAGAGAGAGGGATGAGAAGTGAAAAATTACCACCTACTGGGTACAATGTTCATGAGCACAATAGAAGTACAAAGCTCACCATTACACAATATATCCATGGCACAAACCTGCACATATACCCCGAATCTATAAAAATAAAATAATAAGGCCAGGAGCAGTGGCTTACACCTGTAATCCCAGCAGTGGCTTACACCATAATCCTAGCACTTCGGGAGGCCGAGGCAGGCGGACTGCCTGAGCTCAGGAGTTCGAGAACAGCCTGGGCAACACAGTGAAACTCCACCTCTACTAAAAACACAAAAAACTAGCCAGGCGTGGTGGCATGCGCCTGTAGTCCCAGCTACTCAGGATCCTGAGGCAGGATAATTGCTTGAACCCAGGAGGCGGGATAGCACCACTACACTCCAGCCTGGGCAACAGAGCGAGACTCCGTCTCCAAAAAAATAAAAAACAAAAAATAAATAGCCTGGCCTAGAAAGCAGTTTTAGAAAATTACTCACAGAAAAAGAAAAAAAAAATCAAAACACCAGAGAAGTACATACACAGACCTTTAAAGTTTCTCCATAATAGTTTCCTGAAATGTTAAAATAACAATAGATGCTAGCTAAATATCAATTATAATAGGTAACTGTTAATATTTAAATTGTCAAAAAGCTGGCCGGGCGTGGTGGCTCACGCCTGTACCCACAGCACTTTGGGAGGCCGACACGGGTGGATCACGAGGTCAGGAGTTCAAGACCAGCCTGACCAATATGGGGAAACCCCATCTCTACTAAAAATGCAAAAATTAGCCGTGGTGGCGCACGCCTGTAATCCTAGCTACTCAGGAGGCTGAAGCAGGAGAATTGCTTGAACCCGGGAGGTGGAGGTTGCAGTGAGCCAAGATCATGCCACTGCACTGCAGCCTGGGAGACAAAGCAAGAATTCGTCTCAAAAAAAAAAAAAAAAAAAAAAAAAAGTCAAAAACTGTCAAACATCCTCAGGAGGTTGAGGCAAGAAGATTGCTTGAGCCCAGGAGTTCAAGACCAGCCTGAGTAATATAGCAAGGCCTCAACTCAAAAAAAAAAAAAGTAAAAAGTCAAACAATATTAGTTAAATTATGACAAGTGACAATTAGTACTATATACATTATTACCCTATCAATATTTTCTATTAGACTTTTGCATACAGCCAGTTCTGCTATATAATGCAACGTATGTATTCCTAAAAATCAGAACACTATGCAGTAAAAACCAGAGCCAGCCGGGTGTGGTGAGGCACGTCTGTAATCCCAGCACTTTGGGAGGCGAAGGCGGGCTGATTACTTGAGCTCAGGAGTTCCAAAGCAGCCTGGCAACATGGAAAAACTGTCTCCACAAAAGTATAAAAATTAGCTGGGTAATGGCTCATGCCTGCAGTCCCAGTTACTTGGGAGGCTGAGGTGGGAGGATAGCTTAAGTTGGGAGGCCAAGGCTGCAGAGAGCCGAGACCACACCACTGCACCCCAGCCTGGGGAACAGAGTGAGGTCATTTTAAAAAAAAACAAAAAACAGCACTTATGAGAAAACTGGAGTTCAAGCCACAACTCTCAGAACCTTCATCAGTGACACGTTAAAAAATAAAGACAGGAACCTCATAAAAGTAGTAGCAGTTTTATACACGTGAAATGGTTAAGAAATACATAACTATTAAAATAAATAAGTCACCTTGCAAAAGATAAGCAGCTTGCTTATGAAGTGGCCTTTTTTTTTTTTTTTTTTAATTTTTTGAGATGGAGTCTTGCTCTGTTGCCCAGGCTGGAGTGCAGTGATGCGATCTTGGCTCACTGCAAGCTCTCCTTTCCGGGTTCACAACATTCTCCTGCCTTGGCCTCCTGAGTAGCTGGGACCACAAGTGCCCACCACCACGCCCAGCTAGTTTTTTCTAGTTTTTTAGAAGAGACGGGGTTTCAGCGTGTTAGCCAGGATGGTCTCGATCTCCTGACCTCGTGATGTACCTGCCTCGGCCTCCCAGAGGAAATGCTGGGATTACAGGCATGAGCCACAGTGGAGTGGACTTCTAAAGGGCTGCAGCTTTTGAGTTACTGCAAAATGGTCAAAGGAGTACTGTCCGAAATGGGTGGCAAAGTTGTAACACCAGATGTGAATGGGTATGGTTCATAACACATACAGGAAAATGAGGTAGATATTTCAAGAGCATCTGTATGTGTATCTTTTGTATATTTCTACACTGCTCAGTTCAGCTGGATGCATTTTTCTGCATTCACCTAGTGTTTCCTAGGGATTTGTGCATAAGCAAACTCAAAATTTACATTATGCTCAAATCGTTCCCTAATATACCACCCACACTGGAACAAATCTGTTTTCAAAACAAGTGTTACAGCGGAACTGTGTATAATTTGGTTTAAAGACTGAAACAACCTATATCAAAACAATAATGACTATATCTGGACAGCATGATAATGATCTACAAAGGACTTATATTGCTTTTATAAACTGATGAAGATAAGATTTAAAGAACATATTTCCAACATACAAAATCCAACCAAACCTTAAATAGTAGCCTCCATAGGCTAAGGGTTTTTTAAAAAGGCTAAATAAGTAACACAGATTCCTTTTATCATCTCCCTTTCCAGAAATGCCAAATAAATCACTTTTATATTCTTATTCTCCGTTTAGAAGGAAACCACACAATCAGGTAAAAAATGTGATTATTATACTAATGTACTATGTTATTTAGGGTCAAGGGCAATGGAGATAAGCACTTCTACTCTGCATGAGAAGAACAGAGAAGCTCACAGAAAAGGTGACATTTGAGTTCAATCTTGGAAAAATGAGTAGGGTTTCATCACATGGACAAGGACATTAAAGACAGGAAAACATGCATAAAAGCATAAAAAGGCATGGCATGTCTGGAGACTAGCAGCACTACACTGAGACAGAGGGTGTAGGTGAAGGAGTGTGGGGGAAGCTGAACAGGGAGAGGGAAGCGATGGCCAAGCCACGTGAAGAAATGGGGCCTTGTCCTGAAGATTATGGGAAGCAATTAATGTGTTTTAAACTGAAGAGGCAACGTATTCTGAATTGATGACATGATCAGATGAGCTAACAAAGATTACTACCAGTTTCATGAAGAAGATGCACAGACCATGCGGGGGTGGGGGAACAGCAAATGTGAGGTACTTAAGGAGTGTATTAAACAGAAACAGATGGTAACTGGGTATCAGGAAAGGGAAGGGTTATGCATCTCAGTATTGTAGCTGTTATAATAAAATTCATCAAAAAAAAAATCTGAGGATGGGAAGCAGTGGCTCACGCCTATAACCTTGCACTTTGGGAGGCCGAGGTAGGCAGATTGCTTAAGCCCAGGAGTTCAAGACCAGCCTGGCAACGTGATGAAAGCCCCATCTCTACAAAAAATTTTTAAAAATTAGTTGAGCATAATGGTGCATGCCTGTAGTCCCAGCTACTTGGGAGACTGAGGTGAGAGGATCACTTGAGCTGAGCCCAGGAGGTCAAGGCTCCAGCACTCCAGTCTGGGTGACAGAGTGAAACCCTGTCTCAAAACAAAATAGATACCTGGGTAAATTGTTTTAAGCACTATCAGAAATTTGCCCTAACAGTAGAATATTGTTATTTTAAGTTTTGTCACAGTTTTTTCAGGTTTGAGAGACATAAGGAATATGGGAGGCCAAGTATACCTTTTCGGAAATTAGCTATCTCTTAGCGGAGAAAGATTTAAAAAAGCCGAAATCACTCATTGTGAATCTACTTTCTAGATGGCTGCTGCCCTCTACAGTCTCTCTGAATTCACTTTATTTATTTATTTATCAGGAATAACATTAAGCTTAGAGTTAATCAAAAACCAAAAAAAAAAAAAAAAAAAATCACAAGATAGCAGGAGAGCATACTCAATTTCTAGCAATATATTAATATATTAAGAAAAAGAAAAACTTTTAAGCCATGATTTTGTCTTTAAACATAGTACCTTTGGTCTATTTTCTTTACAAATTAGCCTCACTTTTTACTTTCTCTTTGCAGTCAGTATGCTAAAGAGCTATACTGAGTTCTACAAAATGCCAATGTTTTTTGTTTTGTTTTGTTTTAAAAAAAAAAAACCTCACAGAGATCCTTTAGGGAGTTCCCAATGACCAGAGTACACCTAAAATTCAACAAATTTCAAACATTTTGTGTAAAAGAAAAGAACACAGCTCTGAGCACAACACATGGAAAACAGATTTTCCCCTGTAACATTTTCCAGGCTAAACCACTTCAAATACCTGAACTGGACATCAGCTGCAAGACCTATAATGTGAAGCATCTGATTTAGATGTTATGATCACTCACAGGTCTATATAACTTAAATCTAACACCAGAAGGCCGGGCGCGGTGGCTCAAGCCTGTAATCCCAGCACTTTGGGAGGCCGAGACGGGCGGATCATGAGGTCAGGAGATCGAGACCATCCTGGCTAACACGGTGAAACCCCGTCTCTACCAAAAACTACAAAAATCTAGCCGGGCGAGGTGGTGGGCGCCTGTAGTCCCAGCTACTCGGGAGGCTGAGGCAGGAGAATGGCGTGAACCCGGGAGGCGGAGCTTGCAGTGAGCTGAGATCCGGCCACTGCACTCCAGCCTGGGCGACAGAGCGAGACTCCGTCTCAAAAAAAAAAAAAAAAAAAAATCTAACACCAGAGAAGTAGGAAATTGTTGACTTGTTGCAAACTGTCACCAATATATTAGACTGTGCCTATACGGGGAGGTTAAGGAAGGAAGTTACCCTCAACCACAATTCCTAATTTCCTTAATTATCCCAGGGAGTGAGAAAGATCACCCAAGGAATGTGCAGAGCAGTACTTCTTACCTTCTAGGGGGAGAGGAGTGTATTTATATACATTTTTTGTTTCTTCCCTCTCTACCAGGAAAGACATATATCCCTTGGAATATCTGATGAAAGTTACAAATCCGGCTGGGCACGGTGGCTCAAGCCTGTAATCCCAGCACTTTGGGAGGCCGAGACAGGCTGATCACGAGGTCAGGAGATCAAAACCATCCTGGCTAACACGGTGAAACCCCGTCTCTACTAAAAAATACAAAAAACTAGCCGGGCGAGGTGGCTGGCGCCTGTAGTCCTAGCTACTCGGGAGGCTGAGGCAGGAGAATGGCGTAAACCCGGGAGGCGGAGCTTGTAGTGAGCTGAGATCCTGCCACTGCACTCCAGCCTGGGCCACAGAGCGAGACTCCATCTCAAAAAAAAAAAAAAAAAAAAAAAGAAAGTTATAAATCCCCAGCCTGGCCAACATAATGAAACCCCGTCTCTACCAAAAATACAAAAATTAGCTGGGCATGGTGGCACATGCCTATAATCCCAGGTACTTGGGAGCCTGAGGCAGGAGAATCCCTTGAACCAGGAGACAGAAGTTGCAGAGAGCCGAGATCACACCACTACACTCCACCCTGAGCCACAGAGTGAGACTCCGTCTCAAAAAATAGAAAGTTACAAATCCTTTCTCCAGAAAATATACACATACACAAAATGTTGCACAAAGTTTCAGGAAGCCTCTAAGAACTCATTCAAAGAATCCCAGTTTAGCCGGGCACAATGGCTCAAATCGGTAATCCCAGCACTTTGGGAGGCCCAGGCAGGCAGATTACTTGAAGTCAGGAGTTCAACACCAGCCTGGCCAACATAGTGAAACCCCCATCTCTACTAAAAATACAAAAATTAGCCAGGCGTGGTGGCACACGCCTGTAACCCCAGCTACACAGGAGGCTGAGGCACAAGAATCACTTGAACCCAGAAGCGACTGGAGTTGGAGTGAGCTGAGATTGTACCACTGCACTCCAGCTTGGGCAACAAAGTAAGACTCTGTCTCCACAAAAAAAAAAAAAAAAAAAAAAAAAAAAAACCAGCTTTTCCTGTTATTAAGTGAAATGAGAGCCAAAAATAGAATTTGATAGGGTAAAGGAACACTTAAGAATGCTAAAAACAAGGATAAAGAGAACCCATGGAACAAAAAGAAAATCAGGAATACAAAAAGGTTTAACATAACCTTAGAAAGGAGAGTTTCAAGGATGGGCATGGTGGCTCACGCCCGTAATCCTAGCACTTTGGGAGGTTAAGTTGGGTAGATCACGAGGTCAGGAGTTCAAGACCAGCCTGGCCAACATAGTGAAACCCCATCTCTACTAAAAAAATATAAAATATTAGCCAGGCATGGTGGTGGGCAACTGTAATCCTAGCTACTCGGGAGGCTGAGACAGGGGAATCACTTGAACCCAGGAAGCAGAGGTTGCAGTGAGCCGAGATTGTGCCACTGCACTCCAGCCTGGGTGACAGAGTAAGACTCCATCTCGAAAAAAAAAGAGAGTTTCAAGATCAAAATTGTCAAAATCAGTGAAGCTTCGTTAAAGACTATACCGATGCTGGGCACGGTGGCTCACACCTGTAATCCCAGCACTCTGGGAGGCAGAGGTAAGGCGGATCACCTCAGGTTGGGAGTTCGGGACCACCCTGACCAACGTGAAGAAAACCCATCTCTATTAAAAATACAAAATTAGCCAGGTGTGGTGGCAGGTGTCTGTAATCCAGCTACTTGGGAGGCTGAGGCAGGAGAATCGCTTGAACCCGGGAGGCACAGGTTGCGGTGAGCCGAGATTACGCCATTGCACTCCAGCCTGGGCAACAAGAGCAAAACTCCATCTTAAAAAACTAAAAAAGGAAAGAAAAAAGTGGGGGGGACTATCCCGCATTCACTGGACTTAGCAAAAAATAAAGGTCACCTAGCAAATGCCCTTTCAGTACTGTGGTCAGGACTGGAAACCAGATGAATGAAAGGAAGATGCGAAGTGCAGGCTTTCAGAAACCCAGCTGGGAATGGAAAGAGGGAGAGAGAGATATTAATAGATGGTATTGGAAGAGGACCCAGGAACAAGGGTGCTTTTTTTAAAAAATAGATGTGTGCATCTAAAAATATGCAGTGGTAAAGAGCCAGTAAAGAATAAAAGCAAGTAGAAAGTAAGGAGTAAGAAGTGCGGGTGGGATGATGGGGGAAAAAAATTAAGAGGGTTCCTAACTTAAGGCCAATACTCCCTCTTGAAAATAAAAGGATATTATTTACTATGTGATGCTAAAGATACATGAGAAAAAAAAAAAAAGATCAAACAGCTGATTTATTTATTTATTTATTTTTTTATTTTTTTTTTTGAGACGGAGTCTTGCTCTGCTGCCCAGGCTGGAGTGCAGTGGCCGGCTCTCAGCTCACTGCAAGCTCCGCCTCCCAGGTTCACGCCATTCTCCTGTCTCAGCCTCCCGAGTAGCTGGGACTACAGGCGCCCGCCTCGTCGCCCGGCTAGTTTTTTGTATTTTTTAGTAGAGACGGGGTTTCACCGTATTAGCCAGGATGGTCTCGATCTCCTGACCTCATGATCCGCCCGTCTCGGCCTCCCAAAGTGCTGGGATTACAGGCTTGAGCCACCGCGCCCGGCCCAAACAGCTGATTTAAACAGTGAGAGTGAATTGTTTAGAGAGTCTATTTCCATAATTGTACCCTGATTCCATCCCTAATACTGGTCAATCACCTTCTGTTTCTAGCTGGTCCTACTGGAATAAAACAAGAGGTATGCAATCAGAAAAGCACAGCAGTAGAAGACACACATTAACAGAATGGAGAAATAGAGGCAAAAGGGGGATACACGGCTGCCTACACCACACTAAAAGAGTATGAAAACAGCAAAGTATAAAGACTCATTTTCCTTTTCTTTTTCCTTTGTTCTTTTTTTTGAGATGGAGAGTTTCACTCTTGTTGCCCAGGCTGGAGTGCAATGGCACGATCTCTGCTCACCACAACCTCCACCTCCCGGGTTAGGGCGATTCTCCTGCCTCAGCCTCCCAAATAGCTGCGATTACAGGAATGTGCCACCACACCTGGCTAATTTTGTATTTTTAGTAGAAATGGGGTGTCTCAGCTGGGCACGGTGGCTCAAGCCTGTAATCCCAGCACTTTGGGAGGCCGAGACGGGTTGATCACGAAGTCAGGAGATCGAGACCATCCTGGCTAACAGAGTGAAACCCCGTTTCTACTGAAAAATACAAAAAACTAGCTGGGCGAGGTGGCGGGCGCCTGTAGTCCCAGCTACTCGGGAGGCTGAGGCAGGAGAACGGCGTGAACCCGGGAGGCGGAGCTTGCAGTGAGCTGAGATCCAGCCACTGCACTCCAGCCTGGGCGACAGAGTGAGACTCCATCTCAAAAATAAATACTACTACTACTAATAATAATAAAGAAATGGGGTTTCTCCATATCAGTCAGGCTGGTCTCCAATGCCCAACCTCAGGTGATCTGCCCATCTCCACCTCCCAAAGTGCTGGGATTACAGGCGTGAGCCACCGTGCCCAGCCAGTAGAGACTCATTTTCTTTTTTTCTTTTTTGTTGCCCAAGCTGGAGCGCAGTGATGTGATCTCAGCTCACTGCAACCTCCACCTCCTGGGTTCAAGCGATTCTCCTGCCTCAGCCTCCTGAGTAGGTGGGACTACAGGCACCTACCACCACATCCAGCTAATTTTTTGTAATTTCGGCTGATGTTTTTGTAACGGGATTTCACCATGTTAGCCAGGATGGTCTCAATTCCTGACCTCGTGATCCGCCCACCTCGGCCTCCCAAAGTGCTGGGATTACAGACGTGAGCCACCCCGCCTGGCCAAAGTTGTATTTCTTTAAGTCTGTCTACAAAGGAACAACAAAGCTTCCCCATAATATCAAAAGGTATGTTTTAATAGTTCTAAGCAATCATGATTAAGTAAAATTTTAAATGCTTTATGTTAAAAAAAATTGTTTTAATTACTTTGGACCCTAAATTGCTTAAAATTTTTTTTAAAAAAGTAAAAAATGCTTTACATATTAGACATAGCAAAATAATTACTAAAATTACTGGAGAAACATGGTTAAAATTTAAAACTATGCTTACTAGAGCATGGTGATTTTATCCACCAACATTGTATTAATATGTGTCTTTGCTCACTTTACTCTGGTAACTTCACTTTGAATTCAACTGTTAGAGACCACCAAGACCCTCTATCTTAACTCTCCCATAGGTGTGCTGTGTGAGTTAATTCCAACAATTCTAATATTAGCCTGTACTGTTTTGTTAAAGTTCCTGCATGGCAACGACCCCTAATCAAGGCATGAAAAATACTGATTGAATAGTGGTGTTTTGTATTTGTGGGTCAGGGGATATTCAGGTGGTTTCTTATCAGCATTTTTTTAATGTGATTGATGAGTTGTACTTGGTCTCAATGAAGCTCTTCTTCTGACCTCCACTGAAGAGGCTAGAGAACAGGAACATGTCCGCTTGACAAGAAAAATATTAAAAAGCCCAGTGAAGACTCTATTTTGGGTTCCTACGTTCCAAGGTGTCCTGTGCACACATCCTGCTCTGAGAGAGAAAATGCACCCCATCACAGACTTTACACAACAAAGGACAACTGGAACTTGCACCCGAACTCCCTGGATGACTTGCTATGACAGCCTTTGACTGTGATGCATATCCTTACTATAATCCTGCTACTGGATTGTATCCTTTTCCTGTAATAAACGGTAGATGCACAATCATTGCCATTCTAGGCCCTGTGAGTCTTCTTTGGCAGTCAAACCCTTTTTCACTGCCTCTGTCAGTGCAATAGGCCTTAACTCTAACATTCATTTCCAAAAAGCAAAAATTTTTTTTTTTTTTTTTGAGACGGAGTCTCGCTCTGTTGCCCAGGCTGGAGTGCAGTGGCCGCATCTCGGCTCACTGCAAGCTCCGCCTCCCGGGTTTACGCCATTCTCCTGCCTCAGCCTCCCGAGTAGCTGGGACTACAGGTGCCCGCCACCTCGCTTGGCTAGTTTTTTTGTATTTTTTAGTAGAGACGGGGTTTCACCGTGTTAGCCAGGATGGTCTCGATCTCCTGACCTCGTGATCCGCCCGTCTCGGCCTCCCAAAGTGCTGGGATTACAGGCTTCAGCCACCGCGCCCGGCCCAAAAAGCAAAAATTTCTAACATGTTACATGTCTCTTGGCTTCTGCCATGAAGCTTAGAGTCAATACAAACCTGTTATTAGAAATCTGGGCCAGGCGCGGTGGCTCACGCCTATAATCTCAGCACTTTGGGAGGCCAAGGCGAGTGGATCACAAGGTCAGGAGATCGAGACCATCCTGGCTAATAAGGTGAAACCCTGTCTCTACTAAAAATACAAAAATTAGCCGGGCGTGGTGGCAGGCGCCTGAAGTCCCAGCTACTCAGGAGGCTGAGGGAGGAGAATGGTGTGAACCCGGGAGGTGGAGCTTGCAGTGAGCCACGATTGCACTCCAGCCTGGGCAACAGAGCAAGACTCCGTCAAGAAACAGAGAAAGAGAGAAAGAAAGAAACAAAGAGAGAGAGAGAGAGAGAGAGAGAGAGAGAGAGAGAGAAAAGGAAAGAAAGGAAAGGAGGAGAGGAGAGGAGAGGAGGAAAAGAAAAAGAAAAGAAGGAAAGAAAGGAAAGAAAGAAGTCTGAACGTGTCCAGGTTCTGTGGCTCACGCCTGTACTCCCAGCACTTTGGAAGGCCGAGGCAGGCAGACCACCTGAGGTTGGGAGTTCAAGACCAGCCTGGCCAAAATGGTAAAACTAAAAGTACAAAAATTAGCCGGGCATGGTGGCACATGCCTATAATGCCAGCCACTCAGGAAGCTGAGGCAGGAGAATCACTTGAACCCAGGAGGCAGAGGCTACAGTGAGCCGAGACTGCACTTCTGCACTCTAGCCTTGGCAACAGAGCAAGACTCCATCTCAAAAAAAAAACAAAAACAAAAAAAAGAGAAATCTGAATGTGTCCTAAGAGTGAGTCACCACCACCAACTTCATGAGGACAGCACATTGCCAAGTATATATTGTATGAGTTGAAGGAAAACAAAAAACAAAATCATTTGTTACCTTCATGTTTTTCCAGAGCCTGTATAACATTGGGTAGTTGATTTATACCCTGATAGAGTCGGTAACAATCTTGTAAGTTTGCTGCTTGTCTTTGAAACTTCTTGGCAAGTCGGTTAAGATCTGGGAATCGACGAAGTAAATCTTCTTGTAAAGTCTGCCTCAATTCTGCATCTTCTACAAAAGCTTCCACTAAATTCAATCTGAAACAAAATAACTTGAATTAATCTAAAATATTTTAGTATAAAATTAAAATTTGTCAACTAAGCACGTAAGTCTCAACTAAGTGAGCTCAAAATTCCATTTAAGAAGCTTGAATCCACCTGGCGCGGTGGTTCACACCTGTAAGTAATCCCAGCACTTTGAGAGGCCAAGGCAGGCGGATCACCTGAGTTCGGGAGTTTGAGACTAGCCTGACCAACATGGAGAAACCCCCGTCTGTACAAAAAATACAAAATTAGCTGGGCATGGTGGCTCGTGCCTGTAATATCAGCTACTCGGGAGGCTGAGGCAGGAGAATCACTTGAACCCAGGAGGCAGAGGTTGCGGTGCACTGAGATCACGCCATTGCACTCCAGCCTGAGCAACAAGAGCAAGACTCTGTCTCAAAAAAAAAAAAAAGAAAAAAAAAGAAGCAGCTTGAATCTAGGCTGGGTGCAGTGGCTCACACCTGTAATCCCAGCACTTTGGGAGGCCGAGGTGGGCAGATCTCAAGGTCAGGAGTTTGAGACAAGCTTGGCCAGCATGGTGAAACCCCATCTCTACTAAAAATACAAAAAAATTAGCTGGGCATGGTGGCGCGTGCCTGTAATCCAGGCTACTCAGGAGGGTGAGCAGGAGAATTGCTTGAACCCAGGAGGCAGAGGTTGCAGTGAGCCGAGACAGCGCCACTGTACTCCAGCCTGGGTGACACAGCGAGACTCCACCTCAAAAAAAAAAAAAAAAAAAAAGAAAGAAAGAAGCTTGAATCTATTCTGAAACGTTAGCTTTTTTAGAAGGTGGAAAGCTCTGTAAGACTGTGAGGCAAACATTTCCTGATTAGCTAAGAGTCAAATTAATGTTTAGTTAAGCAGTATCATAAGACACTGACATATACCCAATTTTGTTTGACTTTCATCAAACAGACATGCCTTAAATAGGAGAAAGAATTTCATTACTGGGATATTGTTATGGACACACTGTTGCACATGTAAATAGTGATGTTTAATGAAACAGAATTACAGTTCAAGAATGTTGCCAAATCCAATACTTAGTGTATCTCTTACACATTTTTAGAATGCTTTCTAAAATTACCTCTTGACAGTACAAAGCCAAAAACTGTTCATTAAAAAACTAAAATAATTTTACTGCTTCCCAAAGTCA